>NC_137226.1:16883823-17091323 GCF_949987685.1 Ammodytes marinus | reverse complement strand
CATATCAAAAACAACACAAAACAAATGAAAAGCATAAAAATACAATAAACAAAATGTATGTTTAAATGACTTCACAAAAAGAAAAAAAAGAAAACAAATGATCTGTATTGATGTGATATGCCTGAAAAGGAGCAGGAAGAAGTATACACTTATTGGTTGTATGGCTTAGTTTACTTTATGCCTTTTGACATTGTAACAAGGTCAGAATTGGACTTTGGCTGCTATCTGGTTTTTCTTTATCCAAATGTGACATTAACATTTGGCCTGAAACCTAACAGCGAAGCATTACTTTATTAAACTGGCCTGCCACGGCAACACAGCTGTTTTGATGACAGCGCAGTGGGTGACTCAGCAGTTTTTCCTCCAGTGACCTTGGAGATTCCCTTCACACACACACACACACACACACACGCACACACACACACACACACACACACACACACACACACACACACACACACACACACACACACACACACACACACACACACACACACACACACACACACACACACACACACACACACACACACACACACACACACAACGAATGGCTCACAATAGCATCAGCTGTGGCAAAACGGTACAAGACTAGCTGTGCAGTGAACACACCCGAGACTCCCAGTCAGTCTAACAGGAGCCACGCTAAGTGACAGGCATAGAGAGGGACATAGAGGGAGGGTGTCAGTGAACTAAATGGAATGGTACATGGGGGAAATGTAATTTTCTTCACCCTCCTTTTTTCAAAGGCTGGAGATAAAGATTTGACCAAACGTGTCAAAAAGGGACTAAAAATCAGGGCGCTCCGGTGGCGTAGTGGATAGAGCACGTACCATATTGGCTCCGGCCTTTGTTGCAGTGGTCGCGGGTTCGAATCCGACCCGTGGAACTTTACTGCAGTCATCCCCCCTCTCTCTCTGTCTCCCCATTTCAACTCTGTACTATCTAACAAAGCTTGAAAATGCCAAAAAATAATCTTAAAAAAAAGGGAC
Source organism: Ammodytes marinus (assembly GCF_949987685.1). Lineage (NCBI taxonomy): Eukaryota > Metazoa > Chordata > Actinopteri > Uranoscopiformes > Ammodytidae > Ammodytes > Ammodytes marinus. The sequence continues at coordinate 17,090,331 of NC_137226.1, read as the reverse complement.
CAAAAGTAGAGGAATAGAGCTAATGTAAGATATCTAGATGACAGGTGTTTTTTACAGTTTAAGTATACACTTTATAGTTACTCATCCCAGTTATTCCAACTCTATAGAATGCAGGCGTGTTCGATGCATGGATGTATTTACCTATAACTTAAAGTTAACACTTGACATTTACTGCATTGCATCATAACATACCATTTTTATTCCTGCTTTTTTTAATAACTCAAATCCAGCCGTTCCTCGAGGAGACAAACATTTATGTTTTAAGCTGCATTTTGAAAAGCTGATGAATAAGGGGGAGCACATTGTACTGCCACTCTGTAGTACATGTTGACTGGCCGTCTACACACGTATCACACGCTGTGGTTAAACATCAGCCTATTTACCTAAGATACAGCCCTTCCATTATGTTTCCATTCTCATTAGCCTAACAGCCTGGGTCACACAGGCAGGAGGCCAGCATACTGTATCAGCTTGCTGTGACTCCTCAGTGTAGGCCGATGTAGAGTGACACAGCCACTTAGTCCTTGAAAAGTATAATGCACCTTAAATACCCACAATCTAATAACTAAAAGGTATGAGATCTATAATAGAGATGCAAATCCTCCCATTCTGTGCCGCTGAACTCACTATCGTATTGGCTGAATGGCATCAGCTGTTATACTCATGCTTCACAATCAGCTGTCAAATGCATGCAAGTGTTCAGCACCGCCATTACCCCTTAAAAAAAGATTAATCTTGGGGGCGCCTTTAGCTCAGTTGGTAAGGCGTCCCCTCCATGGGCCTCGGCCAGCAGCGGACCCGGGTTCGATTCCAGCTCGCGGTCGTTCTCTGCATGTCACTCCCCTCTCTGCCCCATTTTAACTATGTCTATATACACTATCAATAAAGCATAAAAATGCAAAAAATAAATAAATTATATAATACTTTGGACAGGTCTTAAAAATGCATTTTTTACATGTTTTTTAAGAAGGAAATGTCTCATAATCAGACAATTAACAACATATGAACAACATATTCCGTCATAACCTCCAGAATAGTGCTAAGAATGATTATGGGCAGTTTACTTGATGTAAGTGCTTTAGGTTTAGTCAAATAAACACTTTGTACTTTACATGTTTACTAGTATGAAAGAAGACATTCTATGGAAGCTGAGTAGAGAAACATCTCAAATGACCAGTGCTTTATAAAAATGATATCATTTGTATAACATGTTCTTGCCAGCAGTGTCTCGCCCTGAAAGAAGGATCAGTTGTCCTTGTTGTTGGTCGCACTCTTTAAAAAACTCACTACCAAATCAGAGTGTTTTTCGGGCAAGGAAACGACGTGTTTAATTTGTTTAAAAATGGTCAATTCTTTGATATAATTGTCAATGACTGAGCTGTAACTGTATATTGTAAAATACAGTTCTAGGGAAACAGGCAGGCACACACTGAACACTGGCTGTAATTGAAGCACTAGAATCATATAAGATCGGCCTAACAAAGCCTTTAGCGACTGTCCAATGAGCACATGAATGAGTGTCCCCTGAAGGGCTCTACAGCAGTACCACTACAAGAAGAAGCTCTTTGTTCCTGCTTGTTAGACATGGAAATGAGTAATTACCAAAGCAAATCTGCCCTAATCTCACCATGATGGAGACTTACATGTTTGCTTTCGAGATTTATGATGAAACCACCTCTATTGCATTGGTGGTATACTATGCTATCAGTGTAAACAAGCTTATGGCAAATATTTAAAGATGTTATTGTACTACGATGACTGCAGGTGTTTTTGTAGCCAAGTAACACAAATGTCGTACACATACTTGCTTTTTGCCAGCAGCTCTACTGTTTGTCTTTCACATACACACACACACACACACACACACACACACATACTAAAAACCCAACTATGCTGCCGTCACACCCACACAAGAGAACAGGTGTCAACAGGACTGTGGTGCAAGCTTAACAGTTGTGGAGTCGGTTTTTATCTTGGCTCCGTACCATAGATTACAAATTCATTTGGTCACCGGCGCTAACGTCATGGTTTGTTAAACATATTAGAAAAGGAAGGAGTGTTAAAACAAGCAGAAGGCTGGGGAGGGGCGCGGCGGGCATTGAGGTTACAGACAGGGAAAGGTATCCAGCCACCAACCAAGCCAGACGCTTTGTAATGAATAACTGTAGTTACCAGATGTGTCAACTGGACTGGAATGTGAGGGTAATGATAGCATTGAAGTGGGGCTGGGTGAGATAAGACCTGAAAAATGATGTCAGCCACCGCATGATGCGACCTCCTTAAAAATCAGAATCCAGGGTCAATCCATTCTTTAGTTTTTGGGTAAAAATGCCTCAAAAATGCCCACGACGTGTTCAACAAAACAGGTAATTTACATTATTTAGGTTTCCCTGTCAATCATATGGTGTGTGTGTGTGTGTGTGTGTGTGTGTGTGTGTGTGTGTGTGTGTGTGTGTATGTGAGATTCTGTGCCACTAATTCAAATGAACTACTTCAAATGAAGCAATTAAGCATAGTTCCCCCACTACCAAACTATACCTTTAACTGATATGGTGTTATTTCTAATAATAGACGCTATTGCTACCTGTGACAACCTCTATTTTCATTTTCCGATCTACTTTGTATTAATTGATAGTGACAGTTGAAAGGCCAGACAGGAAACAAAGGAAAATAAAAGGGTATGGCCTGCAACAAAGGCTTTCACGTTTGGGATTGAACTGGGTTGGTTACATGCATGTTCAAATACCTGTTATACCTGGTTCAACCACTTGGCCAACACATTCGTCATTCTCTGGGATACATCCAGCTGGGGAAACCAGGTCTTTGGAAAGTGTTTTTCTTGTTAACATGACATGTTTCACAAAATTAAGTAAATGCAGAAAAAAAAGTGCAGGTCGTCAACGCTGTGCTGATTGACACATGATAGGAATCAGTTCATATTTCAAAGATCCCCTTTGGCCAATCAGTGTCGTTATAAGACCATGGGAAAAGCTGATATTCATCATAACATATGACTTGTGCTAAAACCTGACTAGTGTCCATTCTGAGCTGAAGTACAAGACCTGTTCTACTTGGTCCCTACTGTGAGAGACAATGGAACCCCTTTAACTGATCAAAGTCACATCCTTTATAATCAACAGTGAAACTATACTGCGGCTGACTTTCCCCGCTACAGACAAACTGTGGATGATTCACTATTATGTCACAGTGATGTCATCACATCAGCTATGGCTATATCGTGTAGTGCATGTTTGTTTGCGTGCGTATAGCGCTAACGTAGCCTTCAGACAAATGACTGAAAGAGCGAGACAGAGTTGTTTGATAACAGTGCCGACCAGACTAATGGCACATGTCGTTTTTGCACACACACACACACACACACACACACACACACACACACACACACACACACACACACACACACACACACACACACACAGCTGGCGGTGATGGTAATGCACTTTGGCACACCATTGACACATCAACTGTAAAACAACCTCTGTCTCTCTTTCTTTCTCTCTCTCTCTCTCTACTTCAAACTGGAGCCTGAGACATTTTCAAAGTTGGGTACTTCAATACCCAATTGTGTGTATGTGTGTGTGTATGTGTGTGTGTGTGTGTGTGTGTGTGTGTGTGTGTGTGTGTGTGTGTGTGTGTGTGTGTGTGTCCGTGGTGTGCAGAATTGTGTTCTGCTCAAGGTCAACTTGAGAGCAACTGGGCCAGATAAACATCCACACACACATACACATACACTCTTATCTAAGTACAGTAGTGGGACTGAGTGAAAGTAGGCCTGCTATAATACAGAAAAAGCCTCCAAGGTGCAGAAGAATGTGTGTGTGGTTGTGAGTTTTTCTCTTGGGAAGTGTAATGCCTACCAGAGCATAATGTGTGTGTGTCCTTTTACAGTATCATCATGTGTGTGTGTGTGTTAGCTTGAGTATTCTTATAACAAAAAATTTATATAAATATGTTGTGCGTGCCTGTGTGTGTGTGTGTGTGTGTGTGTGTGTGTGTGTGTGTGTGTGTGTGTGTGTGTGTGTGTGTGTGTGTGCGCGCGTGCGTTAAGGTTATGTTGATATACTGTATATGTGAGTGTTTGTCTGCCCCTTTCTTTGTTGGCGTTTAGTGTGTTTTTCTGCAAGTGTATGTGTGTATGTGTTGGTGTGCCGTGCTGCCTGCCCAAAATGACCTGTCCAGAAGACAGAGTGTGTGCTGGCCAGCAGTGGAGCTGCTGTGGCGTTGCTTCCATTAACTGCAACGATCATTCACAATCTGATGGGCAACAGCCTGCCGTTACCCCAGCCACCCGTTATGTGGCTGCCAAATATTATATGGGTACATGTTGTTACTTCACAAATAACCTTAGTGATCTGATTGCTATAGGATAAGGCCCTGATAAGTTTATAATGGGGAATTAAAAGACAAGAAGCAGGTTAGTTATTATTAGCAATTAAGGCACAATCTCCAGCTAGATCACACGTCAATGTAGGACAGTCTAAAGCTGTATTTAAACTAATATAAAATGCTACTGATAAGCTGATTCCGGCAAAGATGTGGGGACTTTGGGATAAACTGCAGAACATTTTAATTGTGTAAGACAGATGGTCACTGTTCAGCCATATACAAATCCATGCCGTAGGCGAAAAGGAAACGAGTGGACTACTGCAATAGAATTTAGCTTGGGCAATAACACTGCAGCATATAATGAGTGTAAAAAATGTAACCTTGAACAGCTTTAGCCAAGAAATATGTCCAAAAGGTCCATAGAATCGTCTCCATGCCAAAATGAGTTATCGATACCTGTAGTGTTAAGATTTCAGCCAATCGTGTAATTAAGGCAAATCCATGTTATAAATGAAACGCCTATAATTATGAGTTTGACATTTTTTGCACATTCTGAAGAGTAAAAACCTAATGACAACACAGCACTTTCACACCACTATGTAGAGATGGACAAATGTGGCATCATGCAACAGTTATTTTTTCACCCAGTGTCACAATAGAATATATTTGAGGCTGGTTACCGACCGTGATCAATACCAACCAATCAATTATCTGGCCGATTGGTCTATGGGTCAGACACCACTAAGCTTTTTGGAGCACACATAGCCTCAAGAGGAAGACATTCTCTGACTGGACAATAGGTTGCATTGATTTGAAAAACCCTTTTCGATCCAAGTAATCTTCTTTTCAGGTCTCGCCTTCCCCAAGTAGCAATCGTTACTTTAGCAGCATAATATTTTTTTTACACAACATGATGGAAATGTTCCAGGTCCCTTGGATAGCTACCTACAACCATGACGCATTCCATGAACGTCAAGCTAGAGCTAATGACAACCAAAACTTAAATTGATGGTGTTCTTTACAAATGCTAAGCTCTATGTAAAATCAGCTGAATGCAACAACTTCACAACTCTTCTGTCACCATTGTGTTTCCCTCGAGCCGGGGTCATAACATATTGGGGGCTCGTCCGGGATTGACTCGGTTGATTGGAAATGGGTTTGAGGAACAAATAAATTGCGATAGACAGACAAGAAGGTCTGGTCTAGGAGCATATATCGTATAAACAATACATCGGGGGCGCTCTTAGCGGTTAACAGGTCTCCCTTGCAAAAGAGTCTTCGGTCTCAATGGGATTTACCTGTATAAATAAAGGTTAAAAAAAAAAAAAAAAAAAAAAAAAAGCTCAGTTGGTAGGGCGTCCCCCCCATGGGCCTCGGCCAGCAGCGGACCTGGGTTCTATTCCGGCCCGCGGTCGTTCTCTGCATGTCACTCCCCTCTCTGCTCCATTTCAACTCTGTCTCTACACAATCAATAAAGCATAAAAATGCCAAAAAAATATATATTATAATAATATATTTTAAAAAAACAATACATCTACATGGTTTTCTACTTTCAGAGGTGATGCACTTGTATCTCACAATACACAGACACACACATGCAAACCAACATCTATCTGCATGCCCATTCACTGATAGCACGATATTCCAACAACTTCATCAAACTCATTTTCCTGGGAATCAACCAAATCACACGTGAAGTTCCTGGAAATATAACTGAGTTCTGTAGATTGTATTGCAGGTGATCACCAGAGGTTTTATTCACCACTACATCACTGAGATAGACTCAATATCTCTTTTGGCAAGGTTTCCTCGTCTCGCTCTGAAAATCAATAAGCGCCGCGCAAACCTGTTCTCTCACTGGCTGCCGTCTCAGCGGGAGACGAGCAGAAAGAGGGGAAGGAAAAGCTCAGATCTCCGTGTCCCTGCAGCGGACAAAGGCTGACAGAAAGAGAAAGAGAGAGACAAACAGAGACCGTCTGATGATTCATTCTGGATTCTGAACGGTCCACATCCTCTCTGAAATGGAAATGGTCGTCTCTCGGGGTGAGCGTGCACCAGTTTACCATTAATTCATTTTTTACGATGATCAAAATCTTTATTGTGCGCCTTCAAACGGTCCATCAGCTTCTTTCTCTCCGTTTTATGAGCCACCAGGTTGTGTGTTGGACAGACATCTAAAAGGGCCTAAAAACCAAGAGTGTACTGTTCTTTCAGAGAAAAAAAGCTCTCTGGTGATGGCAGATGGTGGAGGGAAATGGAGGCTGATTAAAAAAATCACATCCAACCTATTTATTCTTAAGCGGTGGAACAGGACACCCCTAGGGGCCCATGAGCACACCCCTTAAGCCTTAAATTCTCCACTTTCATTACATTTCCTTATTCCCACTCTTTTATCTCTTGTTCTTCCTCCTCCTCTTCCTCTGCTCTGGTATTTTGTTATATTTTGTACTGCCACTGTCAGAAGCAGCAGAGTCTCAAGGGGGAAATATGCTAAGCTGCTTTCTGACTTGCCTTGCTGTTCAGGTTAGACTGCACAAATATATGTAAGAAATCAGCAGGTATCGCAGCCATCAGGGCCTAATGTTGAAGTATAATCTATTAAAACTGACCTTTCACATTTTCATTTTTATATTCCCTTTCTCTCTTTTGGTATCCGGTTCAGAGCACTTTTCTTTTTACTGTTTTGGATGTTAGGAACCGGAAGCTACAGTATCTCGCTAGTGCGTTAAACCACCGACCTAAAACCCAGATGTGTGATACAATGTGACATTTACACTAATCACTGCTATGGGTTGAGGACTGAGGCTGTTCAGCTGTGTTTGAACAGGATATACCTGTAATGTATGCAGGCTTGATGTATATCATTCCAACAAACAACGCAGTCTGGAAGCATTTCCCTGAGGGTAATAACAACAGCCTGCTGACAGATATTAATCTAGATTCATCCAGGTAAAGAGACACGTGATCAATTTCACTGACATTTGGATTCGTCGTTACATTTCACACCAAACAAACAGGCATAATTGCTTTATGGAGAATATCATTGCTCTTTCACCTACAGCTTTGTGCAGCTGGTTCAACAAGGTGGTCTCTCTCACTGCTTTTATTTTCATTTGCCAAAAATACACGGTGGTGCTTTGTAAGCCAGGATTAAAGAAACACTGAGGTCATGATTCTAATTTCACCAAGCACTACGCAATCCACTAAAGAGATTTTTGATAATCTACCAAAAAGTACTATTAGTATTTTTTTTTAATCCCTTTTTATTTACTTATTTAAATGTTCAATTATACTGTACATGTATCATATGATACACGCTGGTTTAAATGGTCTATCAAAGCCGTCTTCACACTGCCAGGATACACTCAGATTACTGCATGAATATACTGAAGGAACAATACAGATGACCTAACCTCGAAATGAATCCTCCCTGGAAATTTCATTTGTTAAAAGCAAAAGAAAAAAAAAATAGTCATGTCATTACAAACCAAGATGTACCATATGTGCCTGCAATAAAGGGCCTGAAAATGAATTTTCTCAGTAAGCCTCTCTACTGCGAGTAACATGATCACACAATTGCCTATCAAAGTGAAATTACTTTGGCTAATTCACGGCAGCCAGAGATTTGTCTGTGTTGTTTAGTCTGTGCTCCGTGCGTGGCTCAGTTGGAAAAGGCTGATTATATGTAGTTCCGTGCACCAATCAGGATTTATCAGCATGTGGCGCAGAATCTGGTGACAGCTGCTCTGTGTGTTTAACTCCCAAATAAATTAGGGATAAGGGATGTTTTTCTATGAACCGACTTGAGATTCTAGTGAAGGTTTCTTGGGCTTTAATTGATTTTTGTTTACTTGGGGGACAACACAGCAAGCTGTAAACACAACTGCTGCCTATTTACACATTCAGTAGAGACAGAGCAACTTTAGAGCACTTTAACCAATTTGATTAGTATTTTGGTTAAAGCTGCAGTTGGTAACTTTTCCACTGTTTTATATGGTAAAAATGTCATAACCCATTCAACTATCAGTAAGTGAAGTGGTCTGAGAGTAAATCCTCCACACTGTGTTCTCACCTGCCTCTGTATGCTGAAGTCTGACAGTGCCACCGCGCCCGCTCACTTTGACCAATCAGGGCCTCGCTCTGGCTCTCGGAGCTGATTGGTTGAGGATCTGTCCCTAGATCTTGGCACTGTTGTTTGTTGTGTCAGTATATGCAAGTGTCCACGAGCAGTTTGAAATCATGGTGAACAACAAACCTCCGGTGGCGACTGCATCAACCCCCGACACTTCCACATTTGGGGGAGACTGTCTCTCTATATCAAGTAGCTTGTCACTGTGGGAAAGCGTTTCACTTACAGGAACAAATCTACTGGGTCCTGGGACTGATGTCAACAAAAAACCAGATGGACACCTAAAGGTTGGGGGAGTGGGGGTGTGGGGGAGTGGGGGAGCAGTTGTGCCGAAGCTACAAGAGACAGTTGATATTGTGACAACACTAAAAGAAAAAGAAACCAGGTAGCCATTTTAAAGTTTTCATTGAGCAGTACATTGATTCCGAGAGACACTAAAAATCTCCACAGACCTGAGGGGAGCTGCAAAAGAGGGTGATCATCTTCTGCGTGTTTTTCACAAAAGGTGACTTTTCAGTTTGAACATAGTAATTGTTTTGATGTTCAACATAAAAGCACTGATTGATGCAGCTTTAAGATGTTACACGTTGAGCATTTTGCAATGAAAAACACATGAATTACACTCTATTATGTCTAATTCAAACCTGTTAGCTGACCAAAGCAAGTACGTATCTAAAAATCTATGCACGGTGTAGCTCCTCTCCATCGAGAGCAGAGCTGCAACAGATGTACTTAGGCACAAATTATAAAATGTCCTCCGTGGACTTGTAATGATGTTATGAGGCCAAAAGCCTGCAGGGAGACAGTTAACAACACTGTTCCCGTCACTGCAGCTCTACTGACCCCCAGCACCCTGTCGTCCTTGATCACCAGAATATGGCCGCCTTCCCAATTTCTAACTTCATCATAACAAGCAACAAGTCTCTCTCAGCAGGCTGTGGCACTGATTTCCCTCCAAACAGCACATGTTGTTGTCGAGGGGCCTTCAGGATTGCACAACAGACGTGAAACCAAACCCTACATCAGGAGCGTTACTGTTAAGTGTCCCATTTCCCTCAGCTTCACCACAAGCACCTGCATTCATATTGTCTCCCTGCAGAGTGTGTGTGTCTCATTTGGTGTCTGCAGATCATGCATCCTGATGGAGTCATCCTGTGTATTGTCAATTGTGTTTCTAGAAAGAACGGACATTTAATAAATCACGAGGAAACAGCATTTTGATTTGCTTCCGTAGCTCACAAAGATGGAGCCGCAAACGGATATCAGGGCAAGTTGCCCTAGACAAAAATAGCAAGTCTGAAGTGCCAAAGCCGTAATGCAAGGATTCACAAATGTCTGACTATTTGATGCACAGGCCGCCGAACACAGCATGAGGAAAATGCTTCTTTTGCAAGTGAAATGTTACGGAAAAATGTGTTTTAAAAGTACATTTTTTGGCAGTTAATGAAAAAAAGTGTTTGTTATACTGAAAAACGGACAAATTTACAGTCAGAATATAATACGATGATTTTATTCCATAATTCATCCGAATGATTTCTGAACACATGGCTGTGTTTACATATACAAACAGCGGCCCACCAGCTGTTGGCCACAGCCATGTGTGTCACCAGGACAGGGAGACAACAAGCTTCCAGCCCGGGGCCATTCTAAGCTGGATGTGGTCGCAGAGAGGCTTTATATAGAGCACTGATCCGATAATGGACTAAAGTTTATCATTATTAATACTGAGAGGTCTGCACACACGTGTCAATCTGTGCAGGGAGATGGATGGACACACACACACACACACACACACACACACACACACACACACACACACGCAGAAAAATCCCATTTAGTGATGAGGGAAGTCCTGACAGCTGGCAAATGCAAGTGTTTTATCTGGTGCATGTATGAAGAGAGAGAGAGAAGTGACTTTTCCACTCTGCAGCTATTAAATGGCCAGCTCAGAGTGTGTGTGGGTGAGTGTGTGTGACATGACTGTAGCTCAAATTGAGAGGAACTGAGATGCCAAACTGAGGTGATCATATTCAGTGTCAGTCTGTGTTGTGATCCTGAGCTCTACTAGAAGACTGACAAAAGTGTCAACATCAAGAAAGACCTTGATAACAACAGCATGGCCAACACAGTCATCAGCCATGCAGCATTACCATTAAAGGAGCATTCAGGCTTAATGCAACTTGTTTCTCATATAACACTTTTGGCCATACTTCACATTGATAATAAAAACATTTCATTAACCACCCAATACTCTCTGAGAACACATTTTCTAGAGAATGTTCTAAAAGTCCAACAGAGAAACAAACAAATGAACTGGAAAAAGATTAACCCAGCTACCATAGCAGTTTGCAGACCAACTAGAATTCTATAAACGTGTTATTGCTCATATCTGATGGCATTTCCTTCTGCATCGGACTTTGTAATGTCGGCGTTTGCGTCGGTATATGTGATGAGTATGAGTTTTATCAGTTCGTTCTTGACCCTGAAAATATTAGTCTGTATAAAAAAAATAAATGTAATAATCCTTTTTTCTGGCTCACATATATTGCTGTTGATGGAAAATGATCGCCTCCTGTCACAAGATTGAAAGTTCCATAACAGATTCCATGACAACTAAAGCAAACTCTGGAGGAAGACTGGAGAATAATATGAGATAAGGCTGAGAGGTTTTGGGGAGGGAAAAAAAAGCTAGGAATTGACCTCGAACTGAGATTATTTTGACAGAAATGTCAAATGTAATAATCCACAGTTTTCAGTAAAATAACACGTTTAGTAAGAAAAAAAAATTATAGCCTACTTCATCCACACAGCTTCCATAACAAAGTCAAAAACAACATCCAAACGGAATACAAAACATGCGTCTCTCAACCAAGGTCATTGTCAACCGATATGAACATCACCGAGATTGTTGACATACATCACGGTAACAAACAAACAACACAGATTATGTCAGATATATCAAACCTGGGCGGATGACATTTTCGATTAACCTCAACAACAACACAAATGCCAGCTGACCAGCCCAGAGAGAGAGAGAGAGAGAGAGAGAGAGAGAGAGAGAGAGAGAGAGAGAGAGAGAGAGAGAGAGAGAGAGAGAGAGAGAGTCAGCATGAAGAACAACCTGGCAGTAAAAGAATAGAGGGTGGAACAGATGGATAGAGGAAAAGAAGAGGATAGGACTGACGACATACTGTGAGTGTGCAAGTTTCAATCCAATGTGGTGAAATCTGTGTTTTTAAGTGTGTCATGCTCACATTTTAGAAACACACACACACGCATGCTTACGCACACACACGCACATACACACATCCAAAAGAACTACACACCTAGGCACACTCACTGTTCTAAACGTGGGCCGGCAGTCCACTCACTGGTGAAGTTGTCACATAGCAAACAATTGTCTTTTGTTCCATTTGTGAGATGCTATTTATAAAAGGGATTAAAGAAACTACAACATCTTCTTCATGTGTCCTCTCACATTGCACTGTGATAAGGAAGACTAAAAAGGGAACGTTTAAGACAGGGACACACAGGGAGATGTAGGACAGAGCTCAAGACATAAAGAAAGAGATAAAAGAGACATAAAGAGTGAGAGAGAGAGAGAAAGAGAGAGAGAGAAAGAGCTGGTGATGGGTTCTGCAGTCCCAGAAAGAGAGAACAGTGCCAGCAGCAGGGAAGTGGAGCATCAATTAAGGGCAGCGTGCCCTAGATGGCACAGTGACATTCCCACAATGCATCACCATCTCACCACCCGGCCACCACTTTACTTTTTTTTTTTTTACTCTATCTCCCTCTCACACACGCACGCACACACACACACAAACTCACACTCAAACTCAAACTCACACTCAAACTCACACTCAGCCCCTAAACAGTACTTTGTCATGGGTGACACTGCATGTCGAGAATCAGTTTATCAATCAGTGTTGAGGCGTTAACAGTGTTTTACTTTTTTTTTTATCTCCCTCTCGCGCACGCACGCACGCACGCACGCACGCACGCACGCACGCACGCACGCACGCACGCACGCACGCGCGCACACACACACACACACACACACACACACACACACACACACACACACACACACACACACACACACACACACACACACACACACACACACACACACACACACACACACACACACACACACTTTCTGTAGAGGTTCTATTAGTTCCAGGTTCTGGCCTTAACCCAACAGTGTGAAACATGATGCCTATCCTAACTTTGCCAAAGTGCACACCAGTACTGGTTCTCTTTAGCCTTCTCACCAGTTGACTGAAGGCCAATATAGATTTTTCAATGGCTGACGCTGATATTTACAGAGAGCAGGTCAGACGAGGGCCAATACATAATGCCTATATCACGTTGTTTTTGTTTTTTTGCATTTGATAAAATACAACAATTTAATAACAACAAACGAAAACAAAATGGAACTTAAATGAACATTTATTGAACACATGAAGGACAGAAATATACTTGAAAATAAAAGATGTGCATTGTCTATTGCACTTGGCCTTCCCTGGTGTTGGCTCTGTAAAGTATTGTCATAAGGGTCTGCTGGATGTATGTCCAACCATCTGTAATATAACTGCAGAAGAAATGACAAGATAAATATTTGGGGTTAAAATGTGAAATACGCTTACATTGCTCCACAGCAACTACTTTGACTGGGCTGCCTGCCTGCACTGTCTGCAGACAGTATCTCTAAATGACATTCTATCTCTACTTCTCACTTCTTCTTTTTCGTTCTTTCCCTTCTGCACTTTTTCTTGCTGTAATCCCTCCTGCTGCCTACCAACTCTTTCTCACACACAAAAACACACACACACACACACACACACACACACACACACACCCCTGTTGGTATTAATAATTGAATAGTAAGCGACAGGGACACACACGGCATACACACCAGGGGAGGGTAATAAGACACCGAGGAGAGCCCCATGTACATGCCTGCAAACACGCATATACTTACACTCCCACACACACACACACCCACCCACGTAAGCACCTGCCAACATGAACTAATACTGGCTAGATTAATCCAGTATTAGGGGACGGAAAACAGCACACTGAGGAAAGCTATTAAAAAACCAAGAAGAAATAGACACGTTAAATCGAATAGACACACACACTCACACATGCCCACAAACAAACACACACGCACACACACACACACACACACACACACACACACACACACACACACACACACTGACTAGCCATGGTTTGCAAGGGTGACCCAAGGTGAGGAGAGAAAAAAAATATATATGACGGGTCGGTGTCAGATCTGTGACATAACATGCTGTCAGTACAGATGCAGCTCACAAACGCTGACGCAGAAACATTGGACGCTGCAGCAACGCTCACACTCAGTCTTTCTAGGCTTGGGCTTTTCCCACGTGCACCTGAACACAGCGCTGATGCTGCTGGGGACTGGTTCACCCTGCTGCTGCAGACATTCAAATCTCTCCATGTCACAGTGACTGCTGCTGACAAGGGCTCCTTGGCTGCTTGGCTCCAACACATTTAGCTCTCCTCTTCCTCCTCCCTCTCCATCATGCTTTTTCATACTAATCCCGAATCACTTCCCATCTCTCTCTCCCTCTCTCTCTCTCTCTCTCTCTCTCTCTCTCTCTCTCTCTCTCTCTCTCTCTCTCTCACACACACACACACACACACACACACACACACACTTCCTTCCTCCTTTCTGCTGATGCCTCAGGTTCAAAGATCCCGTCAGCTGCTCTGGTTAATGTGTGGCTGCAACATGGCCGGCTCGGATCATTGAGTCCCGCACCAGTCTGCCTCCTAAGCATGTGGGTGTGTGTGTGTGTGTGTGTGTGTGTGTGTGTGTGTGTGTGTGCCACATCCGCTCCAAATTTTCTCGTGTTTTGGACTGGAGTAAGAAACCAGACAGCTAGCCGTAGGTCAAGCAACATGACTGAACTTCCTTCTATTCAGGGGGAAGTTTTCCTAATCCTTGTGCATTTTGAATCCCAATCTGCATACTACACCCTGTCTACACCCCTCCCTCCTTCTTTTAGGCCGCATTCCAAACAGACACAGCTTCCTTCACAGCGGGGAAGGGAGAAGACGATTAAAGGGACTTGCTGTCAGAGATGTAGGGGGCGTCGACCCCTGTGATATGTCGTGGCTGTTTGAATGAATGAGAGAGGAGAGAGAGAGAGAGAGAGAGAGAGAGAGAGAGAGAGAGAGAGGGATAAATAGTAGAGGAAGAAGAAGAATTAAAGACATTTCCTAACATGGAGCCAGAGCATGAAAAAGCCTCCTTTAAAAAACAGAGAAATATGTTAAGTGTAACAGCGATACCGTTAGTGTGCCGAAAGGGAGAACCCACATTCCTGCCTGTCTGTTAAGCCTCGATGACATCAACATAGAAAATCCCCTCAAGGCATATTACAGAATGTGCCAGAAACACAAACCATTGAAATAACCTCGCCGAAGTCATTGTACAAGTCCTGTAGACACCACATACAGAAGAACAGACTACAATAAAAAAAAAACATGGACACACTAAGGAATATTAGGTTTATATTATTAGGCTAATAGGGCCTATAAGAAAATATTCTCAGAGCGTCACTTCGAACTGAAAATGTAACAAATTAACACCAAACATGGATATTACTGCATGGGCTGGAGTTTATAGGCAAACTGAAGTGATGGATTTGAATCGCCTATTGGAATATTATAATAGGTCTATAGACAAGGAATTTCATAATGTGGCTAGTGTGTAAAAGAAACAAGCATTTTAGCAACCTTACAACAACACTACACCTGATGACGTACTTACTGAAAGGTCTACCACAAAGTATGGGAAGGCAAACTTCTGTAGTTACAAGAAGTTAGGCCTACGTACGTATAAAAATTATGAGGTAGACTATTTTACAAGATACATTATGGTTTGATATGAGAAAGAAATGTATAAGCCTATAAAAAAAAATATATATCCAAATAAATAGCATAGATTTCGCTGTAACACCTGAACACACCATGTTACGATGGTGCGTGACGACTAGCTTGTTTTGATAAATGTTTGAGATAGTTAGCTAAAATGTATACACGAAGAAGCTAAAGGTACATCGAATAGTATACTTTGCCAGAATTATGGTTTTAAAGTTTATTTTTCTATGGTGATATTACTGTAATAGTGTAGCCTAATAATGCCATTATTTGCACATTAGGGTAACTTGAACTCTTAACTGTGAAGCCCCAGAGGCAGTGTTATTGAAATATAATACTACTGATATATCTGAGTGAGTGAAGTTGAGTCAAAGCCGCGCGCGCGTACTACTCACGTGCCGAGGACTTCTCTGAGGTCGAAAATCTTCTTGATGTCGTCCACTTGTTTCTTCCAGGTCTCCCCCCTGCCGGTGTCACCGTTCTCCCGAGCCATGGCGCTGTTTTACCGGCCCGAGTCCGAGCGACAGTGCGCTGCGGGAAGGAGGGATGCGAAGGAGAGAGAAAGGAAAAAAAGAGAGAAAAAGAAAATAAAAACAGAGTAGTGTTTTGAAAGGGAAAGAAGAAAGGAAGCCGAGCTGAGAGCAAGAGAGGTGTTTTGGAGAGTCCCGTTGGTATGTGCTACGCTGCTGCAGGACCATGTGAGTCCTCCTGCAGGTTACCGTGTCCCTGCTGCTGCCTCCCGCTCTCCCTCCTCTTCTTGTCTCTCTCTCTCTCTCTCTCTCTCTCTCTCTCTCTCTCTCTCTCTCTCTCTCTCTCTCTCTCTCTCTCTCTCTCTCTCTCTCTCTCTCTCTCTCTCTCTCTCTCTCTCTCTCTCTCTCTCTCTCTCTCTCTCTCTCTCCGTCCTCCCCTCCTCCTCCTCCCCTCCGGCCGTCTGGACAATCACGCACACACACGAGTAGATGGGAGCACTTCCCCTCGAGGCTTTCAAATTAAAAGCCTATGGCCTACATACAGCAGCATGAAGATAGTTTTTAAAGATTTTCAGATAGCCTAAGATAGTTGAGTATTGGCTACTACTGCTTATAGTACCACAAGTAAAGTATAGAATCATAATCATCATACAGTCGTCTTATGAACATCCATAGGCTTTAGGCTAAACATCTTAAATGTTACCTATAGGACTACAGTAGGCTAGGCTAATCAATCAATCAATCAATCAATCAATCAATCAATAACCTTTATTTTCACTCAAAAGACACTGAGGTTTTCCTCATTTACAGTGACGACGAATAAACACAATTTCAAAGATAACATTGGCCTTGAGCAGAGAAAAAAAAACAGAAATAAAATAGGATAAAAATGAATATATATTAATTTAAATAAAATAAATAAATAAGGTATATAAAATACAAAAAAGAGCCAGAATAAAATAAGATGAAATACTAAATGAACAATGAATTCAGCTAAAACAGTTACAGTCCGATGTGTAAAAGTCAGAAATCATAGATTTAAATAAACCAAAAGTAGCAAGAGCAGATTATTTTTAAGATGCTCTGCAAAGCATTCCATGAGTTAGGAGCGCTACATGAGAAGGCAGGCATTCCTAGGATGGAGTTAGCTCTGGGAACATTAAGGAGTTGCTCACTGTACCGGGTAGGCTACAATAGGCTATGTGTGAATGTAGGCTATTTGTTCAAAGTTTATATAGCCTAGGCTAAATCATCAAGAGAACAAACCAACACAAAAATGACCACAAGCAAACTCTTTAAAATCTATATTGTTTAATGGTTTGTTAAGTTTTATTTTAGTGGTTAGTCAGAAACTCAAGTGTTAAACCTTTCATTAAACTGAGCAAATACTCTTCTTTCATCATGTAATCTAAAATAGGCCTATAGACAGGCTGTCTATATGCGATTAGCCTATTATCAATTTCACTGTCATGCGATTAGCCTATTAAAAATCGCATTCGTCGTTTCTGTTGGGCCTTTATTTTGAAAGCAACATCCCCGAATGTCCTGTATCATGCTGGTTACGTGTGTCTAACTTTAACGAGGACCTGCTGCCACCTGCAATCGTAAACGCGGTTAATTGCTGCGCTGTCCGCACGCTTTGGGGGTTTCCGCTCGTCCACTGACACTTCTATGCGTTTAAATTCTCGCCTACTCCCTCTCGCTATTGTGTTTATAGGCTACACATGATCCGAGCCTTGTTGTGACACTGCATGTTGTTATGACAATAAAGGGAGCTTACTGGATACTGCTCAGCATCCTGTCCGTTGTGGAGCCTATGGCCTAATGGCTGGTCAGGACGTGACAATATTCGCATTGCGCCAACTTGTTGACAATAAACGTCATGCTCCCATCAGTAAGTGGGATCCACACAGGCGTCGGAACGGCCGCCCGGGGATCAGCACTGACCCCGGCTTCAGCTGCACGTCCACCTGGGTCCAGCCGGCCCAGCATAACACCTGGATTACAAAGGTTCAGTTTGCAGAGGAGCACTGATCCCTCTGACAGCTGCGAGCGCGGCACGGGGTCAGCCCAGGCCGGATTACTCATCACCACACACACACACTATGGCTACGGATTTATGGCCTTCTTTTCTGACACTGACACACACACACACACACACACACACACACACACACACACGTCGTGTTTTCATCACTTCTGAGGACATTACATCGACTTTCATTCATTTTCTGTAACCTAAACCTAAGTCTACCCTTGCCTCAAACCAATTCTTCACTCTAAAATGTTATTATTGACCTGCTGGGGACTTTTGTCTCCAAAATGAAGGCAAGTCCCCACAATGTCACTGTGTAACAATGTCTCCACAACATCAGTAGGCATAGTAAACGCACTCACACATACCATTGTACTGCTATCTTTGTGAGGACACTCATTGATAATGCATTCCCTACCCCCTTACCATAACTTTGACCATCCAACCCCACCATGCTGAACCCCAACACTAATCTTTACCTTCACCTTATTCTAACCTGAACATTAAAACCATAGTCTTAACCAGGCCTTTCAAGAAGTGAGGACCATGCAAGCAAAATGTCCTCACTTTCCAAAAATGTCCTCACTCCGATGGTTAAAAACGTAAATTGGTCCTAACAAAGATTCCTGTACAAGTACTACACACACACACAACAGAGAGAGAGAGTGAGTGACTGAGAGTGAGAGAGTGAGAGAGAGTGTGTGTTTGTGTGTGTGTGTGTGTGTGTGTGTGTGTGTGTGTGTGTGTGTGTGTGTGTGTGTGTGTGTGTGTGTGTGTGTGTGTGTGTCATAGGCCTTCTGTAAGGAGGGATACACACAGACAGGCAGAGTGAGTGAGGGAGTGAGTGAGGGAGGGGACAATGTGTTGCAGCCTCAGCTACTCATGAGTATTCTGGCTGCAAACTACTGCAGCTCTACCTCAGCAGCAAGCGAGGAAAACTCCCCGTCCCTCTTCTCCTCCCTTCCCTCTCTCCATCCTTTTACTCTGAGTCAGCCAATGTGACACCCCCCCCCCCCCCCCCCTCCATGAGAGATGACTGCCCAGGCCAGGTGCACAGGAAAAGAGGAGAGGAGAAAGGGTTTAACAGGAGGATGAAGGTCGAGGGAGACAAAGGTGCAGAAACGCCACCACACTTCCCAGTTAAATCACTGCCATAAATCCAAGTCCACACTCCACAGCCTAGCTATCCATAAATGATAGCATTGGCTGGGCTGACGTGTGTGGAGTCAAATTACAGAGGATGTTTTTTTTTTTTTTCCTTTCTGCTGTACGGCTGAGAAAACTAACATCTACATTTCATATTGCATCCATCTTCTTTTTTTTCACCCCAAGAAGATGAATAATCCATCATGTACGTTTGTCATTAGCAGAGCAAAAGGCTCATTGATCATATTACTCTGCGCTGACACCTACCATCTGTGCAGGTTTCTTTGGCAGCTCAAGTCCCATGTGCAGGTTAATATGTATATACATATTTTTTTTGTGAGACTGTTTTGTCGCACAGCAATTTGTCAACCCTTGTCATCTAATGTCTGAGCAATCCCTTAAACACACAGGTTGTTGTCAGACAGACAGATCAAATGGGCCTCTATAGGTGTGTCCGCAGCCACTATACAGCAGACTCAGAGCTCATTCATCACAGTATAGCTCATCTAGATGCAGCGCAGGTCACAGACACAAACACATTTATGAAGTGTCACTGTCAGAACAGCCCGGGTGTAAATAGTAACAATACAAAGAGAGAGAGAGAGAGGAGGATGGCGGAATTTAATTTAGCCGTTTCAATTTCAGTTTCCTGGTATTGTGCACTATTGCTGACTGTCACACTGTCATGGCTGACTGGGACACTTTAATAGCGTGAAGCCATTAGGATTGTTATTAGTGTCACAGTTTCTTTCTGTGCCAAATCAAAAATGTGTGCAGGGAAAAAGGGCTGATACAAACACTTTCAATGTGGAATACGTCATTGTATTGGCCTCAGTGTGAGCTATTGGAAGCTTTATTTCTACCCTGATTTAAGCTTTCTTTTCGAGAGAATACTATTTGATCGTATACAGACAGGCTATTGTGTTATCTTTTTCAGAGCTTCCTTTTAGCTTCAGAGACATACTATAGATAGATATTACTCAACCATTGAGATCAATTCTACCTCAGATGAATATTTACTTGAGCTAAAATATGTCTTGGTTTACTTTGCGTGTATTTCTTTCATTTGGATCTCAAATTGAACCGGTGTGAACTGATTTTTAAGGGCAACTTTGAGACAGCTCAACAAGCTAACCCAACACTGACATAACATCCAAGTGTAAATTAACAGCGCCTTTTATCTGCAGATACAATGAAAGAATAGCAATTACGTGCGTCCGACAGATAACAAGTATTCTATCTCCTTTTAGCTGTTATCTGTCCCTTTAGCTCCCAAATGCTCCTCTTTGTTTACCAGCAGGTACATTACCTCCAATGTTATTATAAAACATATTGATTGTTGCAGCTTTAAGTTCCATGAAACTAAAGCCCAAATGCCAGTGTATTCAGTAAACCAATGCAGTTGAATACATCAGCCCTGCAATAAAGGAATAGTACTGCATTGTACTAAGTAATGTCCAAAAAAATGTATGTTCATAAACTGAACAAGAATTGAAAAAAATAGTAGGATTTAATGCAGGGCTTAGTCTTATACTGCATTAGCAGCAGTTGAACATACTTGCTACAACATTGGTCAGAGTTTTGAGGTTTGTCTTAAAAACAACAAACCTTGTGTGTTCTCCTATCGCCCCCAGCCAGCAGGGTCAAAGCGGGACACGTCCTTCAGGTCTGGGGGGTGCACTTTACAGCCCTGGTTTCATTTTCCACAATGATGATTAAAGGTGCAACCCACTCGCCACGATATGCGCCGTGTATACCGTCTCCAGTCTGCAGCGCTTCACCAGGGGACCTGTAACTCTCATCGCGCCGGCTTTTTCCATCTCCCTGTAATTGCTCTATCAATCCAGTAAAGGAGGAGGGGATGGGAAGGGGGGGAGGGGGAGGTGGGGGCCTAAATGAACTGCTCTGCACCGCACACTCACAGCTCATTTAGCTCCAGGCATAATGAGAGCATAAAAAAAAGGCAAAGTCAATTTCTAATGTGCTAGACGCTACAGCACCCAGCAGACCTGTCACAACCGAGTCAATACACCACAAGAAGTTTAATGGTCATGTTTTTTTTTTTTTTTTCACTTTCGGAGCAACATTCTACAGCGATGCATAATGGGAAAAACAGGGCTCGGAGCAATGAGTGTGTCAAAACCGCTCAGAGGAAATTGACATGGAGAGATGGAGGAGCAGGGCAAGAAATGAACCAGTGAGTCAGTGATGAATGGCTTTAAGTGTTAAATAAAGTCTGCCACGGCCTCCTCTTGACACACACACACACACACACACACAGAGAGAGGCGCAGGGGATATTTTTACATGTAGACACGTTATATGCGAGTGCAGTAAAGATACTATAATGCACACTTATTTTAAAGTATAAAAAGCAGCAATGGTTCTTTACAGTGTTAGTGAATGCTGCATCCCATTCCCACTACAGTAACACCATGTTTCCACCATTTAAAAAAAAAACAAAAGAAAACAAAACACAATACTGCCAACAACTCCCTCCCTTATCTCACCAAGGCATTACGAACAGCAAGACGTCAGAAAATGAATCCTCAAAGAGCCGTTAGCATGATCACTGCTAATCTAACATTCTCCATTAGACTTAACACGAGAGAGCCATTCAAGAAACCCCCCCCCCCCCCCACACACACCCACCCTGGGTACCGCTAACAGAAGAGAGTGAGAGGGCCCCAAAATGAAAAGTAAAAAAAGCTTAAGACAGGATTTTAGAGTCAGTTCATGCTGGAACACATTATACAGAGGGGGCTGTTGATGCTGGTAACTGTTCTTGGAGGACTGTGTCACTGTGGAGCGCTCTCCTCTTCCTCCTCAGAGTCTT
The DNA here is from genome assembly GCF_949987685.1 of Ammodytes marinus. NCBI lineage: Eukaryota > Metazoa > Chordata > Actinopteri > Uranoscopiformes > Ammodytidae > Ammodytes > Ammodytes marinus. The sequence goes on along the minus strand of NC_137226.1, from coordinate 17,068,436 downwards.
CCTGTTGACTTTTCTTCTACACAAAGGACAACGAAGAGAAAAAGATTACACTTCATGATGTCGTCTTGATTCCCTGTATTATAAGTGAATAAACCACCCTGATGCTAACCGCGCTCGAGTGTGTGGTTAGAATCCCACTGGAGAAAGAAAGACACATTTGTGTTGATGGCGTTGTAACACCAGACCCCCATTGCCAGACAAAGAACATCAATATTGGACAGCCCGCCCCGTGTGTATCTGTGGTTACTGATGGAAAGGCTGAGAACCTCTTCATAAACACACCAGTTCCATTTTGAAATGACACATTTATTGATCGTGGACCGCGGACGGGAAATGCACTTTGAAAACATACTCTGTCTGGAGAAAAAAAACAGAAAGACAACAGCTAACCCCTGTTTTTTACAGACTTGAATCTAAATGTTTGGCATTACAGAGTACGCCACGTTAGTTGTTTATTTTATCTTTTGTTGGTGTGTTCACTTGTTTGTTTGTGTTCTTAAAATTAAAAAAAAAAAAAAAAATTTAAATGTTTGCCATTGCTTCGTCATGCAACCAATACGCAGTGCACAAATTGAATGAATATCATCATGTATGTCGATGTGTTGTTAAATGTAAGGATTACAATCTTTAGGTTTAATGGGAAATGAATTGTGTTCAAGCTATGGTTAGAGTTCGGAAACTAGGGCTGCTTTCACACCTACCTCATCGACAACGCAACGTCTGCACAACATATGAACACTGCTAGCTAAGCTGCGAGCTACGTAGCTAACTCTGTAATATAAGGACATCCTACCAGTTTGAGGAAGTCGATGAGTTTGTAGGCGTCTTCTCCGGCGGAGAGGTCCACAAAGTCCCGAGGGATCCTGTAGCTCAGACAGGGACTGGGCTGCACCGTCACCTCACTGTTGGTGTGGCGGAACAAAGGGCCGTCCTGAGCACAAAGAGGAACCACATGGTCAACAAGCAAAGACACTGGTTTTAGTTACTTATTCAAGACGGGCTCAAGCTCAGCATTGAAACATAGGTCAAACACTTTTCATGTTGTCTGAGAAGACATCTTTGTTACAAATGAGATCTTTGGAATATAATGTTTGCGTGTGTGTGTGTGTATTTCTGACTTAAGTGACTTTCGGGGACACACACTAGACTTGAAACAAGTTGATTGGGGACAGCTTGTGCAATTGGGGACAAAAGCAATAAAACCGATAACCGGTAAAACAATGGATATTAGTCTACAGGAAATGAATGTAAGTTTATGTAAAGCCCCCAAAAGAGACCTTAAACAACACATATGTGTGTGTGTGTGTGTGTGTGTGTCATGATAGCCAACCTGCTGCTGTGCGATTTCCCCTCCGGATGTCAGTTCCTCCCAGGTGAACAACAGCGAGTCTGTCACCTCTCCAAAAGGGTTCAAATCTATCAGCCACACTTTGCCCTGTAACACACACACACACACACACACACACACACACACACACACACACACACACACACACACACACACACACACACACACACACACACACACACACACACACACACACACACACACACACACACACACACACACACACACACACACACACACACACACACACACACACACACACACACACAAACCATACACACAACAATACATAAGTACAACCAAGTGTGCAAGTGGCATCTTTGAGAATTGAATAATCAATCAGTGTGCTTACCTGGCTATCTTTATAGACATCCAACACAACTGTAAAACAGAAGGAAGGAAGAAAAACGTATTAACAACAAGACATGCAGTCATTTCACTTCTAGTTAAAGTAAGCGCTAGTTCCACGAAGACAAAGTTGGGAAAAGGCTAACTGAAATTAAATTTTAAAAACCCAATTAAGTGCACAGTGACACATTTGATCAATGTGTCCCTGTGCTCTAGTTTCAATAGTACATATTTCATGACTTGCATAAGCAGAAGTCTGTTTCTGTCGGAGGGGAGGGGGAGGGGGGGAGGGGGTGTGAACGGGTTTATACAGGCATAAGAAATAAGAAAAGAGTAAGAAAAAGAAAAGAAGGATGTGGCTGGGGCTCACAGTCTTCGTCTGGGAACTTGTACTGGATGTGCTGGTTGAAGAAGGCCTGTATAGCCTGACAGATCTGCTCCTCCTGCTTCAAGACGTGCTGGTAATACTGAGTGTAGTCTCTCTGGGAGATAGCTGAGAACACACGCACAGACACACACACACACGCACACACACAGACACACGCGCACAAACACACACATCAGTGAAGCTCAAATTGAATTTCATAATTGTTTCTATATTCGCCTGCTGAGTAAAAGCGCAGCTCAAACATCATTATACCGCTGTTATAGATAGAGCTGTTTTTTCCTTTTTTTTCTAAAATAATCCCCCACGTCCTGCAAAGTCAGTTTGCTCTGTGGAAAACGGCGCCCTCTTGCTGTTGAATGCTGTAAAGCAATCTGGTATGTTTCACTCAATGGAGACGCGATTGGTCTCTTCAGTTAACAAGACTTACTAATAACCTGAAATATATATGCTGATGGGTTTTCAATAGTGTGACTGTTTTTACCGATCAGTTTGTTTTCTTTGACGAAGCAGCGGAACTCTGCACCAGGACTCAGCTCGCTCCACTTCCTCAGGACCAGCTGAGGGACAGGAGACAACACAGAGTAGGATTGAAGCTCTAGGCGTGTGAGTGTGAGGGTACTTATGGTACATAGTAAGCATTAGACCATTTGAAGGAGGTGGTCAAGTCACCTTAATAGAAAGATTTAAAAGGGAAGAAAATAAAAGTCCATAGCAAAATGTCCTAATGCTGTGTGTGTGTGTGTGTGTGTGTGTGTGTGTGTGTGTGTGTGTGTGTGTGTGTGTGTGTGTGTGTATAGTCTTTTGAAAGATTTATATACATACCGCATAGTTGATGACTGGATCTGGAGAGTCCTGGTCACTACACTGGAGGAATCTGCAAGAAAAAGGAAAAATCATTTCTGTTTTTTTTTCCACAACACTCAGAAGGACAGTCTCATCACAAACAGTGTGACAGTTACAAGCACAAGGCGTGTGTGAACCCGAGACACTCTGTCAACCTGTGTCATCATCTAATGTCTGAGCAATCCTTTAAAAACACACAGGTTATTGTCAGTCAGACGGGTCAGAATGTGTGTCCACAGCCACTACAGCAGACTGAGAGACACAAACACATTTATGAAGTGTCACAGTGTCAGAAGAGCCCGGGTGTAAATAGTAATAATAATAAAGAAGATGGCTGTGTTCCATTTAGCTGCATCTTGTGATTTTGTTTCTAATGCCTAGTCAAAATGTGTTTGGTTAAAAAGCGCAGATTGGATGTTTCCCAGAGAAAGAAATAATCTTATTGGTTGAATTAGGGTAGGATATTGTTATACAGTTTATAAAGAGGAGAAGCTTTTTTGAAGAAAGGACTGGTCCATCTGTATTGACTTTTCCTTGTCAGAGCTTTGGGCTAGCATCGGTTAGCTTTAGAGACGTTGCTTATGCCTCAAGGATGAACTGAATAGATTTTGGGAAGTCAAAGGGTCAAGGTAACTATGACCTCATGAACACTGTCCCTGCGTTCCGAATCGCATACTCTTTCTTTTTTCTATTCTACATACTACATCCGACGATAAAAATAATCTAGTTAGGATGCAGTAGGCATACTATTGGGACATACTTTTACTCTTTTATTTCATCATAACATTGCGCCTTGATCTTGCCTCTTGCTTTTATATCCGGCGCATCCCCGTTTGTTTTCATATGGAGGCTTCGTCGATGTGACGTCACTTCACATGCGCACCGGATTGTGGGTCAGAATCGCCCAAATAGGATGCAATTTTCAACACTAACAATCTTGGCCGGATGAAGTAGGACATCCGGGTACTTTCACCATTCCGCAATTGTATGCCTGGTGGAGGCACATCACCACCAAGCCTAGCTCTAGTTTTGACTCCATCTATAAATAGAACTCAACCAGTGAGATCAATTCTATCTCAGATAAATGTTTCTGAAGCTAAACTATGTCTGTGATCTATGCTCAAGTCGCGTTAGCTAACCACCAGCTAAATCATCGCACGGCTCAGTTCGCTCGGGTGGCTGTCAGGAAGTTTGAGAGAGAAGTTTTGGACAGACCAGCATCCATCAAAGAGCTTTCTCCACTCACACTCACACACACACACACACACACACACACACACACACACACACACACACACACACACACACACACACACACACACACACACACACACACACACACACACACACACACACACACACACACACACACACACACACACACACACACACACACACACACACACACACACAGAAACAGCTCCCCCTCTGGGCCCAGCGCTGCACTAAATCACCGGCTGCACTAAACGTTTTGTCATGCAGAGCGGAGGAGCACCAGGCATAAATCTGCACCGCCGTTATTTCTTCAGCTGCTGCTTTGCTTTTACTGCAGGTTTAAATCAGCCTGTGTACACCAACACTGCTCTATTTTTTCTTTTAATATGGCCTTTCATCTAAATGCAAATGATACTTTTTATGTGTGTGTGTGTGTGGGTGTGTGTGTGTGTGGATGTTGTTGTCGGGTAGCGAGGCTTACGGCTGTGTGAGGTCGTGGGTGATGAAGTCGGAACTTTTGAAGAGCAGAAATATATCGCTGAGGCTGCTGCACTGCAGGGAGCTGTTCAGAGCGATCCAGTTAGCATCCTGGAACACACACACACACACACACACACACACACACACACACACACACACACACACACACACACACACACACACACACACACACACACACACACACACACACACACACACACACACACACACACACACACACACACACACACACACACACACACACACACACACAGGTTAAGTAATGCCTTCTTACTGCTGGCGGTGGTACAAGCAGCGATTCCTATTATTCATAGCAGTAGAATTTCTACAGAGCTTCCAGCCAACAAATGATTTGCTTATGCTACAAATAAAAAAAGTAGTCGCGTCGACACAATTTGTATAATGGACGGTACTCCTCTACTGTTGTTGAACAAAGCACACACAGTTTTCTTTTAGTTTTTCTTTAAAACAGGAGCTGAGTGCAGTATTTTACCCGTGGAGCGCTCCAGTTGAGTTTGGGGAAGACGTTCCCACCCAGGGCGTTTATGGCCTCCAGCACTTTACAGGTGAATTCTGGGAACTCTGGCGCCTAGCACACAGAGAGGTTACATCATCACATCACGTCAGACAGTCATTGGTTACTGCATTATCAAAAAGGCTATGTGTGACACTGGCACATTTGTGTTGGAGCGGCAACATTAAACAGAAGGAGGAACACTACAAGCCTATGTAAATGGAGGTATCCGACAATAAAAAGCTAATGTTTTATCAGGTGGGAAATTATTCCGACAAGTTTGTTTGGCTTTAATTAGACAGACAGTGTGTTTGTATGAGGCTAATTGAATGTGCTTACAGTAACAGTGGTGGTTGTCTCATCATCTGACCACTAGAGGGGAGTGGAGGACAAGAAACGGATTAGATCAGACAGTAGAAATAAACATTCATTTTAATACACTTTTACTGTTGGGTTGATGGCATTAGGTTGAGAGTGCACCAGGCAAAGTGATGTGACATGATAATTTATGAAGATTATATGACAATGGCATTGATCCCTGATATAAGCCTCTGAAAGAAAACTAAAAAAACTTCACGACATTTGATTTCCACATGTATTCATTGACTCATGTTTCACTATGAATTTTCCTCTGTACTTTGTCTCAAGGTTGACCTGCTTTTGCTTAGCTGGGGTGGGCCAGCATGCAATAACGCTGCTAACAAATATACAATTTCATGATAATTTACTTGAAGGAATTAACTTATTATTATTATTTTTTTTTAATTGTGAGTCGCCCAATCGGTTTGAATATAAAGAAATGTCTGCAAGGAACACTGACTCTCTTGCTTAAATCAGTCACAAGAAACTGCACAAATATTGTATATCCTACATAACAAAACAAATATTAGCGATAGCTTGTGATTGTGAATTAGTGAGACAAGAGGCTCATTTCCTTTTTGGGGACACAAAACAAGGCTAGATTCTGTCCTCGTACCTGAATGTCTTCCTCTTCATCAGAGTCGCTGTTGTTGGTGTATGTCTGCTGTGTGTTGTCACTGAGGAGGAAAGGAACAACAGATGGACGAGTGAGTGTGAGTGAGTGAGTGAGTGAGTGAGTGAGTGAGTGAGTGAGTGAGTGTGTGTGTACTTCATACCTCCCAGAAACTACCAGTGTCCCATCGTCCAGTAAGTAATCTATTACATTCTGAGGCAGTGGCAGGATCAGACTGGAATAAAGAAAAACTACAATAAATATGAATACAAGTGTATAATAAAAATAATAAAAGACAGCTAGAACATAGAAGTGGGAGGAAGATAGGTTTAAACCAAAACAGCTGCTCTGAAAAGGATTTAAACACAGTTTCTTTCAGTAATACTAATATAAACAAGACAGATGAAGCATGGATCTGTTTGTGTCTGCTAGGCTGGCTAACGTTAGCTCTTTGCTAAATGGACTCTGTTTCACAGCAACGACTTCAATACTTTCTGCTATTTCAACGGGAACTGCAACTGTTTACCTTTTAATGGTGTGTTTCTTGAATATCGGATACCAAACCGAGAACTGACAGTTGACAACTTGCTCCTTCTTCATGCTGCAATATCCTGTGAGAAAATAGCGTCCACCGGTAAATATCTTCCGGAAAACCGGATATTTTCGCGGAAAGTTCTTACCTGACGCCTTGACGTTTTGAGCCAATATTACTATGTTTTATTGTTGTGGACAATTGTATTGTAATGAATTGTTTATTTAATTTCAATTGGTTAAAATTTGTGATTTAACCGCTCAGAGTTTGGAAGGTATTTGGTGTTTTGATTTTTAAGAAGGGGAGGTCTTTTTGAGATGCACACGGAACCCGCTGATTTGCGACATAGATCGTATATTCATAAGAGCACCTACAGTCTCTTATACTTTATTTGGAATAACAAGGACATAAAGTACAAAAATAAGGCACTGTGAAATTAACATTTCTTAATAGAAGAAAACCTGCAGGAGTGGCATCAAATGTCATGGCCTAGTATATTATTTAAGTGTGATTAGAATTTTAAATGTATGAAGAAATTCTAATGAATGCAGGTTTTCATCCTTTTTAAAACAATGATTAGGCTACATTTAAAGGAAAATGTTTATAGGATAGGCTTAACAGATATTACAGATATTTAGGGAAGTCAATATGTTGAATGTTTTCATTGCCTTTTCTTATTAGGAATAAGAAATAAAATGTATAATTGTCCAGCCTCATGGAGGAAACGTACAAAGTTATTATTATTATTATTTTTTACTGCTGTATAAATTACTTGGATTCAGAAATACATTTAGAATTTTAAAAAAATAGCACAGTCTCCTGCATTAATGCATACTATTTATCAATATGATCAATGATTAAATTACTGAAGTTTGCCGTTTTTCATCCTGAGGGATAACTAAACTAGACGGTCGGTATCCGGAAGTGGTGTCCGAGTGACTCCTCTCTCTTCTTCTACACCATCTCTGCTACAACAACTTGCGTTTGGTTGGAAATTTCACGTGAGTTAAGTTTAGTTTTATTTCACCCCGCGCGTTCTTCTATGGTTGTACAGTTTAATTTACACGAACCCCTGTAGCATTAGGAAGGCCAAAGCCGTTCAGTTGCCGTGAAACAAACAAAGAAACGAAGGGGAATAGCTGAGTTTAACAGGGAGGAGGTTGAACTCAGTTAGCGGGGGATAACTGTAGCGGCTAATTAAGCAACTCATGACCACAAACCACTCGTCTCGTTAGCATAAAAAGGGCGGCGATAAATCTGTATTTAGTTTTAATTCTGAACTGGGCTCGAGTGAACCTTGTTTATAATATAAAATACCGTTTTCTGACTATTTTCCTCCCTGTCCAGTTGTCCTGATACTGAAAATGAGCAACTGTGGGGACGCCAAAGTGGCCAGCACTGTACCACACATAGAGAAAGAGGAGGTAAGTGTGTTTTATGATATGATATGTCAAAATGACAAAAAAAAAAATAAGACGTGGAGATGGAAACCTTACAATTTAAGCTACACCTGCACAATGTATCCCAATTTAGTACTTCAGCAAGTCAATAAAGCATGTCATGTCACTTTGTCAAATCCAGTGAATATCTCCTCACGACCCCCTACGTGTCCATACTGTGTGCACGGAGACAAAATATAGTGTTGATACACAGCTTTGGCTCTGTAAACAGGGCATTTTGCTAGCTACGGTGGGCCCCCTTTGTTCACATACTATTCTACAGGCTCTGTATTAACACCACATTTTTCTCAGTACATACTTGTAGCTATCGTGAAAAGATATTAGCTGATTTTGACAAAAAAGTGATTTTTAAAAACAAGCGTTCTCCAGAATCACTGACTCCTCCTTTAAACTTAAACATCACTATAGATAGCTAGAAAAATAACATTTCAGAGCAGCAGTGTGTTGCTGCATTGGTTGATTTCTGTTCCCCTCTTAGCTCTGTGTTTGTTCCCCCTGTGTCTCAGCTCATCGCCTCTGGGAAATGGGTGAAGCTGGAGAAGACGACGTACGTGGACCCAGCTGGAAACACCAGGTACTGTTTCTGTCTTTTGACTGACTTCAATGTCGTATCATGAGTTTCTCGCTCGTAGTTTGAATTCCCTGTTTGTATCCGCCAGAACCTGGGAGACGGCCAAGAGGACAACCAGGCAAGCCAACACAGAAACGGATGGTAAGGGGTTTTTTTTTTCGTTTCATTTTTCGTTAGCCGGTAGTCTTGCATTTTTGGAGTAACACACTCCTCTGGTTTGCAGGCGTTGGGATTATCGCCCTGCTGAAGCGGACGCTCCACAAAGACTGTGTGGTGATGGTCAAGCAGTTCCGTCCTCCCATGGGATGCCACACTCTGGAGTTCCCTGCAGGTAAGAAGGTTTATCCTGTGGATTCCATTCCAAGCTATGCATTCTGGTCCTAGGATTTCTCCAAAACACACACACAGTACATGGTGTTGTTTCTTTGTGATATATTTCTTCTTGTCTGGCTCGTGCTCAGGGCTGATTGACGAGGGGGAGGGTGCGGAGGCCGCTGCGCTGAGGGAGCTGAAAGAAGAAACCGGCTACAAAGGGGAAGTAGTGGGAGTCACTCCAGGTATGCTCACACAAAGTAGTTCTGTGCACTAGATTGAATAAGATGCCTCTCTCGGGTGTATGCTATCTCCTGCGCGTGTCTTTAAAAGGGGCAGGGCATTGGTCAGAGGTGCACAGTGAAAAGAAGTAATAAAGTATTTTTTTCTCTTGGAAACATATAATGCAAGTATCACTCATGTTATTGCTGTGAATGCAGTGACATGTCTGGACCCCGGCCTGTCTAACTGCACCACCCAGATGGTCATGGTCAACATCAACGGTGATGAAGAGGAGAACATCAACCCCACACAACAGCTTGGTGAGGAGACCCCCCCCCCCCAAACAGTTCTCACTCTCTATTCTGTCATTAACGTGTTACAGTTTTAAATGAATGACTGAAAATACAGTACACATTTCACTGTACTACTTTTTTTTTTAAATGACATGTTGAATAATCATCTTCTGTTTGGTTCTTCCACAGGTGACGGAGGTGAGTCGTGTTCCTTTACTGCATCAGAAATAACACTGTTTAGGGGGCGCCCTTAGCTCAGTTGGTAGGGCGTCCCCCCCCCGGGCCAGGCCCAGCAGCAGACCCGGGTTCGATTCCCGCCCGCGGTCATTCTCTGCATGTCTCTCCCCTCTCTGCCCCATTTCAACTCTGTCTCTACACTATCAATAAAGCATAAAAATTAGTGGTGGGCCGTTATCGGCGTTAACGTGCTGCGTTAACGCCAGACTCTTATCGGCGATAAAAAAAAATATCGCCGTTAATCTCTTATTCCACCTCCTGTTCGGCTCAGGGAGCCAGTCATTTGTACAGTTCAGACTCGGCCGTAATGCTGCTGCACACACACACACACACACACACACACACACACACACACACACACACACAGACACACACGCTGAGACGAGGGGCGAAGCTTCTCTCACACACCCGCCGCTCTCTCTCTCCATCACTTGCCCACGACACAATCGGGTATTGGAACGCAGGGTGGGTGTGTGTGGCCACCGGTCGCCACGTGACTATAAGTTTCCAAGTTTTAAACACTTCTATCTCTTCAACGTCAACGTCACCGTACCCGAATCCTAAATATCCCCATAGCAGACGCTATATTTCATCGGGGGGAAAACTTTGTTTTGCGCCACAGTTCGACTCGGCCGTAATGCTGCTGCACACACACACACACACAGACACAGACAGGCACACACACACGCTGCATGGCAGAGACGAGGGGCGCTACCAAAAAGACGAGAGAAGCGGTTGGAGCAGTTGGAGAGTTTAGAGACACATGCGCGCACATTTATTTACATAAAATCGCAATCGCAGTCATTTGTGCAGTTATGTAAAATGTTTCACTAAGGAAAATGACAGAAAAAGTAACGCACAGTGACTTTGATGAGTAACTTTAATCTGATTACTGGTTTGGAGATAGTAACGCGTTAGATTACTCGTTACTGAAAAAAGAGGTCCGATGCCGGTAACGCGTTACTAAGTAACATCTTGTTGAACATTATTTATTTTCATCACCAATTATCATAGTAGAACAGCTTCCTCAAGCAGTTTGTGATGCATGTTGGAAACAGGAGATGAGCCCCTGGTCTGATGCGCCACCTGGCTTGAGAAACACGTTCTCAAAGACTTACTTTGAGTCATTATTTAGGAGCACACACATATTATGAATGAATTCAAATGAGCCATTTTAATCTAGATTAATCTAGATTAATTCCAAAATTAATCTAGATTAATCTAGATTAAAAAAATTAATCTATGCCCACCTCTAATAAAAATGCAAAAAAAAAAGATTAAAAAAAAAAGAAATCACACTGTTTGTATTGTTAACTAAATCCTCACACCAGTCCTTCCGTCTCCTTTTTCTCCAGAATTTGTGGAAGTCATTCTTTTACCTCTGGACCAATTCCAGACTAAAATAGACGGTGAGGCATCCGCTTTTTTCACAGACTGGCATTATAACATGAGCCATGCGCACACACACGGACTAACAACTGGCTTGTCCCCCCTCCCCGCAGGTCTGCTGAAGAAAGAAAAAATCGTGGTGGATGCCAAAGTGTACATCTTTGCCATGGGGATGGCTCAGGCCTTCTTCAAACCCAGGGAGCTGCCCGTCCTGAAACAGTGAACCTCAAATGATGAGGATTAGACGAAGAAATAGGTCTTTGCTGTTACATAGGGCTCCTACACAGGGTGGAACATTTGGTCAAAATGCATTGGAAAGGAAATTGATCACTTCCGAATGATTATATTAAGGAATTGTATGAAGAATTGCTGTTGCTTTGTGGATCTAGACCCCACGTAACCCTCCAGATTTTAACATTTGTTTCGATGAAGTGCCCTGACCATCCATAGAGACATACAGCTGTGTATGTGATATCCAAATCAAAGTGAATGTAAAAAAAATATTGATACCAAACGATAAATGTCAAGCTCCTTGGATTTAGAAACTGAGCCTATGAAGGAGCCTTGTTTACACCACATGTTCTCAGTATGAACACAAACGCCTCAAGACCTGAAACACACTGTGGCAGAAGAGCAATAACTGTTTGCAAACTTAACACAGGGTTATGTTTCAGGTTTTGTTCTTGAATGCCTTAAGTGACAAATAGTCATTGTTTCCAAGTCTTTTTTTATGAGATTACAAGTAGTGTGACGAGATGCAATTATTTTGTCATTTTTATTTCCCTGTTCATCAGACATTCCTTCAACGTTTGCTAACATGCTGTGTCGCTGACCTAATGACTGAAAAAAACAAAAAAAAATCCGTGCCCCAAACCTGTGTCATGTTGCAATTCTAGCTATACTAACTTTAGCATGTTCTCTCTTCTATTTTGGAGATTAATAGTCAATTTTGATTGACAGAATATTTTTTGCACTAATGTTTAACACAAATTGGAGAGATCAATCTATCCATTGGAAAAGCAGATAGCAATGGAGAGCTGAGTCATGCCAGCTCACATGTTTCTCATGGATCCTGTATAATGACAAGGTCCTGAGAAGTGAATGAATCCACTCACTAACATTTAAGGAAGTAGACAAGCTATTAGGCCTATATATAGTTACTTAATAACTCAAACATAGGGATTGGAATATTAACAGTGCTAACAATACCGGGGGTCGGAGGTGGTTCTCTTGTTACTTACTGTAATGTACAACAGAGGGACTGTATTAATAAAGAATTAAAAGGAAATGGTCCATGCTGTGCCTCCTGCATCTTTATGGTGCAAAATAACTGGACGTTGATGCTGTACTTTACCTGGCAACTATAATTCACTGACCAATAAATAAATGTGAAACAACCTTTGTCCTTACAGGAATATGTGTTTCCTTTCAAACTTAAAGGCCTACTTCACCGGTTTGAATATGAAGGTGTATTGAATTCTGAGATCCTATGTAGTATAAATGTGCAAAAAAAATTAAATTGGTTCATCCTAGCCTGAGAAAAGGCAGAAAGAGTGTTTTTTTAACCCTATATTAATCTTACTGTGACATCACAGTAAGATAAATATAGGGTTAAAAAAAAACCTTACTTTGTAAATATTACTGTGATTTCTCCTACTGTGACATCACAGTAATATTTACAAAGTAATTTTTTTTTAACCCTATATTTATCTTACTGTGATGTCACAGTAAGATTAATATAGGGTTAAAAAAACACTCTTTCTGCCTTTTCTCAGGCTAGGATCAACCGATTTTTTTTTTTTTTGCACATTTATACTACATGGGATCTCAGAATTCAATACACCTTCATATTCCCACCGGTGAAGTAGGCCTTTAACTCGTCAACAACGATTGAGAAAATGCTTCAAACTATAGGCATCTAAATGTTCTAATGTAAAAATACATATGTTTTTAAGTTAATACTAATATTTTGTTGGTCAAACAGATAATTGTTTCATGTAAAAAAAAAAAAATCCATTATTTTTCTCAGTGTCCATTGCTGCTTTAAGTTCTTCTGTATGTACAATGTTCGCCACTCCAGACCGACTGGTGGCGAGGACTTTTATCGAGTTTGCCAGCCGCTAATGAAATTCAACGAAGAAGAAGTGCCCGACCAATCAATAAGGTCCGGCTGCAGCCTGTAGCCACACACACGCTCTCCATCCACCTAAATGAGGCTGGAGCTGCCATCACTGTCCCAGTCCCTATCAGCGCTGATGCTTTCACACTACCGTGGAAGTCAGACAAAATTCAGTGAAAACTGGGCTTCTTGGATATTAGGAACTGCTCAACGACAGGATGTGAGCAATTTTTCAGTTTAAACTCATGTGGTTGAAAAGTGTTTATGCCAGAGAGGGAAATATTTCACATTCTGAAGCTGCAAAACAACTGGATTCCAGTGAGCATGACAAGGCTGATTTCTAATAGGAAATTCAAGAGAAAAGTTTGTTAAAATAAATAAAAATTAATCCAAATTTGCATGGCACATAGTTATACATAATAAAAGAAAACAGCAATCTAGGCAGAGTTTATACCATTTATTTTGTCATGACATAAAAGTATAATTCATCACAGGGGAAAAACTTATAATCTACAAGATGAATGACTCTACATACAGACACCTTTCACTGCTGCTCATGAAATATAAAAAAGGGTTTATTATGTACAAGTGTGGAGATGATGATGCGTGTGTTCATAGCGTCGCTCGTTGCCCGGGAAGACGTCACACCTGCTCGCCCAGGTTCAAAACCCGAAACTTGTCTAGATTGTAGAAGGCGGCCTTGACCACTCGCCCGCCAAAATACCGTCCATTCAGATCTACCACGGCTAAACAGGAGAGAGACACACAGTAAAGGTCAGGCTATACTAAACTTATAGTTAGCAGCATACATAGATGACATTGACAGTTTATATTTGTTACGCTGATGATTACAGAAAGTAATTATAACATTATTGATATATTTTCAACCTGCATTAACTCAATACTGCTCTTTTGTAAAAAGTAACAATACTTTGTGAAGGGGCTTTAACATGGGACACTTAGACAGTCACTGTATGGTTATTGAACGATGGTACAATGTTGAGTCAAGGGTAATGTTAGCATAGCGCTAGTGGCTCGAAATATGCCTATGTAAAAAGTCACATCACTTATCGCCATGAAGAAAATGAATAAGCCAAAATAAATGAAAACCTGGAAGCCTCTGAGTTTGTTTCCCTGTCTCTTGTTCTAAGAAGAAATTAGTTATTCGATTTTTGTGGAACAAACTGTTGCAGTCAGCTGATTGGTGCTAACCGTTTGAAAAACAACTTAGCTTTTGCCCCGCAATTCTTGGAAAAAAGGGAGAAATATGACTTTGGTGTCATTTCCAAGGACAGCAGCTTGAAACACACAGACACAGACAACACCGCAGGGAACCCAAGCCTTACCTTTGTTGCTGATCAGGGCCAACCCAATTAAATAAACGGGCGACGCTTTCACCCATGTTATTTTAGCGGTTGTGCCAGTACAGGGAGAAATATGAATAACAGAGTTGCTTAAGTGCCAAGATGCAATTCCCATTTTGAAATTATAAAATGTCAAAGGGCCTGTTTTTCGAGCTTATCTGGTGTGTTCAGGCTTTAAAAACACATCGGGGAATTATTGGAGGGCTGTGCATTAAAAAAAAAAAAGAGAAAAACACTGACCTTTGATGGCCGACTCCACCCTCTCAAACTCCAGAAATATCCGGACCGCCTCATCATCCGTCACGTCTGCGATCTGAGAAGCAGAGCGGCTGTTATGCTCTTGTCCTGTTTTTTTAAACCACTCAAATTGACGTCCCAGTTTGTACATTTTCTCCACTCTCACCTCAAAAATGACACATCTGGTCACTTTGCCGTACTTCTCACACTCCTCTTTGGTCTCCCCCTCCAGGTCTTCATCCACCTCTCCTGGACCCACCATGTTCTACGGGACAAAACCAAAAGACTTTAGGCCCAACTCCACTTGACTGACTTATTTTCAAGAGTGACAATTGGACATAGAGTTGTTTTTTTCCTTCACTAAAATGTTGAATGCACAGTCTGCGATTTATTTATTCTAGTGAGATATTTGTTGAAACACAAGGCAATGACCCCCAACACATTATCTAAAGAATTCATGTTATTTTGATTACCACAATCTAATCTACATAATGGCATTTGGGAACACGCGCACACACACCCTCAGCAGGACCACTTTGGTGGGGTTTTTCAGGATCTCTGTGAGCGGGTTGGCGTCTGACTTCTTGGAAGGGTCCGCTGGTTGGGTGGAAACAGAGACAAAATTTCACATGAATATTTACTAGCTGCTGGGGAGCTGGATCATGCAACTAAAAGGTGTGGAACAAACAAGAAATGTCAGTTTTCCCATTGAGCTCCATTCAAATAAATATTTCCACTTTGAATGTGTATTTTTCTTCATATTGTGCGTCACATGCTGCTGTGTAAAGGGCCACTCCAGTGCAGTACCACAGTGAGTATATTCCTGGGACAGTGACTAAGCAGCAGACGGAGACGTTTCCTGGAACACTGATATTGTTTACATATTATTACATCCTCACTTTTCCAGACATTAAGACACTAAAACAGATAGTTTGTGTGTGTGTGTGTGTGTGTGATAAACTGTTTGTTCCTCAATGGGAGAGAATGTCTAAGAGTGACTGTATTCTCCTATTCAGTACAGTATACAGTACAGAGCTGATAGCAGGGATCGTTGCTTATTGGCCGAAAATTATTTAGCCAAAACAAAACAAAACAAAACGTATCACCCAACCAAGTTATCTATTTGCCACCCACTGCAGCCAGAAAGAAGCAAAGGATCAAGTCCACTGTTTGTATTTCATAGCTCTCAAAGCCCACAAACCCTGTTAACTGTGTTTGCTTACACATTCTACCTGAGGTCATAGTGGGTGCTGCTGATAAACAGCCTACTGTCATGTTCCTGCGTCGCTGGTGACACAGAAATACTAGTGGAGCAAACAGTCTGACTCTAATCTTTAAGCTTTCACATTTACATTCAAACACACGGATTTGCTTTTGGGCAGAGAGTTAAATGAGAAGATCTGTATAGCTCAGAATTGCTCCTATTATTAGAGGGTAATTATGAAGCTACAGCTAGCAGCTGGTTAGCTTAGCTTAGAATAAAGATTGATTAAAGCCACTACGAGTAACATGGCACGTTGGCGTCCCCTTTGGAGCAGTAATAAAAACTATTTAAAAACGTCTTTCTTTGCACTGATGGTCTCGTTTGCTGTTAAAGGTAATTTATGATTATCAGAGGAAACATGAGGCCGTTTAAAATATATTTAGATGTTACTCGTAGCCGCTTTAAGTCAAGGAGAACTCTTGATGGCAGTAGCTTTATATCTAACAGTCAGATATGACAGTGGTATCCATCTTGTTGTTCAACTCTCCAGCAGAAAGCAAAGAAAGTGGATAATCCTGAATGGTTGAACTAACCATTTGAGCCACAATCAGGGTGGATTGTGGATGTGGGGTTGGGAGAATATGTTCAAACTAAAACTATCATAAAAAATGCAAAGTGCGTATTTAGGAGTGGAGCTCTTACAGAAGGAGACCAGATTGGAAGTAGAGCAAAATGAAAGCATCATTTCCAAGCATAATCTCACATTAAGTGTGGGCACATACAGCAGGGATCCATGACAACCTATTAATTAACACTGTCATGCCATGTGTTGACACAACTATTTTGCATTGCAATGTTTAGAAACCCCTGAACTTTAAAAAGACTTAAGGCATCGCTGCTTTTGATTCGGTCAATATGTGTAATAAATAAACACACACACACACACACACTTGTAGAATCAAAGCAAGCAGAACAGCACACTCTGTGTAACGGTAGAGAGAGAATGAGAGTGGAGGCCAACCTGCAGAGAATCCACTTGAAGTCTCAGGGGCTCCTGTCTGACTGGACCCTGCTGCTCAGTCACATAGAAGAACACACACAAACACATCACAATGAAAAAGTACACAAGACAAGACAATGCACACACACACACACACACACACAGTCACGGTCAAATATAACTATTCCTGGAGTGACACCATGACGCTCAGTCTTCCAGAAACACACATGAAAGTTGATAAATAAAAGCCAAAGCCGTTAGTTACGTTTTTCTGCCGCGTCTCCGATGATGATCTTGCCCCCTCTCTTGCTGGTCTTCTCCACAGACAGCGCGGTGCTCAGGCCCTGCTCGTGCTTCCCCAGGCCCTGGCCCTCTTTGAAGCCGTACTTCTGCATGATCTTATGGGCCACCGTACCTCTGTGGGGTGTGGATAGACAGGGGGGAGAGGGGGTTAGATTAAAAAAAGTGGGGATTTGTTGTAATATAGTGTATATTGTTTGTCCACATTATCATCTCAATTTTGTATCATATTCAAAAATGAAGTTTTTAAATAATGGTAATTCAAAATGAGGTCATGCTTGATCTAGTTAATCTGGGGTAGATTTCTGAATTTGGTGAAAACCCGCTAATAAAGTATCACATAAAATCATTTTACATTACATTATTAAACATAGCTCTGATATAACACTCAAAATAAATGCTTTTTTAAAATTCGACTAGAAAATAAACAGAAGCTCTAACACAAACCCACCCCATGTTAGCCAGGAAGGAGCTGGTGGGTCCGGGGGGCGAGCGTGGCCGGTCTGAGTCGTCAAACATGGGGGGAGGGATGGCCGCCTTTGAGCCTCTGGACGGGCGACCTTCATCCTCATAGCCGTACGGAGAGGAGCCTGAAAACACAAACAATATTAACATGTTAGCACTGACACTGACCATGAGAAAGACACAACGCTGCCTTCTGCTGTAGACAAACTGTCACATGGCAACAAATCTTTTTAGTCTCTTTACTCTTTTTGTTCTCTTCCTCAAAGTTTTCCTAAAATTAATTTAAAGCAGAGGCCAATAGATCCTATTCTTCTTCTGCTGTTTTTACTCTGTATATTGTGTTGATGTGTGAAAGCAGCATGTTGTGATGGATCAGGAGACTTACCGATAGTTTCCACCAGAGAAGAAGGAGGAGCGATGGCGGCTCCACCCATACCTGAGACACAGAGACAGGGATGATGTCAAGTTTAGCACTTGAAGACTGTGGTGCATGGCTACTTCATATAAGATATGTTTTTTAGGTATTTGAAAACCTTTTATTGACCGTTGAGAGGAGAGATTCCAGAGTTGAAATAGGGAGGGGGATGACATACAGTAAAGGTCCACGGGTCGGATCCGAACCCGCGACCACTGCGACAAGGACTGAGCCTGTATGGTGCACGCTCTACCCACTACGACACGGAGCGCCCCCGCAAGGCTACTTAATTTAACGCATTTCATTTAACTCTGTGCTTCTATGTTTCCACGACACTATCATGTTATTCATCAATGCCAAAGTGTTATGCATGTTTTGGTTCCTCCTGAGTGGTACATAAGGCTTTGTTTTGGTCACACAAACTCTCAACATGAGATCAGTGAAGCAGGACTGTGGTTTTAAATCAGCTGATGATAAACAATGAACACATTATTTTGGGCACACATCATTGAAATGTTGATATTTTTTTAACATTTGATTTAACTGACACCAAACTAACTATGTCTGTTAGTAGTATGATCTCAAACCTTGGTCATCACATCCATTTGCTATAGTGAACACTTTGTTGGGGTGAATCCTATTTCTGCATCACTCACTTCGTTTCCTTCGCTCGTACTCGTCCTCCTCATCCGAGTCGCCTTCCGCTGCGGGGAAACGAGAGAAACCGCTTGGAGCTCCGCCATCGTGACGGTCTTTCCTTTTCCTGCAACACAACCAAGCTCCAGATTTAAACAAGACTCCTGTGTTCTTGTGTATATTCATTCAGTATGGCACGCATTAGTCTCGCACAAAATGACAAGACTAACGACTCAACCCCTAGAGTGTTTGGGGCGGCAGTGGCGAAGTGGGTAGGGCGTTCGCCTCTGGAGTGCAGGGTCGGAGGTTCGATCCCCCGTCTCCCCGCCACATGTCGAAGTGTCCCTGGGCAAGACACTGAACCCCAAATTGCTCCCGATAGTTAGCTTAGTTAGCTTAGCACCCTAGTGCTAAAACCTACCCTGCGTGGTAGCTGCTGCTATCGGTGTATGAATGTGTGTGTGACTGGGTGAATGTGTACAAAAAACAATGTAAAGCGCTTTGAGTCTGTGATAAACGGAGATATAGCGCTATACAAGTCCATTTACCATTTGTTTATGTGTTATGGCTACAAGATGCACAAAATGACAGACGCATCAAGATCCCCCGGGACAATTAAACGCTAACTCCACCTCGATATTTCCGGTATTCTATCTACGTGAGCCGAGTGAGCGAGCGAGCACGGACGTACTTTTCTCTCTCCTCTATCTCCTTCTGTCTCTCCTGCTCCCTCTGCCTCTGTCGCTCCTCTCTGTGTCTCTTCACAACCTTCTCGTAGTCGTTGGGGAACATGGGATCGTACTCGTCTGCCAACGGGATGAGCACGTCGCCGGAGGAGAAGCCGCTGGGCACCGAGTCCTGAAGAACACAGAAACACACAGAAACACACACACACACACACACACACACACACACACACACACACACACACACACACACACACACACACACACACACACACACACACACACACACACACACACACACACACACGGTTTCAGAGGGAGATAGAGAATGGCATCCAGCAGACATACTGTAGCTGTAATGTTATTTTGAAAAAGATATTTACAAGGTTAAAGCCACATCACATTATTAGAATGACATCGTTGTTATTTATTGTTTGTAATTGTGTATGCTCGTGTGTTCTGTCTTGTAGAGTATCACAAAAATAATAAAAATAATAATAAAAAAAACATTATGCAAATGTAATTTTCAAAAAAAATTATTATATGTAAAAAGAAAAGAAAAAAAGTTATGGCCACATCACATTACTAGAATGACATTGTTGTTATTTATTATTTGTAATTGTGTATGCTCCTGTGTTCTGTCTTGTAGATTATCACTAAGATAATAAAAATAATAATTCAAAAAAAATTCAAAAAAATGATTATATGTAAAAAAAAAAAAAAAAAAAATTATGGCCACATCACATTATTAACATTACGTACAAAACATTGGATTTGTTTGTCTTTGGGGCAAGATCCAGACCCCCAAAAAAATGTATTGAAAAAAAAATCAAGCCGCTTGAAACGTTCCTAATAATGTATACACTGAGAAGACGTGCATTTGGTAAACAGTGAAGATGAGCAGGTTAACTGGATCACACAGACCTTGAGTCCAGCAGCAGCGTGTGGAGGAGTGTCTATGATCTGTCTCTCATCAATGGAGCCTCCTCTCTTTAAATCAATGACTGGAGCCAGGACAGAGCCTTGCTTCATACGCTGGGTCTGCAGCGCACACACACACACACACACACACACACACACACACACACACACACACACACACACACACACACACACACACACACACACACACACACACACACACACACACACACACACACACACACACACACACACACACACACACACACACACACACACACACACACACACACACGTTTGGAATAGTTTTGTATGTTGAAATGTTTAGTATTACACGTTTAAACCCTTTCATGTGCCTACTAAGAAAAAAAGCAATGGATTTTTGACAGCACACAAATGCAATTTATCATTTAAGGGCAGTTACTATAGGGGTGAAAGTGAGAGAAATGCGTCTGATGTGAGTAGGAAAAATGAAGTGATAAATTAGCATTTGGGGTAAAAGATAAAGTACCCGTTATCCCTCATTATGCATTTTCTTGAACGTGACCTGTGTGCTGTACTTGTATATTTTGTTGCCGTGCATAGTACCACATAGACTGTATAGATGCACACATACCTTGGCCTGTGTCAGCGCTGCCTTCTTCACCTTCAGCTGGGACTGCAGCAGCTTGAAGTTCTTGGACCAGCCCTCGGTCTTGGTGTCACTGGCACCAACGCCGAGGTCATCATACAGCGACATGGCTGCCCGTCACTGCTATTGTTTACTACGGACAAGAATTACATTATTTTTATGAATTAAATCCAACCTCCACGTAGGTTCTGCAGTATTTATACATAGCTTGAGGTTGTAACTTCGCAGCAGCCCAGTTTAATAAAAGCTGGGTCACTTATCTGGATCACAAAGACTAATTAAATGCAACGACATGCCGAAATATTTGTCTTGCTGAGCTACATTAAGGTTAACACGTTAGTTTAAAACCCAGCAAGCCAGGACAAACTGTCTAAATGTAAATGTAGCTAACATTAGCTGATGCTAACACAGCAACTAAACACAACTGTCTGCTCATAAATGTTCAATGAATATGTGTGTATTATAATATGTAGTATTTTAGTTTGCTTTCAACTTACCTGCTTTAGAAATACCTGTACATATACTTAACGTTAGTGCCTGCACAATGAAAATAAAAAGGTTTAGCAACACATTTGTTTCAGCGTTGGCTCCTCGCTCTGCTAGGCGGAAGGAGGCGGCACAACAACAAAACTACAAGCGCGACAGTCAACGACATTTTGGCAACATTTCCCACTCTTGCGCCACCTAGCGGCCGGATGACTTTTCCGCCCACCTCTGCTCTACAGTGAGCCTACCCTGTAAAAAATTAATAATTAATAATAATTAAAAAACACAAAAAAGGAATGACGCTTAAAGAACATGGCAAATGGATGTATGCTATGGATAATGCCTGTTCGAATGCAAAAAGACAATAAAACGTGTAGTTGCCCCATTGTGAGCATTGTTTTGACACATAAAATAATAACCACAAAAAATCGGTGCCTGCAGGCGAGACGATCACGTGATCCGCTCTGATCCACCCCCTGTATTACGTTGTATCAGTAATCAAAGTAGCAGTGGTGGTGAAAGTGAAAGTGTGTGACAGAACCGGACAGAACTCGTACGTGTGTGCGGGAGGTTGCGCTGTGAGGAAAGGTCTCTTAACTGGCCCTGGTTTATTAGACAAACATGAATGAAGTTTCTTAGAGGTGTCAGATGGATCTGGGTCCCCCCTTATTCTCTGCCTGCGTTCTGCTGATCGTTCTGCTTGGTGTTGAGCGCTGTTCCAGCGGCGGTAAGTGCAAAACAAACTCTGCATGGTAGTGCTTGATGACGGGGATTTGGTCCTAAACAGGATAGGATTCAATTATTTACACTTTCACTTCAACGACCGCTGCCGTCTGAGAGGATTTGTGTAGTGTAGCCATCCAACTGTTATTTAGGCTACAACAAACACCACAATAAAAAACACACCACAAAAAAACTAAAGTAAAACTGTAATAGTCTATCTAAATATAGACCAATGACTCCAACACATACAAGCTCACACATGGAATTAAGACACTATCCATCTACTAGGAAAAAAGCAAAGTACTGGTCAGTTCTGCACCATGAATTTACATATAAAATCCAGTTCACTTATGTGTCTTGTTAAACATAGTTTGAAGTGAAAACTACTCATTATTAGTTCATGTTACTGATTCATCTATATATAAAACAGATATATGACATTTTTTTCTTTCCATCTAGCTATCTAAAGACTCAACCTTTTTATTGTTCTCTTGTTGCCACCTCTGTGTCCGGTCTTTGCTGTCCATATTGTCATTTTGCAACATGTATTTCTCCCTCTTCCAGACGATATCAATTGTGCATGTGAAGAAATCGCCCCAATGAATCTAACCAAACCCCCATCAGACACCTGCTCTTCGACCAGCACAAGGTTTCGCTACAGATGCATCACAGGTTTCTCGAGGATGGCTGGAACCTCGGATCTCATCACATGCAAGCTAATTAATGTTGTTCCACAGTGGTACCCACAGACCCCTAGCCTGAAGTGTATACGTAAGACATATTTCTTCTACTGCACTCACTGAATCAGAGCACATGTTGCACATTGTTGAGGGTGACATGCCTCTACACACAGTACCATATGAATGGGGGATGGCACATTGGGGCTCAAAGCATCATAGGGCTCAAGACTATGTTAGTGATATATTCCTTATTTATTTAAGAATCCCTGCACATAGGCAGAGGAGCTGGGAACAGACATTTTTTGTGTCAAGTGTTCTGTTCAAACTTGTAAAACCGGTGAGCATACCAAAGACGTGTGCATGTACCTGCGTCTGCTGTATGGGGCAAAACACTTACATGTGTTTTACTATTGACAACATCTCAGGCCAGGCAGTACCTCCAGAAGCATGTTCCATAGCGGTCGGCTGTGGCTCAGTGGAGCAGAGCACGACGTCATGTATTTACAGGGCTGCCGTCTCCTCCTGTCCACACAATGAAACTGTCCGAGGGCACAACACTGAACCCCAAATACAGTCAGTAAGCAGCGCTGGGACAAATGCTGGATAACCAGTACCGGCAGGAAGCAAGTCATCACAGCACCATAATATTTATGTGTCTGTTTTCGTCACATATTCTTCAGCAAATTTGATCAAATGTAAGCCGTCAATTGTGCTTAGGCATAATACTAATGCCTGAGTGTGAGTGTATCATATATACACTTTTTTATTGTTCACATATGCTGTTGTAAATAATACTGATAGATAGGACATGTTTTGATTAGTCCATATGGTGAGCTATTTACAGAAGCCTATTAGAGATTTGGGGAGGGGTGGAGACAGGTGGACACACTAAAAAAACAGCAGTATATCAGAATCTAAAGCCTGTGTTACAAAGCAAAACTATTGGCGCTCACCGGGCCATCAAGTTGTTTTGTGGAAACGGTAGGATCAACAGTTTCTGGTGCTTGGCTTACAGTTGGCCTTACAAGTCCCCCAGTTTTATCCATTAAGACAACACTATTTTTAGATTTTTTTAAACTGAAGTGAACTGAGTGGGAACGGAATGCTGAGCTGATACTGCAATTATGTCAAACTGCTCAACTTCTCATTTGTTGTGTTCCAGCTGACCCAAAGATAACCACAACACCAGCGCCAAAGCCAGCAGAACCAAGTAAGTGTGTTTGTAATTTATGAATTAGGGAGACATAGAGTTAGAATAAATATTTAGTCTAGGCTATATGACATGTGTCATCACAAAAGAGAAACAGTTTAGCTTATTAAAGTAGTTTCTGTGTGTGTGTGTGTGTGTGTGTGTGTGTGTGTGTGTGTGTGTGTGTGTGTGTGTGTGTGTGTGTGTGTGTGTGCAGTGTCTATTAAAAAAAGTCAACACACTACTGCGCACACTAGCTAAGATTGTTCATGCATAGAAATGTTTATACAATACACTAGTCTTAGAGATTTTCTTTCTTCACATTTATAATTAATGATGGTCTGATCTTGCAGCGGCACACACTGATATTCCCCCTGACTCCATAATTCCCACCACAGTCAGTGAGTTATATTTCTGCATGCGTTTTGAAGAGGTTACAAAAATTCTAACATAAAACTAATACACTTATAGTACTTAACTACCAATGGTGAATCTAAAAATCAGTCTAGACAATTATTGTCAGTAGCAATTTTTAGAAGCATCAGGATAGGAATTTGCACTAATATCGATAGCAGCCATGGCAATAGCTGTTGTGTCAAGAGCTTTAATGTAGCAGCAGTATGAACGGTTGTAGAACTACCAATAAAAGGAGTTAGAGTAGAGAGTAAATCAAAAATATTAATATTAATAAAAAAAACATCCCAAAATAGTCCAGCCTGGTTTGGGTTTTACAGCCCACATCTTGCATGTCTGGCTTAAATCTCCAGGCTCTCATCCACCTCTGTTCAATTTTCAAGTAAAAACTTAATTCCTAACATATTGGAGCAGATAGCAAAACACAAAAGCTGAATATTTCCTGAAGGAGTGGATGGAGACCAAAACAGCGCTAAAAATGATTTTAGTATTGGACTAAGATGTGTCAGGCGGTGAAAGGAACAAGTCTCCAAATGCTGACGGTGCTCTGTTTGTGTCAGACGTGTCAATAGGTTTGGCAACGTGTTAGCTTTATCAACTTTATAACTTAGTAATATGTCAATTTTGTGTGAATTCTGTTAATACTGCCATATGTCCCGGTATGTCCATACCATAGATAGTATAATAAATCCATACATGAAATATACTACTTTATTACAGTCATGGCGGCCATTTTGGCAAAGTAGGTAAAGTAAGGTGTACATAAAAGTTTTCTGTATTCTAGTCACTGTAATGGTTTAGTAGTTCACTTACATGGAAAATGGAGGAGGATTAAACAGTCTGTTGATTACTTCCGTTCTAATAAAATAAGTTGTAACAGTAGTAATGATATCTAACAAACTGACACAAAACCATGCATGTTTTTCAAATGAATGATGTTGCATGTTATATCAGATGAATATCATGATTCATAAACTATTTGCGTAATGCACTTGTGTATAATTGCTTACTAACAGTACTTCTGTACCACACAGTCACGTTTGAACTGTCCATGCATGACAGCATGAGTAAAGGCATCTGTAACACCTGGACTCTCCAAATCACAGTATGAGTTGGTTTGCTCCGGCAGTAGTTTTTGCCAACGGTAGCGATGGTAGAAGAAACAACAGTGGTCTTTGTAGTGGACGTAGTAGAATTGGCAGTAGTAGATGCTGTCATGTGCTTCGCAATATATGTAAAACTACATTTCTTTTTATATCAGTTGCAGCCAATAACAGCCTTCAGATGGACCAAAGTGAGATCCCCTCAACTTCAGTCTCAACTACAGTAAGAGACCGTTCTGAGACAACACAGGTCCCTACAGATCACACACAGAGTAAGTATAGCTTTCAGTCAGACATGCTACACTGATTTTTCCCGATAAGCCTCCACATTATTTGTGTTTATAACCAATCTGTCATCAGGTCAGATGATTTGCTATGTGTTATTACACATTGGTGTTGAGCGCCAAAGCCACAAGAACCAAGTAAGTGTGTTTGTAATTTATGAATTAGGGAGACATAGAGTTAGACTAAATATTTAGGCTATATGACATGTTAGATCAGGGTGTCATCACAAAAGAGAAACAGTTTTGCTTATTAAAGTAGTTTCTCTGTGTGTGTGTGTGTGTGTGTGTGTGTGTGTGTGTGTGTGTGTGTGTGTGTGTGTGTGTGTGTGTGTGTGTGTGTGTGTGTGTGTGTGTGGGAGTACGGTCGACATGATCTTTACAGCACGGCAACTTCAGGAGAAATGCCGGGAACCCACAGTGTCTACTGACACATTTACATGTCCTACTTGTCAGAGGTTATGTAGGTCTAGGATTGGGTTGTATAGCCACATTAAATCTCATAGATAGATGTGGAAAAATGGGGATGGGTAGTATGGGCATTGTCACTACCTGGAGCTTACTAGTACGGAGCCTGGGTCTGTTGAAGGTGGCAATGCTGTTTTTAGGCTGTGTTAGCCATGTGATAGGATCTGTAGAATCGGCATTGACACTACCTGGAGCTTGTTTGTACAGAGCCTGGGTCTGTTGAAGGTGCGTTGCTGTTTTTTAGGCTGTGATAGCCTTGTAGTAGGATAGGATAGGTAGAATCGGCATTGACACTACCTGGAGCTTGTTTGTACAGAGCCTGGGTCTGTTGAAGGTGGCAATGCTGTTTTTAGGCTGTGTTAGCCATGTGATAGGATCTGTAGAATCGGCATTGACACTACCTGGAGCTTGTTTGTACAGAGCCTGGGTCTGTTGAAGGTGGCTGTGCTGTGTGGGCTGTGGTAGCCATATGATAGGATAGGGAAAGTAAAGTAAGTAAGTATGTTTTTGTTTATTTAAAATGTTTTTTACGAAAAGGTTAAAAGTGGACGTCATCATCGAAATCGATGGACAACCAAGAGAGAGAGAGAGAGTGTGTGTGTGTGTGCAGTGTCTATTAAAAAAAGTCAACACACTACTGCGCACACTAGCTAAGATTGTTCATGCATAGAAATGTCTATACAATACACTAGTCTTAACAATGGTCTGATCTTGCAGCGGCACACACTGATATTCCCCCTGACTCCATAATTCCCACCACAGTCAGTGAGTTATATTTCGGCATGCGTTTTGAAGAGGTTACAACAATTCTAATATAATACTAAAACACTTATAGTACTTAACTACCAATGGTGAATTATTAATTAATCAATTATTGTCAGTAGCAATTTTTAGAAGCATCAGGATAGGAATTTGCACTAATATCGATAGCAGCCATGGCAATAGCAGTTGTGTCAAGAGCTTTAATGTAGCAGCAGTATGAACGGTTGTAGAACTACCAATAAAAGGAGTTAGAGTAAAGAGTAAAAAAGTACAATTTCTGTTACCTCATTTTGTGTGTAAAATTGACTAAAATGTAGGCTACAACAAAGCTCATCCGGACTCATTCAGTTTATGTGGATGGGAGGATATTAATAAGAAAAACATCCCAAAATAGTCCAGCATTGGTTTGGGTTTTACAGCCCACATCTTGCGTGCTTGGCTTCACTCTCCAAGCTCTAGCTAGTGTAGCCTACATAGTTGAGCAGATAGCAAATAAAAAAGCTGAATATTTCCTGAAGGAGTGGATGGAGACCAAAACAGCGCTAAAAATGATATAAGTATTGGACTAAGACCACTTTTCCGGTGGTGACAGAAACAAGAGTGGACGTAGTAGAATTGGCAGTAGTAGATGCTGTCATGTGCTTCGCAATATATGTAAAACTACATTTCTTTTTATATCAGTTGCAGCCAATAACAGCCTTCAGATGGACCAAAGTGAGATCCCCTCAACTTCAGTCTCAACTTCAGTAAGAGACCGTTCTGAGACAACACAGGTCCCTACAGATCACACACAGAGTAAGTATAGCTTTCAGTCAGACATGCTACACTGATTTTTCCCAATAAGCCTCCACATTATTTGTGTTTATAACCAATCTGTAATCAGGTCAGATGATTTGCTATGTGTTATTACCATGATCGATACACAAAATAGTCTTAGAAAGGATTTGTCCATCGAATAGGATCCAAAGCGGTGTGTGGCACTGTGCGATAAAGTCCCACCCAGTATTTGCTGTCAGTCTAGTAATATGGTGTGGTGGCCTTGGATTTCAATTCACAACGGAAATTTTGCGATGTCCATGTTTAAGCGGATGTTATTCAAGCCCATGAGAGTTATGGGGTTTTGTTGAGAATTGAAATCTCACCTAATTGAGTTTGGATGAATTCACTCAGTGACAGAAGACATCGGCAAAGGCGTATTTCTTCAGTGGGAATATTCCCACCTCGAGTACGTCAATCTTCTGTGACAAGTTTACTGCAGTTTGACCACTTCATCAATCCAGATAAGAGGCCTAGTTATATCTATTAGTCCACAGGGTTAGTGTTTTTGGTCCTGTACTGTCTGCATAACTCACACAAGCTTTTATTTGCCAATGCAAAATAACTGCTTTTGAGGAATTTGTTCCATTGTAAAATCTTACCAAACCTTTCTTTCCCTGCTGAAAACAGCCTATTCAGTGTTGGAAACCAAATCAACCTCAACCACCTCTGAGCCATTGGACAACAAGACAGTTAATCCTCGAGTGTCCAACCCAAGTAAGTTCAGACACTGGCGTTGTACCCAAATATTTTCTGTTTCCCTTTTAACCTGTCATTTTTCTTTTATTTAAATGTTTTATTTCTCATTTGCTTTTCTAATGTGTATTCTATACTTGATGTATTTTAATCTTGCCACTGTAAAGCACTTTGAATGGCCTATGTCTGAATTGTGCTGCATAAATAAACTTGCCTTGCCTTGCCAATTGTACCTGTAATTTCCTAATCGTCCTAAAGGAAATCTCTTTAGTGGTATATGTAAATGATGAAAGCTCTAGATGTCTTTTTAGCATCTTCTCAACTCTCCTCAATGTGGTGGTGGCTATGGCTAGAGATTTTCACGGAAGGCTTGGGATCATTATGTCTGAAAAAAATCATCATTTGAACTTCAATGTTGACCACTTATCTCGTTATGGCAGCCAACAACGCTGCGACAACAGCAGTGATCGCCTGCGTTTCGTTGGTGGTCATCGTTGCTTTGATCGGAGTCAGCTTCTGGTGGTGTTATAAAAGGTACGTACTGTATGTTAACATTACTCGGGGTTGTGTCGAGCTTATGACACACCACTTACTTTCCCTCGACGAAAAATGTATATTATGTATCTTTTGGCATGTTTATCCATCAGATATCGCAAATAGTTCTGTATTGCAAATGAATTACCTGGGCAAAGTGCCCATGTGTTCAATTATCATTTGACTTCTTCTAATCTTCTCACTGTTTCCCATGCAACTTAGGAGGTCAGCAAACAACACCCAGATGCACACGGTAGAAGAACAGATGCCCATGAATGTTGTTGAATCTGGAACGCCACCATAGGCTTTGTTCCCTTACGACTTGAAGGAGCGCCAATGGGATCAGCACCCCCCCCCCCCCCACATGCTGTGAGGTACAGGTCTTTACCTCTGCACAGCAAGTGTGTGCTTGCCGACAGCCCATTCGATGGTCTGTTAACGTTTCCCGATAAGGAATAATGGCTGGCTTGATGTGAAATGTCTTCGTTTGCACATTCCCAAGTATTTGAACAAGTTTAAATGTGTTTTTTTTTTCCTCGAGCAGATCTCAAGACTCTTTCAATGCTCTTGTTTTCTGAAGACCCTGTGATTGTTTTTCTGCTACTAAGACACAAGGTGCTTTTCTCTCTCTCTCTTTCTTCATCAATACCAATGAAAACGCCAAAACTAACAATGAATGAATTGCGGTAGCCAAGAAAACTATATTACCATAACCTCTGGCTAAACCTGTAAACAGATCACGTAAACCGGGAACAGCTCACATAAACCTTAGTATACAACCCAACAACCATTCCATTAAACTACAGTACAGTTCTACAGTATTTGGAGATCCATCCATCTTCAAAAACATGTTCCTGCTGTTCCGAAACCATGTCTGCATCTGTAAAATTGGACCCAAGCAAAGTATAAATGAATCCTGTTTGCTCCAAATACCAGTGCCCTGCTGTTTCACGGAATCTTTTGGCCACAAAAAGGCAGGGGGAAGTTGGAAAGTATTGTCGGACATTAATTGTATCCCCAGCCATAACCTTTCACAGTACAATGCTGATGGTTTAATTAATAGGAACTTTGAGCCGCGACGGTTGAGTGGGCGGCTACTTTGGTTGAGATCAACCGTTGGCATTAGCAAATTTATGTCATCCCTTTATGTTGTTGTAGTCTGTCTGCTTACAACAGAGGAAAGAGTGTTTTATGTTTTGAGCACTGCGCCAAAGGCACATTTAAACATGTTGCTGGATGTGTTCATATCGCACAGTAATACAAACTTCTTGATTTGACAGTAAATTGCCTTTTAAAGGGTAAGTCAAAAGCTCTCAGGCCACTTGAGAGACATTTTAGCCAAAATATCGAGGGCCTTCAGTGATTGGTTGGACTCAAGTACACAGTCTATCGGGGGTAGAACTAAAATAAATGTAGCAAAGAACAAAATGATCCAAATAAACATGTGCTGCTTTTTTTGCGGGGTTGTAAATTGAAAAAAAAAAAAAATCAAATTCCCAGAAATGATATTAAGGCAAATGAGCTCAGTGTCTGGCGTTGCTTAAACACCCCAGCTGTATAGAGATACACAGGGTTGCTAACAGTTTTATGAATGGTAATGCAGAGGGAAGTAAACCCCCCCCCCCTCCCCCCCAGACAAAATGGAAATGAGCCCTTGTTTGTTTTGGATATTGTCTCACACTGAAAATGTCTTACTTCCTCTTTATTATACTGTTCTGTTCTCCTGTGATGTAGAGTGTATGCTGTCTTGTTAGCAATTCTTAGCTAGCTGGCTTCAAAAGTATCTGTATCCCGTATGGCATATTTAAAGCTTTTGTTTAGTGTTTAAAGTTGAACTACTATGAGTTTGGTATTGATATAAATCATTTCCAGAGATGCCCGATATTTGTGATCTCAATGTTTTAAAGAGTCTTTATTTTTTTAATCTGTATTGTTTTCTTCAGTGTTGTTTTATGTGCTAACGTAGGAATTACTATTTCCATTTTTATGCAAATTATATTTGTGTGTGTGAATGTGTGTTTTTTATCAGTTCAAATAATCCTCAGTGTGAAGAAAGCCTATTAAAAGACTGCATAAATGTATTTTCCGGCTGCAAGGGTGGAGATCAGCTGGTAATGTACAGTTCTTGAGATTGTCCTCTTGTTATGATAAAATATTAAGAATTTAACGGTACATCAGTTGTAAGAAGAGGTGTTTATATGTGCCAAACGCTCTCCTGAGCAAGACTGAGTATTTTAATGTTTGATAATTCATTCCCATTATCAGTCTAATGTTCTTTGCGGAATTTTGGCTCTTACTGGAAATGTACTGCTTCAAAGTGCTCCCAAGATACCGTAGGCTAACTGATAGCAGATGTACTGTGGAACATGCCGTGTGGGAGTACTGTTAATGTCCAAAACTACGGATGAAATGAAATAAAATGTTTGTTTCTAACATCTTGTTGGTTGTCTTAAAAGTAAAAAAAAAAAAAGAAGTTGTCCAGGATTATTATTTCGTTTTTTTACTATTATATTTTCATAAGAAAAGAATAAGAAATTCACACACATTCACACAGTGCTCTCTAGTTAAACCATGATTCTCTACCGATGGCCACTGGGAGCAATAGGTTTGTCTTTGCAAAGGGCATCACACACACGTGATACTTTAAACACCCGATTACTTTTTATCTCACAGAGGAAAAACACGTCTCATTGTCTATGGGCGACTGAACGGCTGACATTATATTGTCATTAAAAGCCCTTTTCCAACACTGCACAAATGAAGTCCGTTTGATCCAAGGTCCTGGAAGCTGAGCAGCGTCAGAAGAACATCATGAGGTCGTGCATGGGGTGGACTGGCGGGCCGAAGCCTTGTGGGATCTCAGCCATGGAGAGCACGTCGTCTGTCATGAGGTAGGCAGTGGGCCCGATGCGCACCCACACACACCTCTCACACAGCGGGCCGCCGCGGGACACTCCGTCAGACTGGAAAAAAGGCAGAAAGGGGAAACTTCTAAACCATAGCAAGCAATGTCTCGGAGGGTATTGCCACAAGTATGATTGCATGTGGTGACACAATCTGGCCACAGGTACATTTTCTTTCAATATATCCTTCACATACAGTCTAGACCGGGGGTCACTAACAGGCGGACCGCGGTCCGGGTCCGGACCCAGACGCTGTCCTATACGGACCCGGACCTGTAGTCAATCAATTATTTAAGTATTTAAAATTTTGACGGGGCGCTTCTATTTTGACCGGCGCAGCTTTTCTAGACTTTACGGTACTGGTTTAGCGAATCAGGAAATGCTTTCGAGTTAAGCCATCCCGCCTCCTGCTACTCAGGCAGCCAATCGAATCTGTGCATTCCCGGCTCAGGCTGGCTCACAGACAAAGAGACAGTGAGCTATCATGCGAGAGATGACAGAGAGAAGTGCAAGAATTACGAGAATTTCAGCGAAATCAGATTAGAGTGAGAAAGACAGCGGGAGGAGAGTGAGAGACAGCTTTCTCTGCACGCTCGCTCACCGGCTCCGTGTGTCGCGAGCGAGTTAACGAGCGATCAACAGCTGAGTTTTTTCCTATTATTTACTATCTATGGTTTTTTCCCCTTTTGTAAGACTGGTGAAAACCGATCAAGGTGCAATCATGTGGACTCTCTATTACCCTGATGTAGACCTATGTGTGAATGACACAGACATAAGATTGACATAATCACCAATCGCCAGCAGCACTGCATCACTGCCCACAACAGCAACAGGAAAAACATTATTTTTAAATTTTTTTTGTATGTAGTTTCAATTATCTACATTTTAAGTTTTACATATTCTTAGTAATGGCAGAATTTATAAATACAGGTTAATTTTTTAGCAAGATATTTGGCAGTAGCCCCCACTAACATTAGCGAAAGCTAGTGGTCATCCGTCCCTCAGTCCAGTTATCTGGCTGCTAGCAAGTTATGTTGTTTTGTTAATTTTTCTATTCATCTTAACTATATTAAATGTTGACCTTTTCTTTTATTATTTTCCCCAGAATGCACCAGAATGCTCCGATTACATTCTAAAAACACAAAAAAAAATTACTGGGGGGGAAACCCCCAGACCCCCCTACAGGGGTTTAGTTTCTGACATGTCACTTTTTCAGAGCTTTTCAAAATTGCAAAATAAAAATCCAGTATTAGACAAAGTGGGAGATTACTATGTTAAACAAACATAGTAGGTATAGTGAAGTTTAGAAATGATACATTGAAAATATTTCTCAAAATTATTTAATTTTTCAAAAATGAATTATATATTTTATCTTTATTTTAAGATTATTATTATATTTATTTTCACCATTTTATTTTTAAATGCAGCCCTTCTCTATGAAGAGATTAGTTTCAGTTGAGTCACTTAAATACATATATCTTCAGTATTATATATCTATAATTATTTAAAAGTGAGAATAAATATTGTTGAAATGTTTTTGAATTGTTCTTTCTATATTGATCTGACAGTCAGTTGTTAATTACATGCAGACGTTGATACAACTACTAGGCTACTTCACTATATCACACTGAATCATAACGCAAGTTAGACATTATGATGTTCCGGACCTTTGCTTGAGGACATTTTCTCTAACTGGACCTATTTGAATTTTAGTTGAATACCCCTGGTCTAGACGGTAAGCATTCCTTTAAAACAGAGCAGGTCACTGACACAAACTGCTGTAGTTTGCTCATTTTCAGGTTCAAAATTGTAATTTGGGTTTCTACTAAAAACTGTTTCATGGTGTAGTGTCCAAAAAAACACATTATATTTGTGTGAGTGCTTTGCTAAATCTACTCTTTTCGGCCTCTGCCTGGAACGCTCTGTTTTAGCCAAGCCCCGCCTTCCAAAAACCCCAGTCTGCTCTGATTGGCCAGGTCCCCACGTGGTAGAGGCACTGCCCGTCAGCCTGGGTATCTGGGGTTGTGCTTATCACAAATGGAGTTATTTCTAAGTTAGGTTGGTAATGAGAGGGTGTGGGTTCTACCGTTATGATGTCATAAGGGGAGATAAATCTGACTGATAAATCAGAAAGGTGGAGAACAAAAAGAGAGGGATGTTTTGTCTCATACTTTGGTAGACTCTAGTCACACCTGGGACCCATTTTTATGTTGAAAAAAAAAAGCTTCTGCATCAAATTTGACCTTTGTACGTCAGTGTGGGTTTGATATGCTCTTACACATTGCATCTCTTGTTTGCGCATGATGAACGCTGAGCCGGGCGTGGTGCAGTTGGGACAGTCTTTGACGCGGCACGGGAGAGGCTCGCCCGCCTTCTGCAAGGCGCCCGGCATCTCCGACTTCAGGAAGTATTCCTACAGGGGACAGGGAGTTTTATGCAAATTATATTTGTGTGTGTGAATGTGTGTTTTTTCTATCAATTCAAATAATCCTCAGTGTGAAGAAAGCCTATTAAAAGACTGCATAAATGTATTTTTCGGCTGCAAAGGTGGAGATCAGCTGGTAATGTACAGTTCTTGAGATTGTCCTTTTGTTATGATAAAATATTAAGAATTTAACGGTATATCAGTTGTAAGAAGAGGTGTTTGTATGTGTCAAACGCTCTCCTGAGCAAGACTGAGTATTTTAATGTTTGATAATTAATTCCCATTATCAGTCTAATGTTCTTTGCGGTATTTTGGCTCTTACTGGAAATGTACTGCTTCTAAGTGCTCCCAAGATACCGTGGAAGAAAATGCGTAATACAAGGTAAACGGAAGCCAATTTTAGGAATAAGAATAGTTCTACCTTTTTCCTCCAAAACCAATAACTAATGTGACCTTTCAAATCATATTATTTGCTGTAGTGTCATTTCATTATAGTACCAGATCATTTGAGCCCGCTCCATGTTTGAATACGTTTTCTAATAACTTTTACAAATGAACATCTGTCTGGTATGTCATCATCTCTGTTCAGGACTAAGCCCATAGTAACCTAAACATGCTGTTAACATCAAGTCCCTGCCAGGAGCAGGCCGGGGGAAGACGGTGCTCCAGGACCACACAAGCCATGGGAGAATAATACGCAGAGTGAATGTGTTCCAGTGCAGATGCATTTGGTCTTCCAACACTGTAACATCTCTGGCCTTATTGATTCAGTTGTGAAAAAAGGCCACGAGCAAACAAGTTGTGACGTCCTCAAATATATTTGTCTTATGTGACAGTTCATTCAATAATTGACGGTTTTACGGACTCATGGCTCAATAAAACATTACAATGTGAACACACCAGTTTGGGCTGTGGGAAGTTACTTTTTATTATCTCTATCTTTATTCCTACTCTGTACTGTTCCAGGCCTAAAAAGCAGCAGCTTATGAATACAATGTGTTTGGCAGCAATTGAAAGAATAATAGACAAGTCTTTGTTATTTGATTGAACACATCTGTTCACCGGATGTCACATATTGGGTTACCAACAGGAAGCCTGGATCCACTCTGCAACAGGGCTAAGCTTCTAAAACGCACTTTGTCTAATCCAGGCTTAATACTGCAACTGGCTTGAGAAACCTTAAAAGACTCATCATCAAGTTGTGTTTGACTTTTCCAAGCATTTTCCCCTAAAAACAAGCATTCCAGTCAGCCAAACATTTTCTTCTGTCCTGGCTCACAACGTTTTTAACCATAGTCCTCCATTGATTTAAAGTCCTGTTTATATGACGACATTCCTGACCTACCCAAACAACTAAAAGCCATATGCTGCATTCACATGGAATCAGGCAGACGGTACACACTAGACGGCATTAAGATAGAATGGCAGGAAAGCAAAGGCAAACCGAACCAAACATGCATGACTATGTGTTTCTATGGTGATATCGTATTGTTTACAAGGAAATTAATAAAATGTAAGTCTTAAATACTAGATGTATTATGTCATTATTTTACAGCCTATATATTATCTCATGTTACAGCCCTGTGCGATTCAGCTTTCTCTGAATAATATTTTGCAAACTATAAAACAAATGTTAAAATTCCCTGAGCAGTGACAGTGAGAGAAGGAATTCACTGTGTGTACCTTGTTCATTACATTGTATGAAAAAAAAGAAAAAAGGTCATTTACAACAAATAAGCTCATATGGCTGCATCCTGGTCTGATCATACAATTCTGGATGCTGCACTTTAACACTTAAAGCCACGTCTGCATTTAAAATGGAGGTGTCCTTTGGCCAGACCGCAATCTAGAGGTTTTGAAGTGCAGAAGGTGGTGTGAAACCAAGACTTCTCTGGAAGGCTGGATGTGGTCGTGCTATGAGCTAGTGGGCTTTCAGCACCCGCAGAAAACACTTCCTACTTCACTTTCACACAACCATTACACCCTGCCAGCTACAGTATGTGAGAAGAAGAAACAAAAGGGTGATGAAAGCAGAAGCACACACTTTATCTACCAAGAGGGAAAACTCGATATTAAAAGGCAATGAAGAAAATAAATAAACACATCAAATATGGCTCTCGTGACATTAACATTTTGTTGTAAATATGACTTTGCTATATCACATAGAACAGTGACTGTGATCCTGCAGAAGTGTCTCACCCCAGCCATTGTGAGGATCTTGCGGATGTTCTTTGTGATGACCAGGGAGCTTTTGGCACGTGTCACCGCCACGTACAGCAGGTTCCACTCATCGTCTGGAATTTTGGCTGAGCAGGGAAGAGAAGGATTCAGATATTAACCAGTGATTGGTTTAGCAAAAGTCAAAATGTGTGAGACGCAAAATAATTGCCTGATGTACCATACCGTACCAAACCCAACTGTACCGCTCAGGGGAAATGAGGTTTTTAGATACACAATGGATGCCGCGGTACATTTCACAGTGGAATGGTCAGTGCTTTCAGGTGGACTGTACAACAAAATGCCATGGTGACACTGTTTCTAAATGACCTCAAACCTAATCTTCAGTAATAAGACAATATCAGTCTACTCTCAGCGATATAATATAGAACTAACTCAAAGGGATTCACCCCTAAAACAAAATATACAGACCCCCCCCCCTAACGGAGTGGAAAGGATAACATTGTCTACCAAAAAGCTACAAAGTAAAATACAGGGAAGAAAAAAACAAAAGGTTCCAGCAAAGACACTCACAGAAGGCGAAGTCGGAATGGTAGCACAGGTTGTGTTCCGAGGAGGGAACCTTGGCAAAGTCATCGCTCACCATCACGTTCTCAAACTCCAGACCTTTGGCTTTGTGGACGGTTCCCACGATGAAGTCTGGAACCCAACAGCAAACATGACATGAGCGTTTAACAGTGGAAAGACTCCATCCGTATAATGAATCAACCTGTATCACACACATTTATAAGGTCTATTCTTCTCCTATGTGTCCTTGAAGCTGCACAACTCCTGGATGGAAGATTACAGCATCTGTGTAGGTTTCCAACCAGCCGGGCTGAAAGTTTTTTTTTTTTTTTTTTCTTTACTAATTTCCACACCTTCAATGTCATTTTACCTTATTTTAAAAACACATGAATCCAATGATGACTTTCCTATTCCCGAATTGTTGTAGTTACTAAAACAATTATTTGAATCTATAAACAATGAAACATTTATCAATGAGTCAATAATTTCATATTGAATTTAAAATGTCATCACATTTCTGATAGAAGATCAACACTTTGGTATTCAAAGATTTTTTGAGGTCAAACCTGCTTTGTGAGAGTCCATTTCAAAGCAGCTGTTGAGGCGTGCGGCCAGCTCAGGGATGCGGCTCTGGTATCTCTCCACGATGCTGAGTTTGGCAAACAGCTCCAGGTCCTCGGCCTGCTCGGCGTACTTCTTCAAGCCCCAGAAGCCGTTGTGCTCCACGCTGACGAAGCGGCGGATAAAAGAATCCCTGATAAATGACGGGGCTTGATAGAAAAAGAAAAGTCTTATTAAAAAAAGAGGAAATGACTGATGGGCAAAACATGTGTGTGTATCTGTATGTATATCTCACCTTTGGGCTCTTTGTCTCTGCCTTTCATCAGCCTCCAGATGTCCAGGATCCTACTCAGGCCGATACCGTTGAGCCCCTGAAGGGAGAATGTAGACCTGTAAGTGCCTGCTCTATATGGGGGTTTAAATGCTACATAGTTTGGCACCTACGTTTGCCAAGACCTAAGATTGTATATTAAAATTTTGAATATTGTTATGCCGAAATGTACAAACACCGATCAATGGGCATTTTGACATCACATGCATATCTGCCCTCACAAGCCTGAGACTGCAGGCAGCCTCATCAGTGTGGCTGAGCAATTTTTAAATTTGAACTTTAATATTCAAAGCTCACTTACTAGCATGTTATATGTTGTTTAGTTTTAGGTTTTTCTTCCATTTAAAACTGAAGACTAAAAGCAACACCATTGGTCAGAGTAAGACTAGTTATTTGCATCTGTTTCTGATCTTGTGCTTTTGTGAGTGGTATTAATCTTCTCATGTAGCTTTCGGCAACAAAAAAAGGGGGGGAATGATTTCCTTTCAGGGTTATCTCATCTGACCAAACATGTATGTAAACTATGTGTCTGGTGGTATAAACACACTCACTCCTACAAAGTGGATCCTGCAGTTGGGGTTGGCGTCAGTGAGCCTCACGGCTTCACTGAACACACTCAGATTACATCTTGATAAGATGGCCGTCGTCCCCCGGCTTAGACTGACACCCGTCCTCAAAGCTTCCTTCACCCTCTCTGCAGCCTCGTCACACACACCGCCTACACAATCAATACGCAGACAGACACCAACAAAACAGTCAAAATAAAATATTTCCATATATTAGAAACATTTTTTAAAAGTATACAACGTGTACAAATGAAAACATGAAGGTACCTTTTTGCCTTCCTCCCACTAGAATCTTCTGCACTCTCTTGCACACCTGGAGCACGGTGGCCCCCACATAGGCGATCTCAGCACCGAACCGAAAGCTCTGGACAAAAACATCCGGAGCACAGAGGTTCACTTTTATGATTCTCAATGAACTGCTGAGAGTTCAACAAAAAAAAGTGGCACAGTGGTATATAGTATATAATGTCCCAACAACGAGGTCATCGTTTTCCACTTCCTTTGGGGTTTGGTTCATGGATATCTGAAGTGATGAACAGATTAAGATTGTGTGCAGCAAACCATGACGTGGGTCTGTGCTAGTAAGTACAGGAAACACAACTTATCTTTTTCACTATCTTAAAGCATACCGCCACAGCACCTATACAGAAGGTGTTAGGATGTGGGGCTGTTTGAAAACACCAGTCTAACATGTTGTACTTTAGGAACAGCCACGCTGTTGATACGTCAATTTCATTGTGGAGTCAGCTATTCTGGAGAATGCTTTTGTCAAAATCATTATATGATAAAAACATTAAATATGTCCTCATGATCAGCTACCTGTCTGTACAGTGTGTGTGCTCTGAATAAGATTCCAGTGTAAATACATCCTAGGCTTTGTAATTGAATAGCAAAAATGTTCCAAGCTACATACCAGTTTACAGAGCTTAGTTGGTGTATTCGTTTATGTATGTGTTTTTTAGTGCACACACAGTCGAGACAGACAGCGGATTGTGAGGAGATGTTCACTGATTTTAACAAGTGATTTTTGTCAACAAGGGTGACTGAATCACTGACTCCACCTTTAAGTGTGTCTGTGCAGAGGTGAGCTCTATTTGTGTATTTGTGTGTGTGTGTGTGTGTGTGTGTGTGTGTGTGTGTGTGTGTGTGTGTGTGTGTGTGTGTGTGTGTGTGTAGTTGTGAACACCTGTGTCAGGTAGAAGATGTGTGTGTGGTCCACAACTTGCAGGGCATTGACGGCTCCTTTGAAGGTGTAGATCTGCTGGTGAGGATCTCCCACCAGGATCTTCCCACAGTTCTGAGACAGGAGCACGTCCATGATGGCTGAAAAAACAAAACAAATGCACCAATCAGCAACTCAAAGTGAAGGAACATAAGGAGAGCATAGCACTTTGTAAGAGCTGCTGCATCATTACCTGGAGTGCAGTCCTGGGCCTCATCGATGAAGATGACATCGTATTGGTCGGACAGATCAGGCTTGGGGAATTGGAGCTGCCATAACTTAAGGTAACCTGGGATTACAAAGAGTTCACTTTACCACCTGTGCAGAGTTCCCTAATATTAAAAGGTAGATTCAGTGACACAGAAGAATACTTGTTGTCAAAATACCCTTTTGTCAAAACTAGTTCATATCTCCTCACGATCCGCTAATTGTCCGGCATGTGTGTGTTTACAGAGCCTAGGCTGTGTATGAGCACCAGGTTTTTGTTCAGCGCATACACATTACGTACAGGTAGCGGATCATGATGAGATAATCCCTAATTTCGACATGAAGTGATTTTGACAACAAGTGTTCTCCGCAATCACTGACTCCACCTTTAATGCATAAACGACTAATATTACATTTGACCTACCATCGTGGGTCATGTGGTAAGCGTCTATTTTGGTCTCGTTGAGATCCTTCATTTTGGTCCAGATCTTCCGCGCGTCTTCCACAAAAAACTAGGATTACACAATAAAACACAGTTTGAATGTGACTTTGAAGTGCTTTTATCCACTAGAAAGAAGGTACACACTGTGGGCAGTTGTTAACATGAATGTGTTTCCGCACCGGTTTTTCGGCTTCAAGTACTATCGTCCTCTTGCCGGCCTTGCTTGTGCTGCAGTTGGGGACATGTTCCAGGGAGATGGTGGCGTCGGTTGAAGCCATGAAGGTGGTGAGAGTGGTGGTCACTATCTTGGCTTTGGCAAAGCCACCGCGGCCTTTAGGCAGGACAAAGCTGACGGTAAACGCTTTCAGGTTAAAGGTTAGCTTCTGACGCTGATGGTAGCTGCCACAGGAGAGATGAAAAGGAGCACAACAAGTGATGTGGTTAGAAAATGGAGTACAGCTGAACACTTCTCAAGAATTTCTTTCTTTACAGAAATGAAGACGAATGAGCCACAGTCAAGGTTTGTTCTATACTGTTGCACTTCTACGTCACCATAGATCAAATCAGAGATGTATCATAGATAACCATCAAAAGCAGTTTCCATTTGCTATGCCTTATCGGGACACCACACATTCAAACTGAGTTGACTTACACAAGGTCTGAACTTGTCATGTATTTGACTCAACTAAACTTTGATATATTGTCGGACAGCAATACTAAGAAATGACAGATCAACACCACTGCATGTCAATCAGCGATGTTAATTAATGAATCATTCTGACCTAAGTGTGGTG
Source organism: Ammodytes marinus (assembly GCF_949987685.1). Lineage (NCBI taxonomy): Eukaryota > Metazoa > Chordata > Actinopteri > Uranoscopiformes > Ammodytidae > Ammodytes > Ammodytes marinus. The sequence continues at coordinate 17,026,964 of NC_137226.1, read as the reverse complement.
TCACAGATCAAGGCATAAAATCTTTACATTTACCGGAATTATGAGTCTTCATTCTCAGTTAATCCACTTATTTGTAATTTTTTTTGTATATTTGTCATTTTTGAAATGACATATTTAAAAAGGTGCACTATGCAGTTTCAGAGGAGGGGGATTTGTTTACATTTGCAGAGCCTGCAGTTAGTTGTCAAACACATATTTACTCTACATTCTTAGTATTGAATAATTCCATCATCATAAATCAGAACAAAAATATTTTGAGGCACCTGGAACCAAACTTAAGACTAGAATATGCTTGTAAACAGAACCATGGGCCCTGCTGCTGTAAACAACAGTGAAACACTAACTTTTCAGGTAGCATTCTAATTTTTCCTGTGAGGAAAGTTTGTTTGTACTCAGTTATGAGAATATACCTTAGAAAATGTTCTTTTCTCTGACGCATCCAAAGTTACACAGTGCACCTTTAAAAGCCCAAATCATAACTAAAGCAGACAAAGAGCCACCTCTTCTAGTCCACAATCTGTATTTCTGCGTACAATCAGTCAACTCTTTGAAAGCATGTGAGGGGGAAATGGTTCTTACTTCCTCCCCACGTCGTTGAAGGCCAGTGAGTGGACCGTCCTGCAGTCCACGTTCCTGGGGAAGCGTCTCTGGGCCTCGGTGGCCACTGACTTGTTAAAGGCCACGTAGAGGAAGCGCAGGTGAGGCCGCTGCTCTGCGTACTTCACTAACGTAGTGGTCTTCCCTGTACCTGTGACAGAGAAGGCATGGACACCTTACAGCTAGGACACTGTGTGTGACCCCTATAGGCTATATGCATGGCTGGACCACATCCCACCACTCACAGCCGCAGTCAAGGAACTGAGTATCTTTAATAGTTTCAGTTCTCAAAATATAACACAATCAAAATATTTAGACTTGTAATTACATTATGCAGTGTCATCTAAGGTAAACCAGTTGCACATATTATTGAAACTATTCTGTTATATTCACAGCCCACACGTGCATGTGAGACATTAGTTTAGTTACCTAGAGTAATATGGCCCCCTGGTGGAGTTTCAGACACTTTACACTGAAATGATTGTTGTTCCTATTGCAATCAAACACAGCACAGTATGTCCAAACTGTAAATAAACTACTTTAATGTTTAGGTATAAATGCTGTGCTCTGAGCCAGGGTAGAAAATAATTATGTTTATTTTATAAATGTACTTTTATTTGGGTGTTCTGGACTAAGTATTGTATACAATGAGGATAGCTATAGCCATGACAGCCAGTGTACCTGCGAAGGCCACGATCTTGACCAGTTGGTCCTGCTGGATGTCGTGGCTGAGAATCTGCTGCTGTTCACCAGTGAGATGAAGCTGAGGCTGCCTGAAAGAAACACAGTAATATAAATATACACTTAACTTACCATTAAACCAACATGAAAAACAGAAAGATGGAAACTGCTAGAATAAAACACAGGCTTTGTTGTTTGTCTGTCAAAATCAGTGAATATTTCCTCTTCACCATCCTTCATCTGTATGTACTGTTAAAAAAAGTCCAGTGCTAATACACCGCCTAGGCTCTGTAAACAGGTTCGATGCTAGCTACTGTGGGCCCCTTTGTTTACATACCCATATACAGGTGTTTTTGGCAAACACATAGTACAGACAGGTATTGGGACATGGGGAGAAATAAACTGATTTTGACAACAAGCGTTCTCCTGAATCACTGACATCTTAAAGTGGCTCCATCATTATGTGCAGGTGAGGTTCATAAACAATGCTCATCAGTGAAACTAATGCATTCTGGTCCTCACCCGCTCTGAGTGGAGCCCACAGAGAAGGGCCCGTTGTCCATCAGGTGGAGGACGTAGTAGATGTTGTAATGCAGCCTGGGGAGACAGAGAAGAGAAAGGCATCATAGGGAGAGCGACGTGGGGAATTTAAAAAGGTACAGACACTTTCTGATTAAAAAATTAAATAAAAATGTAAACCTTTATTTATACAGGTAAATCCCATTGAGAACAAAGACTCTTTTGCACATTCATACACCCATAGCAGGCTAACTATCGACATTCACACAAGGCAAGGTGGGTGAAGTGTCTTGCCGAAGGACACAACAACCAGGACACATGGTGGCAGGGCGGGGATCGAACCTCCAACCCTTTGATCACCAGCCGACCCGCTCTACCAACTGAGCCACAGTCTTACCTGTTACTGATCTTTACGTTGCTCCTCTGTAGAGCCAGCAGCATCATGGCCATGCGACTGAGGTATTCTGTGATGGCTGTGTGTGACATGCAGCCGCTCAGCACAGACACCAAGGACTCCACATCCTCAACGCTCTCACTCAGGATCAATATAACAGCCATGGCAGCGTACGGGTTGGGACCCTGGACAATGGACACACCAGTGATGTGAAGAAGACCTTTTACACTCTCACTTTATTTCCAACGTATATGCATCCAGTTGACTGCATATTGCACATATTGAAATTATTGTTCATCACATTGCACATTTCAATTGAATTTATTTACTCTTTACTTTCTGTTCTATTTATATATACTGTTGTATTGTGTACCTTTGCACTATTTAGTAGTTATTCACTGTACATATTGTTTATCTTTATCTTATTCTACTTTATTTGATTGTATTGTTCCTATTGCACGGTGGGTCGGAGATAAACGTAATTTCAATTCTTACGGCCTCTGCACACATCCTGCGTCTACCTCTGGAGCGCGTCGCCTTACCTTACTGCTGCGTCTCTCGGACTTTTCTCGGACACACATGGAACGTCTCAGCAGCTGCTGCTGCTGCAGCGCTGCTTCTAAAAGCCCTATCTTTCTACATAGAGTTTTCATAGATAATTCCCATTAAAAATGAAGTTCTTTCCTGTCATTTATGATGCATATGATTTATATTGAGTCTAATATTGAGTCTGGACAGTAATCCGTGCGCCCCATTGCCTTTTTCTTTTCTTTTCTTTTTTTTTTTTAATTTTCGCTTGTTGGAAGTCTTATTTTGAAAGGGACACACCAGGAAATGGTGAAACTACAGCGAAAGCTGCCGGTATGAAGTCAATATGACTCTCAGCAGAGTATTTCTCTATCAGTTAAAGCAGAGAGACCCGAGAGAGACGCGCGGCTCTCAGAAAAAAATAGGCGAGCCTCCTGAGGTAAAGGGGAGCATCGCTGCAGACGTGCCTCCGACGCGCATCAGCAGTGCGTCTGAGGTTGGATGTGTGCCCGCTCGAGGTTGATTACATGGTCAGTGACAAAAAGTCAGACGCAGACGCGAGGTAGACGCGCAGTAGAGGTAGGATGTGTGTGGAGGCCGTTATGTCTCGCATGTATCAGAATTGACATTAAAGTTTGACTTGACTTGTATTCTTTGTGTATGTGTGTGTGTGAGAGTCCTACCTCAATGCCCAGGCTAAAGTTCTTCTTAATATCAGGGATACGTAATGTGATGGAGGCCTCGGCCTGAGGGAAAAGACGATGTTTCTTCACACACTCCAGGACGTTCTCCGGCTTCACCCGCTCTCCCACCTTGTGCTGGCCCATTAAACTGACCACAACAAAGTCAAAGTCAAAATTATTTCTATAGCACATTTAAAAACAACATCAGTTGACCAAAGTGCTGTATAAGATACAATACAAAATAACATATAAGATACATGAGAAAGAAAATAAAGTTAGGAGTGTTAACACACAGACAAGAACATTACTACAGTGAACAATGGAGAATAATCTATGCATGCCAGTATGGATTTAAGGTATGGCATACATCACATTTTTAAATTTGTAAAGTGATTGCATTTAGTTCTGGGCAAAACAAACAGAAGATTATCTTCTATCGTTATATGCCCTGTGTTTCTCTCATCCCAACATTACAGAGAAACCTTTTTAACACATGTATCGTTGCAGCGATATCCCTTACTAAGGAAACACAGACTTACATCACTAGGTTTCGTATGCTGTGCTGAGACAGTGCTGGATCTGTGACGCCGCTCTCCTTCAGGATGAAATTGATCCCCAGGCATGTTCCCCTCTCCCTCTTCATGTAGCGGTAGTACTGTCTCTTGAAGGGGACAAACTGCACAATGGAAGACAAACACAACAACTAGGTTCATTTGAAGAGCTTTACTTTACCTTTGTGTTTCAGAAGGTCTCATCAACATTGGGATAAACATAGCAATACTAGTAACACAAAGTTTATCTCTAAATGTTTTTATGCTGATTTAGAACTAGCGGTTTCTTTGACCTTGGGGTCCTGGACGATGTTCCTCCAGTGGTGGCAGACCCTGATGACCCCGCGGTAGAGGTCCTGGGCTGGGACCAGGACCAGCACCTGCCTCAGCACCTCCTCAGGCAGGTCCTCCATGCAGCCCTGGGGCTCCAGCAGAGGCTTGGTCCTCCCCAGCAGACCGTAGTGAGAGTCAGGGAGAGGCTCCACCTCACAGTCCTCCTCCTCTAGGTGACCGTCACATCGCTCAAAGTCATCATCATCCCCAAACATCTCTGCTGTCATCCCCTCCATGTAGTCCACAGACTGCTCATGCTTTCTGTCGGGGTGTGGTAAACTCTCGGCAGCTAAAAGGCTGAAATCGTCAATATCCTCCTCTTCCTCCTCCTCTGTTCCTTTAGGCTCTGTTGCCATGGCGACAGCTAACAAGCTGACATCGTCATCCTCCTCTTCCTCGTCCTCAGCCCTGGTGTTTGTAGGATCATGCTCTCCATTCAGTCCATTCAGTCCATTGAGTCCATTGAGTCCATTGGTGCTTGTTGAAGGTCCAGGCTGGGGGGATTTCTGTGGACTGGAGCTGATGACTCCCGTCACAGAGAAGAAGTCACTGATGCCTTTCTGTTTCCCCACAGGGCTACTGGAGGCAGACGCTGGTGGTAGAAGGAATGAGAGGAAAGATTCAGAGTCTGACCATCATTATGGCAAAAAAAAACCTCTTCTCTCACTGGACTTAAAGCTATAGTGCGTAACTTCTGTTGCTCCCATGAACAATTCTGAGCAATTACAAAAACATAAGTTAAGTTACTTTATTAGTCAATGGTTGGTTACATTGAAAGTTGTCTTTTCGCATATCCCCTCTCAAGTTACCACACTTCGGAGGGGGTCAGAGCGCAGGGTCAGCCGCAGTACAGTGCCCCTGGAGCAGTTTGGGGTTAAGTGTCTTGCTCAAGGACACAATAGTAGAGATGGTGGGCACCGTAATACCAGCCTCTGCTAGTTTTACAACTAACACCCTCCTGTCCGGTGCCGGGGATCGAACCAGCGACCTCACGGTTACTGGTCGGCCACCTTTCCTCTAGGCCATCTTACCACCCTAAGGGGCCACTCACACTAGGGCCGCGGCCCCGTGCCAAAGCTAATTTGCATACTAAAGTCTAGAACGTTTGGCTAGTGTGACCACGCCAACTTGTATTCCAGCACGGAACAGCCCCTTGGCCACGGCACACCTGGGAGAGGTGTGCCGTGGCCAAAGTACAGATGCTAATGAGATGACACGCGCACAAGCAAGCGCACAGGCGGTGTTCCTGACGTGAATTTATTAAGGATGCATAGTCCGTTAACGTCCGCTGCCTTACTAGTCCACCAGAATTGCCCACCACTTGGACTTGTAGCTATAATGTGTGAGAATTAACGTGTGTGTAAGCCTAGATGTGGGCTAATAAAAGAGGGAGAGAGCTAATTAGGTCGGCGCAGAAAGCAAAGCAAAAAGGTTTTCGTGTTTACTCACGTTCGTCAGATGATTTTTTTTCTTTTTCCTCCCGTCAGCTGTCATAACTGCATTTACGCATGGCGGTGGAGACGCACCCAAAACAACACACCGCGGCCCGGTGATAAGGAAACAGTAGCCTACACTAAGGTTTAACAAGAAACTTTATAAAGACACTTAAAAAATCGATCTCTGCCCATACAAAAAGTTCTGACTTGGATTTGATGGAGCGATCGATGTGTATAAAACCATCCGGATACATATGGTCTGATGACGGGCCGTTATATTAATAATAAACAGCGTGCTGCACAAATATGAGACTGTCCACCGCGACCTATTACGTCAAGGCTACATTTAAAAAAAAAACAATAGCTTAAGGATTCTCGTTGCTCTAATGTGGAAGTGGAATATTTGTTGCAAATTTGGCCGGATGAAAATATTCACAAACAGTCGTATAGCCTACAAGTAGACTAAGCTCCAAATCCTAAACGCGCACGGTGACGTAGGCAAGGTGCAAGTGTGCCCAGGCCACGAGCAGTGTGAGCACGGGCCAGCGAGGGGAGTGGGGAGGGGGGGGAATCGTGCTGAATCGTGCTGAGCACGGAACAGGCAAACGGCACTAGTGTGAGTGCGCCCTAGCATTATTGGTCACATCTACATGATAAGCTTTCGGTTCTCGTGCATGGATTTTATACTGTTTACGTCCAAGTCTTTTTTACTGCTTTCTCTTTAGCAGTAGAATCAAACACTGCCATACCGAGAGATACAGAGAGTTTTGTGGAGCTGAAAGGGGTTAATCAACTTTATGCCAACTCCTCTGCCGATGGCTTGAATGTAACCGACATAAAATTATATGGATAAGATACGCACTACAGCTTTAACAATAAGAATACATTTTCATGCAAAGCTATTGTCCAGTCTGTTTTTGTGTGTGTGTGTGTGTGTGTGTGTGTTAGTTTTAAGTCAACGGTTTTGTAGTAGAAGCACCTTACCACATTTGCGTCTCTTGGTGGGTGTCCGGGGGTAAAGGCCGCGGTAGGGGTTGCGGTTGCCCTGCACGTGGTTGACCGTGTGGGGCTGGGTGAGCGTGCCAACACCCTCTGAACTTCCCCGCAGTTCACCACACTCTGCTGCGCTCAGGTGCCTCCGTTTGACCTTTCCTAGGATCAACACATAACATTCAGTCCAGTCAGTACAAGACAAACCACACTGTACCGGCTGGGACTCTTTAGCTTTAGAGTAGACTGCATAACTCCTCCGTCTATCCCTAGTTCACCCACCAACCCAACTCTACATGTTCTTTTTGTTTGTTTATTGTTTTGTTCTTGTAAAGCGCTCTGAGTGAGAGAAGAGCGCTATATAAGTAAAATGTATTATTATTACTATTGTAACTTTCCCACCCATGTCAAACATTTGAAGTAAACATTTTGAATATTAGTAGAGTTTGTAGAGTCCCATTATAGTCTTAGTGTAGTCGTGGAGGAACAGTTATTATAGACATTTAAGAAAACACTGAATTCCTCGAGTTATGGCTGTGAAAATAATGAACAAGATTAGTTTTACCTTCAGAGTTCATTCAAATGGAGCCTGGCACTGAATTGCCCACACACTTAGTTAGCTAGCTAAATAATGTAGAGTAAAAAGAAAAGAGTATGCAGCATTTAATTATTCTAACACACGGTAGCTACTGGTCTACTCCTCTTATAATAAATCCATGGTCTTCTCACCTTTAACAGCCACCTCCATCTTTATGTCCAGCGCATCCGTCTTTTCGTACCAAAGCGGCCTTACTCAATGTTAAGGTTCGCTGAAGCCACGTTTGAACTATACTAAGCAGCAATGCCGTCGTCACATTATTATAATGTATAAATAAAAAGAACTGACCCGTCGGCGATAAGGCTAAACAACAGTAAACAGCGACTGTTGCTAGCATAAACTTAATTGTGCTAACATTATTTTTTCCCCCTTACATTTTCTGTCAACTTGTTCAAAAAGAACAAACATATATCAAATAAAACGTGCCGTCCACGCTTATATTGACGTGTTGGTTGTGGTAAAAAAAAATGTCGACTTTCGTTTCAGAAGAGTTGAAGTTGGCTGTTTTTCAAATGCTCCACAGTGTTGTTGGTGAAGAAACCACGTGATAGAGACGTGATTGGTCGGGCACTTCTTCTTCGTTGAATTTCATTAGCGGCTGGCAAACTCGATAAAGGGTGCGTCCTCGCCACCAGTCGGACTGGAGTGGCGAACATATAAAGAATACAAAAAAAAAATCTACAGATCTCTGCTGGACGAATTGGACAATAAGCACACAGGAAGCGATCCGCAAATGTGCAGAGCCAGTTTCACGTGTACAAATGGTTCCGTAAATGCGTAAATATGAGTTGACATGTCTTTTTTTGTGGTGAAACTACTTGCATTTTTAAAACATTATTTTTTATGCAAACTAAAATACACATTTACAGCCTAAATTCTACATATTTGCAAATCACTTTTTAATTTGTGTGGATATAACTTTACAAAACACAATTACAAACAAACAAATGATTGCTCTTCACATTTGTAAGGCTTATTCTACAGATCTCGGTGGTAGAATTTGGACAAAATTATGTAAAAATGTAATGTAGCTCACAAAAAATCCACAAATATGCAAACCCTTTTTCACATGTAGAAATGGATCCGAAAATGCGTAAATATGACTTTGTATTCTTAAGTTCTACATATTAGCAAGTCAAAAATGACAGGTTTGTGGATAGTGAAATACGTGTGAATCTTGGTTCACACTTGTCAAATGCATTCTGTGCTTTTTCAAAACAGTTTTGCCTTCACAGATAATAAAGTCCAATACATTATTCCATAGTTATCAGCCTTAAAAGTAGAGAGCAGAGCCCTGAACATGCATCATGTTAATGTGTATTTCAAAATAAAAGCTCAAAGCAAACGTGTCATTAAAGATAATGCACACAAGCCCAAAACAAAGAAAAAGCAACAAAGACCCAGACTCAAACAAACACACACACACAGACACACACACAGACAGACACACACACACACACACACACACACACACACACACACACACACACACACACACACACACACACACACACACACACACACACACACACACACACACACACACACACACACACACACACACACACACACACACACAAAACAAGAAGTGTGTCAGCAGCAGAGCATCGGTCCTCTCCCGCCTGTAATCAGGCTGCAGGTGAAGAATTCATTGAAAGGTCATTTAGGCCATTCCGCCGCTCGTCACTCTTCAAGGGCTGATCACAAGCAATTCCCTGCTGTCTCACACCGTTGCCATGGGCGACTGTGTTTGATTGACAGCAGGGTAGGCTAACCTCAGCAGTTCCCCCTCACCATCGAGGCCTCAGTCATTCGCTGGGTTTGGGTCAGTGAGGTGAGCACCTATAGGTAGCAGACAGAGAACAATGTAGTAAAGGTTCAGTAAGCGGAATGGTCAGTTTAGCTAAACTCCTGTCAGTGATTGCAGTTAGCAGTCCCCTCCCTCCTCACCACATCACAACTTTAATGAATGAATAGTTCAGACAGGTACTGTATGTCATATGTGAATGTACTCGTCAAAATGTTTTTATGTTATTTTTTAATTTATGTATGTATGTAGGTATATAAAAAATAATTCTCTTATTATTTTTATCCTTGAAAGTTTTATTTTATTTTTTGCACAACAAAAAAATATATAAAAATATATAGGATGCTGTAAATGTGAACAATAACAGTAAGATGATAACCTATTATGGCTCCTACAATAAAGTATATACAAAATAAAAAATATATAATAAAAAACAGTGCCGCAAACTGATTTGAATCGGCTACTGTGGTATTGCCAAGCGGTGTCCGTAGTCAAACACATCAGGGAACCATTTTGTGTCTTTATAGTTGCCAAATCGCACATTGCTTTTAACACAATGGTGTGGTGAATGTGATGCTGACCTGAGCTGACCCGGGCTGGATGCCCACTGTGGAGTCCAGCTGTTGTTTAGTCAGGCCACATTTCATCGCTGCAGTGAAGCCTTGGAGGATGTCTCCAGCATTAGGGCCCATGACATGGAGCCCAACCACACGCTCCTGTTGACACACACACACACACACACACACATACACACACACACACACACACACGTTTAGTAGGTTCAGTAAGGCTGATGTTCTAATGTTCTTGATGTGAAAGTCAGAGACACCAATATCATGTTAGACTCATGTTAGACTTGAGGACTCCAGTCTTGGTACATTTACATTAAATAGTTGTATAGCTTGTACAGGAATTATCACAATTGTGTTTGCAGTTAAGAAAGTGATCAGGCATGACATTAACGGGATTTAAGCATCTACTATACTTATTTATATTAGGGGTGTAACAAATACACATAATTCCTATCAAACCGCACCAAACTGCACCATACGTAAGTATGGGGTAATAATAATATATATATAAATATGGATAAGTACAGCTTTTATAAAAATAAAAAAATAATGAAAAAAACATATGATAAATCATACATGGTCCGGGATGTGGCAGATGACTTTAACATAGCAGGAGTTTTTGTTCCTGGCAGGAAGCTCCCACTGCACGGGCCAGTAGTAGCTGTGATACACCTGCAGAGGGGCAGACATGTTGATATGAGATCATTCGATGGGATGAAAACTGTGTGTGTGTGTGTGTGTGTGTGTGTGTGTGTGTGTGTGTGTGTGTGTGTGTGTGTGTGTGTGTGTGTGTGTGTGTACCTCGACACTGGCTTCTCCAAATGTCAGATTGGCTTCCTCCTCAGTCAGACCACAGGCAGCGTATTCCATTGGAGTGAGCACAACAGTGGGCACGTGGGTGTAGTCACACTGTGAAGGAAGAATTGTCTCAAATCAATTCTAACTACATTGCTTCATAATGTAAAATAATAAATGGCAAAAAAAATACGTTAAAAAGAAAAATTCAACATGATAATTCAAAGGTCAATATATTATCATGTAAAATATTATAATAATGCACTATCGTTCAATCACTATTTCCATACTGTACCAAGATGGTGTCCCCTCTGTAGAGGCGACGGGCCAGCAGCGTCCCAGCATGCATTGCGAGGCCTGTGGTGGAGGGGCGGCCATGTTGCACTGACCCCACAGCGTAAATATGATCCACATTGGTCTGGTCCCGCTCATTCACCACGATCTTACCAGTGCTGCACATGTACACACACACACACACACACACACACACACACACACACACACACACACACACACACACACACACACACACACACACAACCGTTACACAAAATCAGCAATGCACAAACTAAAGCCAAAATGAATGTGGACTGATTGGACGCACCCCTCGCTGCACTGCACCCCGACACACTCCAGGCCAATGTTGCGGGTGGACGCCTTCTTTCCAACAGCAAGTAGCACCTGTGCACACACACACACACACACACACACACACACACACACACACACACACACACACACACACACACACACACACACACACACACACACACACACACACACACACACACACACACACACACACACACACACACACACACACACACACACACACAACTTCCTTAGGTTGATCTCAATTATATAAGGTCAAGAGTCTAACATTTTAAATTGGCATGCTGCTGTGCTTTGTCAGGAAAGCTATTGAAGCAACAACCAAAACATATCAATGTCACAAAGATAACGTACTGTATCAAAGTCCTCCTGTCTAGTTTGGCCGTCCTTAGAGGTGATGGTCACTCGAAGTCTCCTCGTTGAAGCCTGCTGCGGTTTTTGTGCTTCACGATCACCTAATCAAAATAACAATTAAAGCATAATATATGATGTTTTATTTTCTTCTAACTCCTCTACATTTAACTTGTCATTAAGGTACAGCAGTTGGAATTGTATGTGGTGATGGAGCCCTAAGCCTCAGAGGGAGAGGAAACATCAGGCTTTGATTGCTCCGACTCTTTACTGGAGACACTTTACATTTAAATGAATATGAATGACTATAGGGGTAGTGTGCATCTTTGATAGTGATTTCTCCCTCGTATTCATTCCATTATATTTAGTTAAAATGGGCCCTGGACTAAAAGTTGGGGCACACACACATAGTTCTTTTTTGATGAAATGTGATTTTGACAACAAGCATTCACCTGAATCGTTGACTATACCTTTAAAGCTGGGGTGGAGGATTTGGGGAGAAAATGGCAGTTGGGATAGAGATTTGAATTCAAATACCTCAACCGCTCCACTTGTTCTCTTTGGTCCCTCCCCTATGGTCCCTCCCTGACACACTCTACACCAACAAAGTCATGCCAAAGTGAAAGGACAGTCCCAACAGCCAATAACAAGAGAAAATCGGAGCCTCGCTCTGATTGGTCAAAGTGTACAGCTCATGTTAACTTTGAACAATCAGAAATCATATAGGGGAGAGTGGCCTAAGTTGTGCAACTTTTCACTCAAAGTGACTTTAAAGTAAGGCCTTGACAGTAAAGTCTCCAACTCAAATATGTACATATATTTCAGGGTGTTGTGCATCCCTGGCAATAAAAACTTTGGATCTGGAATAAACTGTTGAAGAAATATAGCTTTCGGAAAAAAAGTTGTCTTGATGCACAACTTGTCCCCAGTGTGGTGTAAGTTGTGCGGTTGGAGAGAATACCATGGGGTGAATTGTGCCATTGATATATATCTCATAAACTGTAATGCAAGACAAATCCATTAGACAATCACTTATTTAAGGTGTATTTAAAGTAAATAAAGTAAAGAGTTGACAAAGATTGAAGGACAATTTTCTTTAACAAGGCCTAGCAGATATAATGGTTTTACCTGCAAAGCTCACAATGACAAAGTCACCATCATCATCATCTTTCTGGCCATCTGAACTCTCATCAGTGGTGTCGTTAAGTGGAATTGAGATGTCACTCTCTTCTGAGCTACTGTAGACAATCACTTTCTTTTGGTGACCAGTGTATACAGCCATGTCACTGGCACAACTCTCAGAAATGTACTTTGCACTAGTTGCTCCGTGCTTGTGGAACCAACTGCCACCTGACAAATGTGATTCCCCTACATTTCTGCCTTTAAATCAAGGCTCAAAACCCATATGTACACCCTGGTGTTTCCTCCCCATTAACTATCTTACCTCTGCACTACTATCTGTGTTTATGTGGATGTATGGGCTTTACGTCTTTTATTTTGGTTATTGTTATTTTACCTTCATTGTTTACCTACTGAATGCACTATGTACAGCACTTTGGACAGTGCAAACTGTCATAAATGTGCTTTTATAAATACATTTTACTTACTTACTTACTTATAACTCACCCAGGCCCTTTGGCACAAATCACCCCAATCCCAGAAATTTGGATAATAAGCATGATGCAGCAATTTAGGGCTGACATCGTGCTAACTGTAGACTCAAAATGTAGCATACCAAAGCACTAAAACATGTGTCAAATGTTTTCAAACTTGTCTATAATTGTTCAGACACAATAATCAAAAAACCTTGATCATGGAAATTTTACTTTGAAAGGCAAAACACAGTTTTTTGAGCTTAAATGTGCTTATATCTTATTCCTTGTGTCTCCCTTATTTACAGGATGAGTCAAATGGATGGCTCTTCTTAAATATGTGGTCACAATTCCAATTTCTTCCACGGTTTTCTAGAAACAAGGGGTGGAACAACTTCCAAAATGCACAACTTAGGCCACTCTCCCCTACCCCAGCTTTAAGTACAATACTTAAGTAAATTAAACTTTCCATCCCTGTCTTTACAATAGGTTTTAACAGTTGCCATACCTGAAACCACATCTTCACTGTAAACTCCAGTCTGCTCCATCTAGCACAGAAACAAGCAGGACTGCATCAAAACAATGACATCTCCAGTGTTCTAATGTCTTTATCCTCTCAGTATACCTTGGTGAGTGAACAGCCATGAAGGAAGTCCACACCGCTAACATACATGTGGTTCTCTATCTTCTGAGCCATTCTCTGGTCCATCCCCTGGAGCATTGTGTTGTTTAGAGGCATGACGGTGACCTGCAGTCCCAAACCCAACAGGAAGCCAGCACACTCCAACCCTTCTGCAGACCCTCCTACCACCAGGGTCCTCCCGGGGGGCTCAGCCAGGGAGAGGAGCTCCTCACTGGGGAAGAGAGAGGGAGAGGGAAGGGACTCTCAAACGGCTACCATACATTTCTAACAATGAATTTTCAAAACTTTTCCGTGCCATTTTACCCAATTTTCCCTAACCTTATTTTGGCCTGTTTCACCAACCACCTGTTAGAAGTAAGTTCCTCCCGTCACTTGTCATGTTATACTCTTGTATGTTCTCATTTCCAATTTTTTATTTGGTATTTATTTGTATTTTAAGTCATTTTAAATGGTATTTTACGTCTAATGTATTTGATCTGTTTAAAGCTTTCTTCGCTTATCAGGCCGCCATTGTAAATAAATCTTTTTTCTCAATGACTTGCCTGTATAAATAAAGGTTCAATAAATAAAATATAAAATCATATGGCTCAAACTGGGCATTCCAAAACAAAAAAAGACCGGCGAAAATGTGTCTGCACTTTAAACTTTTCCACAATATTTAAGTTAATCCAAAAAAAGCTTTTTTTTTTATCTCAGAACTTTTCCAGGAATTTCATGAGCGTGGGAACTCTGGACTATGAGGTATATGTGATGCAGTCTATTAATACAAGACAGTATAGTTGTTATTGACGCACATGTGTAAACAGAATGCAGTGTGTTACCTGGTATGGCAGTACTCTCTGGCTCCGGGTACGTCCAGATACTGAGCTGTTTCCCCCGTAGAGATGACCAGGGTCTCTGCTGTCACACGCCTCTTCCTCCCATTCATCTCTGTCACCTGATTGGACGAAAGAAAAGAAGAAAAAAAAAGAGGGTGGGGGGGTCAGTTGCATATTCACACAAATTGTTAAGTTTGTTCTTTTGTGTTTGACTACAATAAAGATAGAGGTCCCATGCTATTTGGGGCTAAATGTGTCAAGTTATGCTAGTGTATAGAAATAATAATGTCATAATTATTGATAATACGTCTTTTGCCACCACTAAACCTTTAAAGCCACTACGAGTAAGATGGCACGTTGGCGTCCCCTTTGGACAAAAGCGGTAGTATTTTTACAACGCCCGCTGTCGCAAAGCTGTTTTCTAGCGCGTGCCAGGCTTGCGAGTGTGAACTGAGAAGGGCGCAATATAGTGCATGTCCGTGTGTTGAAAATGTGAGGACTCTTTTCGGCTCCGTGAGAGTGGTTTTGACACTGCATCAACTAATGCCAGTCACTGCCACACACACCTGATTGCAATGAGTTGATCAAGCAGTGTCACCTAACTACTCTCTCTCACGGAGCTGAAAGACGTGTCCTCACCATAGATAGTAAGGTCCTCACAGAAAGCGAATGAACGAGAGACGGCAGTTAGTATGGATCACGATGAGGTAATGTGTTTGTGTTGTTGATGTAAATAATGACTATTTCAGATAATGGCTATCTGATGACGGTGAAGCAAAGCAAACTTTGTGTTAGTACCAACCGCTCATTAATTTAGGAGTAAACACTGCAGTCTAGTTTCGCTCTCGTGAAATTGTATACACGTTGCTTGGCAACGCCCTCGTCCCACCCGTAGCCTATATCACTCTCCCTTTTAGCTTTTCTTCATTTTTCTTTTTTTCTTTGATGGTTCAGGCCCTTTATCAGTCATTATGATGAGAAATAACTGTCTCAAACAAGGCTCCCGCTCCCCTTCCCTCACCTGGAGGGGATAGGCTTCTCAAATCACGTTGCTGCGCCACACTGAAATCTGCGACCAATATGGATATGTGACCATAGAGCCTGCACGAGCGAACCGAAAATCAGACTGGGTGTGCGACCAGACCAAAAGCAGTAATAAAAACTATTTAAAAACGTCTTTCTTTGCACTGATGGTCTCGTTTGCTGTTAAAGGTAATTTATGATTATCAGAGGAAACATGAGGCTGTTTAAAAGATATTTAAATGTTACTCGTAGCCGCTTTAACTGCAGACCTTGATTCTCAGAGTTTACCTCCACAGTGTCTGGCGCTACAATCTCCCCCCGTCCCTGAAGGTAACACACTCCACATCTCTCCATCTCTCTCCTCATCTCAGAGTCTTTAGCTTTCACCACCTGCTGCACAGCCTGCACCAGGTCAGTCCAGACGTGACACGCTGAAAAACAAGTCACAATGGATAGGACCAATTTTGATTTGAATGGGCACACAATTCATTTTAATGACCATTTATTTTTATCTTCTAAAATTACCTTCCGCTTTCAACCGCCAGCCGTATTTCTGAGAGTCGTGAATAGCCTTCCCCAGGAGAGAGGCCTGTTGTAAGAAGGCCCGGACTGGGGCCCTGTGGAGACTGGAACCTATGAGATATGGAAGACAGAGGCAAGGAAAGAAGAACAGAATCTGATAGCAGAGCTGATAATAAAAAAGACAAACTTGATAGATAAGAGAGTTTGTAGTGGTGTAGTACCCAAAAAACATGCTTGAGTAGAACAACCTTCTAGAAAAAATGACTACTTGACCTATTTCAATACCACTTAAAGCTGGGGTATGTGATTTCTGATTGGTCAAAGTTAACATGAGCTGTACACTTTGACCAATCAGAGCAATCAGGCTTCGATTCTCTGTTCTTATTGGCTGTTGGGACTGTCCATACACTTTGGCACGACTTTGTTGGTTTAGAGCGTGTCAGGGAGGGACCATAGGGGAGGGACCAAAGAGAACAAGTGGAGCGGTTGAAGTATTTGGATTCGAATCTCTATCCCAACTGCCATTTTCTCCCCAAATCCTCCACCCCAGCTTTAAGTCAAAGTACAAAAGTATCTGATTTTAAAAGTATCAACAGTATTAAGATCATATGGAATATAGACTCAAAGATGCACTTCAATAAAACAGCAACAAAAACAAAATCACATGTCAAGCAACAATAAAACTCAGTATAAATACAGTGTATGAAACCTAACATGCAGTATACCAGACCACAGAAGAGAGGGGCAGAAAGAAGATTCATAATAATAAAGACTCTTGACACTCACCTGTCTGTGTGTCTGTGTGAGAGGCATATGCCTGGTCCAGGATCAGTACCTTCCTCCTCAGCCCTGCTGCTTCCTACAGGAGAGAGACCAGAAGAGAGAACGTTAAAGCATGCAACACACCCTGCGTTCCAATACCCATACTTCCATACTATTTAGTATGCCAGAAAAATATTTGGGATGTCCCACTACCTGCTTGTCAATTGTAGTATGCTGAACATACATAAATGCCCCACTAACCCCACTAGCATTTTGGAAAATTCATCTTTATTCTTGACATTTCTCGACATAATGAAATAAAATCTTCCTTATATGATTTTTTTCTCTCCTGTGGCCCTAAAACTCTTCTGTACTTTAGTAAGTAGTGTAGTAGAAAGAAAGAGTATGTGATTTGGAACGCAGGGACAGTTAGGCTTAGTATAACATAGTTATCAAATATGTCTGATTTCAGAAGTAAGAATGTAACAAGTCAGTGGATGCAATAAAAGTCCCTTATTTATTATTATCATTGTAGGAATGGACATAATGAACCCATAATGGGATGTGTATAACATGGATGTATTGCATATAAGCTATTTGCAATTGTTGAACAAAATTGTCACTTCTTTCCGCCTAGTTTTCATAGGCCTGGTTGCTTGTTTCTCTCGCGGGATCTGGCAACGCTGGGAGTGAGGCCCATTAAATATTGAAAGGGGTTTGAAGCGTTTTGACATTCTGCAATATTCATCTCATCTCCACTTTCCTCTATCACAGATCATCCTCCCATTAGCATAAAGCTATTAATATGATAATGATCTGAGCCCAGTTGCTTATTGACCATATTAACAGTAATTATGAGGCTGCCCTCTAACTGAATATACAGGGGCGAGGAACAAAATTATTGTATCAGTTTCTATACTTGTGTGTACTTTGCAGCCGATCAATTTCACAAAACTAATATTTAAAACTAGAACGGAATATTTCATCATGAAGAGAGAGGCTCTCTCACATCTCCCCACACTCTTTGACATTGACCAGTTAAGAATATGATTTTAGCCCTTATTATTTATTTCTCAAAATTCCTCTGCTTTATATTTCCGTATGTACTATTTTGTTTTATCTTTTATTTTTGGTTCCAAATCGTATTTTTCTTCTATTCCTTTATCTGTCTTCATATTTGTTTCGCATTCCAATTGTAACCTGTGACCTACCTAGTAGTACTACTTCTGAATACTCGGGCCACAACTCACAGTAATGTTTGTCATTTATTCATCAGGCAACTATTTTTGATCAAGCAATTTATTCTTTTATATAAGGATACTCAGAAGATAAAGAAAATTATATTTGACACATGTACTGACCAGAGGCATAGAGAATGTTGACTAGCCTAGGCCTATTTATCTTTTCTC
This sequence comes from Ammodytes marinus, assembly GCF_949987685.1. Lineage (NCBI taxonomy): Eukaryota > Metazoa > Chordata > Actinopteri > Uranoscopiformes > Ammodytidae > Ammodytes > Ammodytes marinus. The sequence continues at coordinate 17,008,748 of NC_137226.1, read as the reverse complement.
TCTCACAGTGATTGTTTTAATGCAGTGTTGCTACAGTATGCGACATTGCGATCATAAGGATCTTGATCAGACACAAAGCAACACTAACAAACATCAAATTATACAGATCTCAAAACAATAGCAGTATGTAATGTGTGAACAAACTTAAATGCCATTGGCTACCGCTCAAGCTAAGCCTGTATGCTGGTTCAGTAGTCAAAATACTATATGATGGAGCTGAATCGCATGCTCTCTGTCTCAATGCTTTAAAAAAGACAGAACCAAAGAAAAGAAGAATGCAAATAAAAGTTAGGCCTAGTATAGGAGTCAAAGAAGTGGTCTGACCTTAGCCACGGCCAGGCCTCCTGAGCCTGCTCCAATGACCAGCATGTGGTAGTCATAAGGCCCTGACCAAGGCTCTGTTGGAGGGTCCATGTTTCCAGGAGCTGAGACCCTTCCTCTAGACCAGGGGTGTCAAACATACGGCCCGCGGGCCGGATCCGGCCCGCGAGATGATTTGATCAGGCCCGCGACCTGTAGAGCATAAATTTCTGAGTATGTCAAAAAAAAAAGTAAGTCTCTAGCCCATTCCTGTGAGGAGTTATGAATTTTTAAAGAAATAACCGAAATGCTCACTCCTGCCGCTAGGGGGCAGCCTAAATAAAAAAAGCACATTTTAGCAACGTGGGAAATGGTAAATGGCAATCCTGCTTCACCGCTATTAATGTTTCCTACAGTGCTTTATGGCAAAGTAAAAACCAAAAAAAAAAAAACATTTTTATTTTTAGTACATTTATTTTATTACTTTTTTATAAAAATAAAACTATTTTTATTTTTAGTGCTGAACAATTAATGTACTAGCAAGCGTGGTGTGTCTGCGGCTCTGTGTGCGCAAAACGAGCAGGAGCATGCTAGTGTAGGCCTACAAGATTTATTTCCTAATTTTCAATGCTGCTTTATTTTTATGTTTTAAATTGGGAAAAACGAATTCCAAAACAACCAATAACCTCTGTATTTAAAAATAAATCAAAACAGTAGAAGTTGCACTTTTATTTAATTGTATTTTGTCTGCATGTTTGCACAAAATGTGTCCCTGTACATATAGTAAACAAAATTGGACAACTGTAAGGTCAGTGCCTGTTGTATTTGTGTATTCAAATAAACAGTTGTTTATTTCATTAGTGCACATTGGCATCTTTGAGCAAAATACCCCCAAAATTTTTGCTGCGGCGCTACGCGCCGCACCTCCTATTCCCATGGCCAGCAGCAACCTTTACTAAGACATCTCCTGGGGGGTACAGAGATCCCTTGTGATCCGTGATAATGTAGGTTACAAATGTAGGCTGAGTTATAAAGCATATTACTGAAAAACAAAGTTAGGGATTTGGAGTTATTTTGCCATTATTTTACTAGTCCGGCCCACCTGAGATCAGAGAGGCTGTATGTGGCCCTCGAACCAAAATGAGTTTGACACCCCTGCTCTAGACCTAGGAGCACATAGACACAAATGTAGGCTTTAGCTATGGCCACACACAGCCTCAGAGAGGAGGGACTTTGGCCCCAAAGCTCTCCATGACTGCAAGCTAGATATTGATTAGCCTACACTGGATTAAGTCAACTGACATGCTTTTTGGGTTAAGACCCAAAATCTAAATGTCTAATCTTTCACACCAACTTGCAACGTTTTGTTTACTGTGCTGGTGAAAAGGACCTTATCCTACTAATCAATCACTATAGGCCTTTAAACATGCATCTTGGCTATGAGCAAAAACTGCTAAGATGGGGCTTTTCATGAGAAATGCTTCATGATATTGGCCAGAGTCTGATAGAAACAGAAAGGGAGAAATGACCCATATCTCTAATAAGCAGAAGAGCATGCAGCAAAGACAGTGTACAATGCGTTTTTATGTGCATCTCAAGGGTGACATCTCGTGGCGAAACCTTGAAGTTCAAGTAGGCCTATTTATAGTGTTTAACTAACTTTGGTAGGTCTTGGCAAACGTTATTGTCATACACACTCAACCATATTAAAAAAAATCTGATCGAATAAACATAATAGACTATGTAACACCTATGGATACAATACAATTTCGAATGAGCTGTGACTTGTTGGAAGGAACAGCTGTTCAGACTAACCATAGGGACAGCCTACCTTATCGTTGTCAAAATTACTTAAGGTGTAATATTAGAACTTCTTTTAACAGTATTGTTCAACACAACATGGCTCGAAGCGGCTCCTATCCGGTCTAAATGGCTTTCCTACGGATACTAGGAGCTTCGTAGAGCACTTCAGACGCATATGGAGACAACAAGAGAAGTTTTCTTGGAAGAAAAACAGGGAGGGTGAAACATTTGCGGGAAACGTGTAGGCTAGAAGAGATGCGTTCCAGTGCTGCCAAAAATGTAGGAATTAAGGATACAATGTGTTTAAGGGTGAACTACGTTACTCTAAAAGCGCATGATGGGTGTGTATTGGAATATATTATCTATGTGTTTGGCTTTGGTTATTTAACTGCATCAGCAAAAATAATATTTCGAAACACTTCACATTCTCTACCACATCCAATTGACCCCACAAGCAACGTTTACAATTTCTGTTACAAGTCGTTATGATTTCGGGAGGTAGGAGCTTTCAAGGAGTCCGTGAACGCAGCACGACCCCTGTCGGCCAATGGTGGTAGTGCATCCGCGACCCCGCGCTGGGACTGGTCCTTTCGCAGCCATTTTCTGTCCAACCAAACAGCCGTCTCAGGAAGGTAACCAACCAGGGCTTCATTGCAGGTTTGTGCCGGGCTCCGGCCAATGATTGCTAACCGATTTCTCGTTAGCTCGAATGGAAATGTCCGTCTCTGTCTGATTTTTTTATTTGTTGTCTGAGTGAATGAGGGCTTCTCATCAGGAAGTATCCAGCGGGCGAAATTTATAAAAAATACTTTATCGGCCCCGGCCACGTCTTGCTCTGCGCGACAAAGAACAGGCCAAACGCAGTGTCTCTAGGCGCGCGGTGCAGTGGATTTACAATGAATATGTATTCAAGAGACAAAATGTACCTGAATAGGTTAACTACAGAAGGTAACTAGCCAGCTGGACAGTCTCTTCATTTCGCTGAACTCACTGTTTTTTGTCATCAACAGTAAACTGGCTTCGCTAGCTTAAAACCGAGGGTTAACGCGAGCTAACGTTGGCTAAATATCATCCGCGCGGCTGCTAGGTAGCACATGATAGCTAAACACAAATTAATGTATGCAGCGTGTGGCTATGAAACAACACTGACCTCACGCTGGGCTTGGCTATTTAACTAGCAACGTTTTCCCATTTATATGAAAAGGTAAAATGCCAACGGCACTAACACAGCTAGCTTGCAATCCTAGTGTGAGGCCAAAAATATGTATTTCTCTTCCAAATGTACCCCCCACCCCCAGCCCAACACAAAGCCAGCAAACACATTTCATCATATTAAACTGCGTGGAGGAGGTGGGGGCTGCGGCCTTTGTTGTTCGCCATTCAAATATGTCTGCCGTAACGTTACAGAGGGAGCAGGACAGGTTGGATACGTTAAACTGGAAACATATCATGCTAATTTAACCCGGGCAGAATATTTGGCTCGGTACCAAACACGCTTTTCCGCCAAGTCAATGAATATCAGCTGCGGTGGCTGACTGCGAGTTCCTTATGGTAACACATGGAGACAAAGGAAAACACATAATTGTTTTAATTTATCAGTACTTGAAATGCACCCCATTACAATTTATAGCGGTTGCTCAAGTGGACGTTGACATTTTGAAACATGAAGATAATCCTCCGATCCGCCAAAATTCCTCCCTATATTAATAAATGACTACACGATCAAAAGTGACTGGCAGCTGCACTGGAAGATGTGGATCATTTGCACGAGAATTATATTTGACCAAATATAATTGTGCAATTTTAATTTATTTTAATTTATATTAGTAGTCGAGTAACTTCATTTATCAATGCTGCATTAAAGGCCAATCAATGTATTAAAGTTAGGTTGTAGTAAGGCAAGGCAAGTTTATTTATATAGCACAATTCAAACACAAGGCTATTCAAAGTGCTTTACAGGGGCAAGATTAAAATACATAAAACACAGTAAGAAACATCAAGCTGGGATTATCAGTGAAGTGAAATCTACCATGAAATGTCTGATGGTGATAGAAAGTATAAAACATTTCTGCAGAGGCTAATGTTAAAATACTTGGTCACTATTCTATATTGAAGAAAATCAACATACACCCCCCCCCCCCCTCCCTGCTGGTATGGCTCAGTAATTGGAACTAGTTCTAAATGATTTTGGCAATACAGCCTATGCGACCCGTAATAATTTACTAAGTTATACTTGACTTGCTTCCAATGATCCAGTCAGTTTTTGAAATGTGTGTGTGTTTGTTTCTAGGATGCTTTGCAAATAACTCAACTGCAATATCTAGTGGGTTTCCATGGAGTGATTTTTTTTTTGTTGCTATAGCTTCAGCTGTTGTAATGAAAGGGCTGTGTGTTTGCAGATGGACGGAGACAGCTCAACCACCGACGCCTCCCAGCTGGGCATCAGCGGAGAGTACATGGCATCCGGTCACTACGTGCTCCAGTCTCAAGATGGTGAGCAGCGTCTTCTATATACTGTCTGGCTGCGTTCCAATCCCCATAATTTCTGCTATTTAGTATGGTAGAAAAAAAGATTTAGGATGTCCCAATTCTTGTGGTCAGATTTAGTATGCTTAAAGATGCCCGGATGTCTACTAGATCCGGCCGAGACTTTTAGTGTTGAAATCAGCATTATATAGGGCGATTCTGACCCATAATCCAGTGTGAACTTGAAGTGACGTCACATCGACGGAGCCTCCATATGAAAACAAACGTGGATGCGACAGATATAAAAGCAAGAGGCAAGATCAAGGCGCAATGTTATGATGATATAAATAAGTAAAATTGTGTCCCAATAGTATGCCTACTGTATCCTAACAAGATTATTTTTATCGTCGGATGTAGAGTGTAGAATAGAAAAAATAAATAGTATGCTATTTGGAACGCAGGGGATAACGTGAGGAGAGGCACAAGATGGCCGCCAGTGTGTTGCTTTTGCTTTAGAAGTGATTCTATCCGTGTCTGTGTCTGATGATTGTATATGTGTCTTGTGTTTTGTTCCTTGCAGACGACGGGGACGAGAGCCTGCACGACCACGATGACGGCGGCCTGAAGGAGAACTTCCGGGAGCAGGACATCTACCTGCCCATCGCCAACGTGGCTCGCATCATGAAGAACGCCGTGCCCCAGACCGGGAAGGTTAGTGAGAAAGTAGGGATCCTCAACTTTCATACTCAATATTTTATATTTGATTTTAATTTTTAATTTTTTTAAAGTTTTGCTTTAAAGACCTACTTCACCGGTGGAAATATGAAGGTGTATTGAACTCTGAGATCTTATGTAGTATAAATGTGCAATTTTATAAATAAAAAAATCGGTTCATCGTAGTCTGAGAAAAGGCAGAAAGAGTGTTTTTATGGTCTCACTGTCTAACCCCTACATTTTCCCATGCGTGACATCACCCATGGGAAAATGTAGGGTTAGGATTAACAGGACAACTGGGCCAAGGGAAGACTGAGGGAAGGCTAAGGGAAGACAAACCTCATTCATTATATTATAACAGCGAGTTTATAATGATAGAACGCTGGTTCCGTAAGGGTGAAGTATTCCTTTAAATTCTGTGCACAGACATATTTCTGTGCAGGTCAGTAACAATAAGTAAAACCTGTGACTGGACTGAGGAGGGCTCTAAGAAAATGTGTCTGAAGCTTTAGAAGGATGCTTTGCTGTGATAGTCCACTACTAAACTTGCATTTTAAAAATTGTACAATCCCAGGGTTACATTTTAACGGGCAGCAGTTGGTTTGGTGAAGGCAGTATTTTATCTAGACAGCGACGGGAGAAATGACTGCTTTTAAACTAGCTTTTAGCATCCGCTGCTCGCTGCCCTCCCTCCGCCATAGCTTCCTTGATTAAACTTTTATACAGTCTATGATTCTCCCAAAATGTTGTGCAACCAGAATGTAAGCTCTTAGGCTATGTGATGGCTTGTTCACATTTAAAGGTCGCCTTTGGTCAAAACGAAAGCGCCTCGACACATTTTCAGTTTTTGGTGTTAGTGCAAAACACACATTTTGTTGTATATAGAATTATAGATATTATTATTATATTTCAAACCCCCAACTATAAGGGGACGTCCCACTCTGGCCACCTTTTTAAGAGCCAAGTGAAGGTGTGGCTAAGAACTAACCAAAGGTGCAACCACCTCTAAATCTATGCTGTACCTTTATTAGTTGTTTATAAATTGTGTATTTCTTTAACCTACTAATGAATTATCCTGTTTTACTTTTCTTTCTTTCTGTTCCTCCATATTTGTACATAGCAAATGTTTCTATTGTATATCTTTGTCATTTTTATTGTAACATCAACCTGCCTAATGGACTACGGATGGAAAGAATCCCCCGGCCTACAATCTGACATATTTTACGTGTACTGCTGTACATGTTCATTAATGTGCATTGTCCTGAAACAAACAAATAAATAAACACCATTCTTCCTATTTTTCTCATTCTCTCCCCCCCCCCCGTTTTGCCCCAGATTGCGAAAGACGCCAAGGAGTGCGTGCAGGAGTGCGTGAGCGAGTTCATCAGCTTCATCACGTCGGAGGCGTCGGAGCGCTGCCACCAGGAGAAGAGGAAGACCATCAACGGAGAGGACATCCTCTTCGCCATGTCCACCCTGGGCTTCGACATGTACGTGGAGCCCCTCAAGCTCTACCTGCAGAAGTTCAGAGAGGTGAGATGAAGAGCTAACCACCATTACATCTTTCATTCTAATTTATTTGTGGCGTTTTTTTTCGTGTTTCAATTCCTATTCAGTAGAGCAGAGCCTGCAAGTTGACAAAAAAAATGCTTTCAAAGGAGAAGGGTGTGATGTAGCTTGATTGATTGATTGATTCCTGTCAACTTTACATTTTCCTTTTGTTTGTTTACTGTTGTGCTCCGAGTGTGCTTTGAGTGCCAGAACAGCGCTATATAAATTAAATATCTTATTATTATTATTATTATTATTATTATTATTATTATTATTGTTATTATTGTTATTATTATTATTATTATTATTATTATTATTATTATTATTATTATTAATAATAATATTTCCTCAAAAGTGTTACATTTGTTCCAAAATTCTGATTGCATAAGGCATTACAAAGTATTTAGCTAATGCATAGTCGTCTGAATCATGTTTACTGGCCCATTTTTTTTAACAGTTTCTATTCCTGCACATTGGGATTAGAATCAGCTCAGCTAGGAAGAAACACTCATAACCATTCAATACTTTGTTTCTGAAGAGTTCTTTTTTAAATTTGGATTAAGTATCTAATTTTTTTCAGGTCATCATTCCAGTTGTTCTACAGACTAACACACACCCTTTGTTGCAATGCTGTGAATCTGCAATCCTTCTTATTGGTGTTTTTATTTAAATTTTTTAAATATATTTTCTATATACGGATCCCTCTCAATTTGTGTTTGCTTTCTCTCAGTTGGAACATCCCCTGGATACTACTAGGCAATTGGTGATTATTTTCCCTCTAAACATTAAACATTAATATATGAATCAATCGAATCTTGAAATTTTTAGTGTTCCGAGTTTGATAAATAATGGATGTGTTGGCTTCTCTGTAAGTGGTTTTCATGTATAATCGGTATAACTATAGTTTGGAAGGATGGAGATCGGATGTGTATATGTGATGTATGTGTTCCCCCCACATAGTACGCCGTGTGTGGGATTATGAAGGAGCAGTACTGTATATACAAGGACGCTTGCTTTAGAGGATCAAGGTTTAAGATTTTTGCTGTGATCGTATGTGTGACGTTTTCTCTTGTTTCTTCCCCAGGCTATGAAGGGGGAGAAGGGGATCCCCGGGGTGTCGGGTGTAGGAGACGGCCTGGGAGACGAGCTCACAGACGACAGCTTCTGTAAGTAGAAAAGGCTTCAATGCTTAAAGGTTCAGTAAGCGGAATGGTCAGTCTAGCTAACTTCCTGTCAGTGACTACAGTTAGCAGTCACCACATTAATGCACTGCGGTCTTCAAGCAGCGAGTTATCTAGCATCATCTCAGATCCATAAGTGTGATAAAACATGATAAAAACCATCAAAACAGACATTGGGACACACACACATTCACCCATCTGTCGCTCTGCACGTGCACCGTCAGTGAGACGGGTGTCGGTTTGTAGCGTTCTCTCTTTTGATTGGATATCAGTAGTGGGATCCCCGAAAAGTTTATTTGCCGATTACATGCAGAGCGAGTGACTGAGAGATCGGCTTTATGAAACGCGCACACTAGGCTATATAAGTGATCACTGTACGAATAAAGAGCGATTTAACACTTATAATAACTTAAATAAATCGCTTACTTCACCTTTAAGTCTGTTTTCATTCCTCATTTGTCGGACATTTTGTAAAAGTTTGTTCTCCGTCCTCAGCGAACCCAATGCCGGCGGGGATCATCACAGCAGACGGCCAGCAGCAGAACGTCATGGTGTACACCACCTCATATCAACAGGTAACACACAGCACATCTCTTTGAATGAATCTGTGTAAGGGAGAATGTATGGCAGGGCTCCAGACTGACACCAAATGCTCGCATTTTGCAACCATTTTTCGTGACAGTGCGAATGCTATTAGTAACTAGACCTGAACATTTGCAGATTTTTTTTTTTATAATTTTTTTTTTCATTATTATTATTAGTGCTATAGTGCTTTGTGTGAGAGGAAAAATACAAGTGAGTAGTCACATGATCAACTCATACGGATCACTTCACCTTTCATCGCAGTGTCTCGCTGTCGTCACGTCTTTAACATGTTGGCTAATTTGTCGCAGTTATTGAGGAAAAATTAAAAAAAATAGAATGCCATGAACGCAGCATTTTTCAGCGCTGTGTCCTATTGAACACACACACCATCTCCAACTAAACTCTTGTGGTTTTCAGATTCCCACCGTACAACAGATCCAGTTTTCATGACGAGGCCCAACACAGCGGCTCCTGAGCAGGCCCAGGCTGGCCCCATGAGAGGGGGGGGGGACAGCACAGACCCCTCATGTACAGAGAAATCACTACCTTGTTCAGTAGAAAGTGTAGTTTCTAGTTGTGAGGTAAAAATAAAAAATGTTTTGGAGCCCATCCAAAGCAGCTTGGGGGAAAATGGAGGCTTTATTTTAAAGGCTAGTCTTATTACATTATTTAGTGGTCGGAATTCTTTTTTTTTTGTGCGTGTGTGTGTCAATGTGTTTTTGTTTTTATGCATTTTTTCCTGGGTTGGGTTAGGGGAGGGGCGAGGGGAGGGGAGGGGGGGATGTGTTGTATTGTATTGAATTGAATGCCTTCTCTGTTTGAACCGAGAGAAGCCACCTTGATACTGTCTCAGATCAGATCATGCAGCTCTTTTGTAAGTTCACACAAATTTACCATGTGCTTTAATGTTATGTAAATCATTTGAATAAAAATTCAAAAGCAAAGTTTGGGATGTTTATTTGTTGCAAAAAAACCCGATCATTTCAGGTGGAAGTGAAGGTTTAGGTGTAGCTTTCCTATTTAGTGTGTGTTCACTAGGGTTGGCCGGCATCCTCAAAATCTTCTATCGCAGTATAACTAATGCTATGTAACGGTACTAACAGTATATCCACATAGTATTTTTTTTCTGGTAATGAATAGCTTAAAATTAAAATAACTACTGTACTTCAATCACATTTGATTTATTTTGTATTTTATTTGGAACTTTAATTTCTATACAAAGGAGAAACAGTTTCAGAATATTAGAGCAGTCTGGCTTCAACAGCTCAAACATGATTTTGATTACGATTCATCAGGGGTTTTTGAAAGCTATGATGCAGCTACCACGCAGGGTGCAGGCTAAATAACGGGAGCAATTTAGGGTTCAGTGTCTTTGCTCAGGGACACTTGGACATTTAGCAGGGAGGCGGGGGATCGAACCACCGACCTTGCACTCTAGTGGACGACCGCCCTACCAGCCTCGCCACAGCCTCCCCATTGTAATATGAATTGTTATTGTTGAGAAAAATTTATTTAATAAGCGACTTCTACCTTTTTCATGTTGGCCAAACGTTCCCTTTAGCTTCTCCAAGACTTGTGACAGTTATATGGTGATATGAGCTATACAGAATGAGAATACTGTAGGGGAGAGTGGCCTAAGTTGTGCCACTTGAGAGATGATTTTAAAGTGAGGCCTTGACAGTAAAGTCTCCAACTCAAATATGTACATATATTTCAGGATGTTGTGCATCCCTGGCAATAAAAACTTTGGATCTGGAATAAACTGTTTAAGAAATATAGCTTTCGGAAAAAAAGTTGTCTTGTGGCACAACTTGCCCCCAGTGTGGTGTAAGTTGTGCCACAAGAGAGAATACCATGGGGTAAATTGTGCCATTGATATATATCTCATAAACTGTAATGCAAGACAAATCCATAAGACAATTACTTATATAAGGTTTATTTAAAATAAATATTTTACAAAGATTGAAGGTCAATTTTCTTTAACAAGGCCTAGCAGATCTGATGGTTTTACCTGCTAAGCTCACAATGACAAAGTCACCATCATCATCATCTTTCTGGCCATCTGAACTCTCATCAGTGGTGTCGTTAAGTGGAATGGAGATGTTAGTCTCTTCTGAGCTACTGTAGACGATCACTTTCTTTTTGGTGACCAGCGTATACAGCCATGCCACTGGCACAACTCTCAGAAATGTACTTTGCGCTAGTTGCTCCATGCTTGTGGAACCAACTGCCACCTGACAAATGTGATTTCCCCTCCATTTATGCCTTTAAATCAAGGCTCAAAACCCATATGTACACCCTGGTGTTTCCTCCCCATTAACTATCTTACCTCTGCACTACTATCTGTGTTTATGTGGATGTATGGGCTTTACGTCTTTTATTTTGGTTATTGTTATTTTACCTTCATTTTTTACCTACTGAATGCACTATGTTCAGCACTTTGGACAGTGCAAACTGTTATAAATGTGCTTTTATAAATACATTTTACTTACTTACTTACTTATAACTCACCTAGGCCCTTTGGCACAAATCACCCCAACCCCAGAATTTGGGATAATAAGCATGATGCAGCAGTTTAGGGCTGACATCGTGCTAACTGTATAGACTCAAAGTGTATCATACTAAAGCACTAAAACATGTGTCAAATGTTTTCAAACTTGTCTATAATTGTTCAGACACAATAATCAAAAAAACTTGATCATGGAAATTTTACTTTGAAAGGCAAAACACAGTTTTTTGAGCTTAAATGTGCTTATATCTTATTCTTGTGTCTCCCTTCTTTACAGGATGAGTCAAATGGATGGCTCTTCTTAAATATGTGGTCACATTTCCAATTTCTTCCACGGTTTTCTAGAAACAAGGGGTGGCACAACTTCCCCACCGGCACAACTTAGGCCACTCTCCCCCATATGTATTTATATATTATTTGCATGTTATTATCCAGACATTATTTGACAAAAGGGGCTGAAAGACGTGAGTTTTGTAACGCTTGAGGGATGCGTGAGAGACTGAGCTATGCGGAGGAGGGTTTTACATGTACTCCTTTTATGCAAGTTCTTTTCTCTAGCCACTGCAAGTTGCTGTTCTACTCAGGTGACATGTCCCATATGCAGTTATTATATACACTAAACAGGTGCCAATTAAGTACTTTGTAGAGCTTAATAGACGTTTCCTTGGGCACCATGGCTGTCCATAATTAAATTGTGCGGTACATACTGTACAGTGGCTTGCAAAAGTATTCATACCCCTTGAAATTTTCCACATTTTGTCACGTTAAAACCACATAAGTACATTTATTTTATTGGGATTTCATGTGATAGACCAACACAAAGTGGCGCATCATTGTGAAGTGGAATGAAAATGAAACGTGGTTTTACATTTTTTTTATAAATAAAAAACTGAAAAGTGTGGCGTGCAAAAGTATTCAGCCCCCCTGAGTCAATGCTTTGTAGAACCATCTATCGCTGCCATTACAGCTGCAAATCTATTGGAGTATTTCTCTACCAGCTTTGCACATCTACAGACTGATATTTATTGCCCTTTCTTCTTTGCAAAATAGCTCGAACTACAGATTCAACATCAGATTGGATGGAGAGCGTCTGTCAACAGCAATTTTCAAGTCTTTCTCAATATTCTCAATTGTATTGAGGTCTGGACTTTGACTGGGCCAGTCTAACACATGCCTATGCTTTGATTTAAACCATTCCATTGTAAATCTGGCTGTATGTTTAAGGTAGTTGTCCTTCTGGAAGGTGAACCTACACCCAGTCTCAAGTCTGTTACAGACTCTAACAGGTTTTCTGCCCTGTATTTGGCTCCATCTATCTTCCCATCAACTCTAACCAGCTTCCCTGTACCTGCTGAAGAAAAGCATCCCCATAGCATGATGCTGCGGTGGTGATGGTGTGTATAGGGTGGTTTGTAGTGTTAGTTTCCGCCAGACATTGCATTTTGCATTCAGGCCAAAAACTTCACGTTTGGTCTCATCTGACTATGCATGGCTTTTGGCAAGGGTTGGAGGAAGGTGCTCTGTTCAGATGAGATCAAAATTGAAGTTTTTGGCCTTAATGCAATGTGTGGTGGAAAACTAACACTGCACATCACCCTATACACACCATCCCCTCCGTGAAACATGGTGGTGGCAGCATCATGCTATGGGGATGCTTTTCTTCAGCAGGTACTGGGAAGCTGGTTAGAGTTGATGGGAAGATGGATGGAGCCAAATGCAGGGCATAACACCTGTTAGAGTCTGCAAAAGACTTGAGACTGGGTGTAGGTTCACCTTCCAGAAGGACAACTACCCTAAACATACAGCCAGATTTACAATGGAATGGTTTAAATCAAGGCATAGGCATGTGTTAGAATGGCCCAGTAAAAGTTCAGACCTAAAAACAATTGAGCATATTGAGAAAGACTTGAAAATTGCTGTTGACAGACATCCAATCTGATGCTAAATCTGTAGTTTGAGCTATTTTTTAAAGAAGAATGGGCAATAAATATCAGTCTGTAGATGTGCAAAGCTGGTAAAGACATACCCCAATAGATTTGCAGCTGTTATTGCAGCGATAGGTGGTTCTACAAAGCATTGACTCAGGGGGGCTGAATACTTTTGCACACCACACTTTTCAGTTTTTTATTTATAAAAATGTTTTAAAACCACTTTTCATTTTCATTCCACTTCACAATGATGCACCACTTTGTGTTGGTGTATCACATGAAATCCCAATAAAATAAATGTACGTGTGTGGTTTTAACTTTTAACGTGACAAAATGTGGAAAATTTCAAGGGGTATGAATACTTTTGCAAGCACTGTACAGTATATAAAGGGTTATGTAATATTCAAGGTGCAGCACTATATGATTATTATGGTTCAATTTCCAACACAATAACTAACATTATACGGCTTTATCAAATTACAATCATCTACAAGTTTAGGCTTGCTTTAAGAGGTTGCTAACACAATATAAATATAAAATTGTAAAGAATTTATATTAAACAGTTTCTTTAGTGTTTATAATATATTTTGCTTTATAAATGTAATGATTTATTAACCACCACCTTCCTTCAAAATCAGCTGTAAAACATGTAATTCGCTAACAACAGTAAGTGTTTGCATGTGGCCTTTCTCATCTTTTGTGCATATGGGTGTGACTGGAATGTTTTGTCTCTTGGTTGAAAGCATTTTTAAAAAAAATCAGTACAAACTTAGGGGTGTGCTGCAGGTACCAAACAGGTATCAAGTGTTCTGTGGCAACAAAACAAACAATGTCACTAATTCTCTTGGGCGACTTATTCTTACATTACTCCCATAATTTCTGTCTGACTGTGTGTGTGTACCAGAGCCATAAGGGACATTCTGAACAATGTGGAGGTTAATACTATCACATGGGAACTAGGAGTTTCATTCATGTTCTGAGAGGAAAAAACGTGAGCCACCGCCTCGCACGCTGTTGTGTCATAATATGAGTGGCTTATGTACTTCTATTTAATACGCTGTTTATTGATTATTTAGTAGAGAAATAAGGTGACATTAAATATAAAATAACTGACACAAAATGTGGCATTTTAAGAATATTTCTCTTTGACTGCCATTTCCTATCTGCCTATATGTAGTGCTGCTTGAAAGTATGTGAGCCCCTTGAGAATTTTGTAATTGTATTCATTTTAACCATTATTAATTCATTTTTATCAATACCAGTATTTTTTATATGAAATAACAGATGTTTACTTATCAATTCAACATTTTTCTTTTCCGGAAATCAATTGTTACAACAGATACAAAATAAATAAATTGCCAATTTTTGTATGTGCAAACATTTGTGAACCCTGAGCTGCATTGCTTAAATCAAGCAGGTAAACACAATCTGGTGGGCAACATTGAGTGATGAAATGGACCAATGTAATGAGATATCTTTAGGGAATCAATTGGGCGGCACTAGATAAAACATAGATCAAACCAGGTCAGTTTAGGCCCACCAAAGTGAACCCATACAGGTCAGACATGCCAAGAGGAAAGAAAATCTCAGAAGATCTCAGGAAGATAGTTGTGATGTTGCACATTTGTCTGGGGACAGCTATCAATTAATTTAAAAAAAAGTTTGAGCTCCACCGGTCCACCGTAAGGGAAATTATCTACAAATGGAGAGCTTTAAGAGTGACTGAACATCTGCCTAGAAGTGGACTTCCTTCAAAAACATCCACAAGAGGGGCACCCTTAGCTCAGTTGGTAGGGCGTCCCCCCCATGGGCCTCGGCCAGCAGTGGACCCGGGTTCGATTCCAGCCCGCGGTCGTTCTCTGCATGTCACTCCCCTCTCTGCCCCATTTCAACTCTGTCTCTACACTATCAATAAAGCATAAAAATGCCAAAAAATATATCTTAAAAAAAATAAAATAATAATATCTACAAGCGCCACAAGAAAAGTAATTTCTCAGGTAAAAGCAACCCAAACATTACATCTGGAGATTTGTAGACCATTTACCACCACCATTCTTCACTTGGGAGAAGATTCTTTTGGTGGTAGGCAGAGTTGCGTTTTTGCCCAAACATGGCTCTCTGGCAAAGTTGTGACAAGCAGTTTTGTTCTTTTTTTAGAGCAGAGGCTTCTTCAGCAACCCTCCCATGAAAGCCATTTTGACTTCTTACTGTGGAACCATGCACATCTGTCCCTGATGCTGCAAGAGAGGTCTGCAAATCACTAAATGTTTGGGTTGGCTTTTAACTGAAAAAGCACTTTTCGTGTTGCGCTTGTGGATATTTTTGAAGGAAGTCCACTTCTAGGTAGATGTTCAGTCACTATTAAAGCTCTCCATTTATAGATGATTTGCCTCACGGTGGACCGATGGAGCTCAAACTTTTTTAAATTGATTTATAGCTAAATCCCCTGACAAATGTTCAACATTACAACTCTATTCCTGAGATCCTCTGAGATTTTGTTTCTTCTTGGCATGTCTGACCTGTATGGGTTCACTTTGGTGGGCCTAAACTGACCTGGTTTGATCTCTGTTTTATCTAGTTCCGCCCAATTTCTTCCCTAAAGATCCCTCATTACATTGGTCCATTTCATCACTCAATTTGGCCCACCTGATTGTGTTTACCTGCTCCATTCAAGCAATGCAGCTCAGGGTTCATAAACTTTTGCACATACAGAAATTGGCAAATCATTTGTTTTATCTGTTTGAACAATTGATTTCTGGAAAAGAAAAAAGTTGAATTGATAAACAAACATCTGTTATTTCATATAAAAAATACTGTTATTGATATAAATGAATTGATAAGGGGTTCACATACTTTCAAGCAGCACTGTATACTCTCAGTGGCTACTGATGAGACACCTGGACAATGAATGCCCCCAATACAACAGCTTAGTTTAGTATGTGTTGCATTGTTATTAGTTTTCAACTGTATTCGTGTCCTTCACATTGTTTTGACCCCCTGGCATAGAGTAGTCCATACTATTTTCTTAACAGATATTATTGGGTAATGCGGTTACAAAACCTTTAAAACAGTCCCACAGGTCCTTGGGTTTCTGGGTCATTACCAGTTTATTGTTTGTGCTTTGGGTTCTCATTGGTCGTAACACTACGTGGTCTGGTTTTTGTTATAGCTTCAGGGAGTGGCCAGTTCTCCTTTCATAACCAGGGTAGGAATAAATAGTTGCTCTGCACCAGCAGTGAAAACACATTTTCTCTAATACAGGGAACTCAACACTCTGCAACAATGTAAGTACCATTTGACTTTAATCTTGGTTGAAAATCACTGAATAGAAATGTCTTAGTGTATGAATTAAAAAAAAAACATGTTGTGTGAAAAACTGTCATTTTTTGAATGGCCAAAAATAACTTGTTAAGTCTTTTTTTGCTGACGAAAACATTGTTTCTCAGGCTGTATCTTTGTGGACTTGTGGGCTTTCTGCTGGTGCTTTCAGCTGAGGCCAACGGGTAAGGAACCTGAATTATATCCCAACATTTTGCAATAATATGACCTAATGGTTGACCGATATGGGGTTTTTCAATGGCCGATAGGGATATTAAGAGAGCAGGTCAGCTGATATTACATGTGGTTGTTTTTTTGCATTTGATAAAATACAAGAATTTAATAAGAATTATTACAAATGAGAAACACAAATGTAACTTTAATCAGCTTGTATTAAACAAAGATACAATTAAAAATAAATTAGAAGTATGCATTGTCTATTGCACTTAGCCTTCCCTGGTGTAATGCCATAAGCGACTTCTAGATTTCTGTCCAGTCCAGTCGTCTTCGATTATTGAAATAGAAAAAAATCCAAGATAAATATTTGAGTAGGCTACATATAAAACATATTTTTTTACATTACTCCATAGCAGCCAAATTTATCTCAAAATAAGCGCCATAATAATCGGTCAATCTCTAATTTGACCAAAACTACAAAGTACAAATGCTTGTTTATACTGTATAAGTGTTTTTGTCAAATAAGAAGCACTGTAAGATCTTCAAGTATAACAAATAGACTCAGATCAGAAACTGGATATTATTGGATATAATAAAGTGTATTGATTGATATGTGAGGAATTGTAAATATGAACCCTGGCAGTCTCATTATATATACTTCTTAATATCTGCCTATGAGCCTTTATTAATATACCTCTGCTCTTATTTGCACAGAAACTCAACTATAGCCTGCTCTGAGACAAGTGAATGCCTGGGGTTTGATCCCATTTGTCAAGCTGAAAACTACGAGGTGAGTGAGTGTGTGTCTCTGGGGCAAAGAGAGAAACACTCTCTGCGTTCCAATACCCATACTTCCATACTATCTAGTATGCCAGAAAAAGAATTACGATGTCCCAAAACATGCATGTCAATTGCAGTTTGCTAAAAATACCTAGATGCCCCCACTAACTCCAATAGCATTTAGCAGTAGTCGTCTTTATTCTTGACATTTCACAACAAAATGTTTCTGATTTTTTTCTCTCCCATGGTCTTAAAACTCTTGTGTACTTTAGTATGTAGTGTAGTAAAAAGAAAGAGTATGTGATTTGGAGCGCAGGGATAGTCAAATCTCAGGCACAAGGAACTTTAAAAACAATCTCTTTCCACCGTGTTTCCCCTTGTCCCTCTAGGCCCGGAAGATCGGCTCTGTGAAATGGGTCACAACCGAAGAGACGTCCTACTTCATGGAGATGGCAGCCATGAGAGCATTCAGACGACTGTACAAATACATCACCGGTGCCAACAGCAATGGTGTGCTTTGACTTATCTATTTTTTTGTTATTTAATCTTTTATTGAAACTGGTATTCTCACAGGAAAGGCATTGACACAACATCAGAAAAGCCCACAATTTACATACACAATACAGCTCCGGAAAAAATTAAGTGACCACTCCAAATGTTCAGTTTCCAAATCTAATCGTTATACTATTTGTAGGCATATGTTTGAGTAGAATGACCATTTTGATTTTATAATATAAACTACTGAAAACATTTCTACCAAATTCACAATAAAAATCTTGTCATTTAGAAATTTTTTTAATAAATAATGTAGAGATAAAGATTTAAGAAAAATCCAGACTGGCCTCTTAATTTTTTTCCGGGACTGTACAGTGGTTCAACGTTACAGAAAACAATACATAGAATTCAAAACGCTTGACAGCAATGTTTTAGGTCCTTTAAAAGAAAACTAGAGGTTATAACTGCACACAAAGAAACTAAACCCCAGTTTAGATATGTGGTGCAGGCAGCTAAAATAATCTAGATGCTATAATTACTGTATTTAGTTAGTGGTCATAGAGCAAGACAGTGTTTGGTGCTTTTATTTTTTGTGTGGACTTTTGTTATGCAGCTCCTCCTATCTATGACCTTTCTAAACAACTGTTGCCTCTTTTCTTAATGCTTCCTTTCAGGGGAAAACATCGAAATGACATCTCCTGTCGTTGTGAAAATGCCCATCAAGCAGTTCTGGAAAATGGGCGTCTACCAAATGAGTTTCTTGCTGCCGGCTGACCATCAGGCCAATCCCCCCAAGCCTACCGATGCCAAGGTAAGCCTCTCTGACAAAACACCGTTAGCCTCATAGCATAATTGCCTAAATCCTATTTACTCTACTCTACTTTTACTCTTCATCTACTCTATTCTACATCTACTCTACTACTTTTCGTTAGCCTAATAGCATAATTGCCTAAGTCATATTTTAAGGGTTATAGAGTAGGGTAAAGTAGATGTAGAGTAGAGTAGATGTAGAGTAAAAGTAGAGTAGAGTAAATATGATTTAGGCAATTATGCTATGAGGATAACGGCATGGTAGAACAATGTAACGCATCATCCTCCATTCATTCATTATTGCCATGGTTATGTTGGAATTGATTCTTGGAAGGTTCCAAAATTCCACTGGCTCATGCGGATAATGAAACATGGCTGACTTGCAGGTGTACATCAATACCTGGCCGGAGACCAAGGTGTACGTACGGGGCTATGGAGGATGGATGAACAGCCTTTCTGACAAGCTCAATGCAGAAAGCCTGATGGCTGATCTGGATGCCACCGATGCAGAGTACGAGAAAGGTTTCCACTATGCTGCTGGATATAACAGGTGAACAAATCACTGTCATTATGTCACTGGTTATCAAACAGACAAACACTTAAGAAAGACCTCAATATCTAAAGATGATATTTTGCAATACATTGTTCTGATTTAGTGTGTTTGTGTGTGTGTGTGTGTGTGTGTGTGTGTGTGTGTGTGTGTGTGTTTTTCTGCAGTCCAATGACGATGTTCAACAGGCACAATGAGGTGTGGTTTGTCGCTAAGGATGATCCAGAGTGCTCCAGCAGTGAGGAAATGGAGTCTCTTCCTTTTGCTTAAATACCATGAGCCTTCAGCCTTGAGACATGACAGATTACAGCAGACGGTGTATATGGAGCGTTGTTGTAGATGGACATTGCCTCAAGTCTTAATGTGTGGTAAATAACCTGCCAGTGAGTGCACACAGTTAATGCATATGATTGATTTGAGTACACCGTGTGGCCAATGGTGTTACACTTGTTGTTCTTATGGTTTTCTGCTGTCTTCAATAAAGTTACACTTTGGCAGTGAGTTTTTTCTCTTTTCTTTTCTTAACCAATCAAAGACAACCTTTTGTGGACCTATCCTATACTATGTCTGGTGTAACAATGGATGAAGCCTGCAAAAGACAATCTAGTCTGCTTTCCAATACCCATACTATCTTCTATTTAGTATGGTAGGAAAAAGATTTAGGATGTCCTGATTCTTGTGGCCAGATTTAGTACGGTTAGAAATACCCGGATGTTTACTACATCCGGCCGAGATTCTTTAGTGTTGAAAACAGCATGCTATTTGGGCGATTATGACCCACAATCCAGTGTGCACCGGAAGTAACGTCACATCGACGTAGCCTCCATATGAAAACAAACAGGGATGCAACAGATATAAAAGCAAGAGGCAAGATCAAGGTGCAATGTTATGATGAAATAAATAGCCTAAGTAAAAGTATGTCCCGAGTGTATGCCTACTGCATCCTTACCAGATTATTTTTATGATCAGATGTAGTAGGCTATAGAATAGAAAAAACGAAAGAGAATGTGATTTGGAACTGCAGATGTAAATCATTATCTTACACTACCACTAGATGGCACTACTCAGTTCAAGACTACCATTACTTCCAGGATTACACACACAGCCAAACAAGTCATGCTTTTCTGTGAGATACATTGTTGAATATCTTTTATTTAACTACGATTTACCGTCTGATAGAACAGATGGTGGTGTCAGAAGTAAAAAATAATGAGCGAAAAAGGAGATTTTTCTTGGGGGCTGTCGACTCTCTGTGGAAGTTCCCGCCAGATATTGTCTCCCCAGTTTTCTGCCAACATCAGCTGGAGATAAATGGAGGGTTCATAAAGCACCTGTCTTTAGTTTGTGAAACATTGCCATCTTGTGGTTAAAGGCCTACTTCACCAGTTTGAATATGAAGGTGTATTGAATTCTGAGATCCTATGTAGTATAAATGTGCAAAAAAAATTGAAATTGGTTCATCCTAGCCTGAGAAAAGGCAGAAAGAGTGTTTTTTTAACCCTATATTAATCTTACTGTGACATCACAGTAAGATAAACATAGGGTTAAAAAAAAACCTTACTTTGTAAATATTACTGTGATTTCTCCTACTGTGACATCACAGTAATATTTACAAAGTAATTTTCTTTTTAACCCTATATTTATCTTACTGTGATGTCACAGTAAGATTAATATAGGGTTAAAAAAACACTCTTTCTGCCTTTTCTCAGGCTAGGATGAACCGATTTTATTTTTTTTGCACATTTATACTACATAGGATCTCAGAATTCAATACACCTTCATATTCCCACCGGTGAAGTAGGCCTTTAAATATGTATATTACATCTGGTACAGGGGTAAATGCACTAAAATAGATCTCTGAAATATGAATAGTCATGAATAAGGAGCTTTTAGGGAGAAAACAAACTAGGCTACAGCTACCTCCTTGAATAGAACATATATTCTTCTATGAATTAATAATTGCAGTTCTCATTTCGTGTCTGGGATAAAAAAATATATATATATTTTCCCGTGAACATAGTGCTAGCAAATTGATTCCCTGAATATCGACTGAAGGCGCAACATAAATACATTATTTCTATATTAGCACCTTATTTGAGAATTAAATGGAAAACATGTCAGCGAACAGTTGCCTATTTACCGGCCTATTTATATTTATTCAAATATTTATATCGCGTTCTTCTTATTTGTTTTTAATGTATCCTAGTCACGCCCCCAACCACAGCACCTAAACTAGGAAACATAGCAAAATGGGTCCCTGCTGAAACGGTGACGTAACGGCTATCTACGGACTATCTACTACAATGTTTCACCGCCAACAACTTGCCTTGCATGCATACTACAGCGTTTAGCTCCTTTTTTGGCGCACACAGCAGGCTAAAGGAAAAATTTATCCGTTTTCAGCGAGACTGTTGTGTAAATGTACTGTACACAACCAGTATTTAGTGCAAAAATTATGGTAGGATGTAGTATTTTGTTATGGATAGATGATAGCTTTTAATGTGCCTGAGATTTACCCATTCATACCATGTGTCTGTCTCCTAATCAGCATTCCTGTAAACATAGACTTTGATCTTGAAAACTTGAACAATATGTTGGGGACAGTGTAATGAGTATAACCAATCCAAAGGTAAGTTAAAAATCAAGACAAGCTAAAGTTCAATACTGTCCGGAAGGTTGTTTTCCTGGTCTCTCAATTGAGTAATATAATAAATCCCAAGATACAGGCTGGAAGTGTTTAAATATGCATGACAGAAACACCATGCAAGGAGACTCCCCAGGGACTGCTGCGACCTACAGGATGTGGCTCACATGACATAGTGGGCTAGTTAAGCCTTACACTACCATTGCTGTGAAAGTTACAGTATTACTACTATGACATCCAATAGGACACACATTTCTCCAGACAGTAATTCTGGGCAGAGGTGGTGGAAAGTTATTAAAGAACTGTTGGGAGAATTGTGTGATGAATGAATTCCATAGTGCCTGGTCAGTGACCCATCCCAAATGGAATTATTCAGACACAGTTACTAACAACAAGCCCAACCTTCCGGCGTGACATATGGTCATCCAACAACACAATTAATGTACATCAATCAAACATACATATAAACAGAAACATCATCTAAACAAAACAAGTAAGACGTAATAAGGTATGTTAGCACAAATATTCATAAAGCTTGTTTTTTTGCTCATAATCAAGGAACTGCTTTATGTATACGTATGTTGATATACTGTATTGTTCAGGCTTCTTAAGGACAGTGTTATGAGCCTCCTTTGATTACCCTCTAACAGTACGAGTAAACAAGCCAGCCAGGCCACCAATAAGTAGCAAAGGATGCATTCAGGTGGTTTCGTTGGTCACCTGACATTCGCCTAATAGGCTACTGCACCATCATTTGCCACTTAAAACCAATAAACCCTCCTTTCCAGATGTCTCCTCCTTGACACACTCTAATATGCTTTGCATTAAGATGTCACCTGTGTCAATCCTTACAGCCTTTTCTAATCTAGTGTAAATACCATGTTGGGGACTCACAGGAAAAGTGACCTCCATTGGCCATTCTTTTGCTTGCAATCTCGGTCAATCTCAGACACTGTGCTCAGCCATTCTGGATAAGCTAAATACCTCAATGTACATGTCATGTAAATGTATAATGGCATGTTTCCTGTGAGTGTCCCCACCCCGGGGAGCCTCTGGGCTGGAAGTGGTCTCCATCAGGCCGACGCCCCACATGGCTCATTTCCTCCTATAGAAGCTCAGGCAGGGGATCGCCCCTCGCCTTCTTCCACCGGGAGGGAAGCTCCTGTTGGCTTGTTTCCTGAGCCGGCCCCACACAGACTCTATGAATAAGCAACAAACTGCGCCGTCTGCCCACAGGTTTGGACTGACAAATAGACACAGCCTCACAATGAATTGGCCGCACGTCGATCCCCTCTGCATGACGAGCGACTCCCAACAAAGACATACAGACAAAACTTAGCCCCCTCCCTTTCCTGTTCCTCCTTTTCTACAGTTTTACCCATTTGTCTGGTCTTCCTCCCCACCCACCAGTCCATTTGTTATATTTAAGACACTCTATAAATAATACAACACTAGAAGGGTGACTCGAAGTGCACTTCCAAGTCCTATCGACGTGACCCTATTTCTAGATATTACATATTTAGGTGGAGAAGTAAAAGTTTTCAGATGGATCTGTTGGTCTTACCATCTTTGGGGTGTGCCAAGTTTGGACTGGGGGTGGAACTAGAGGGAGGACAGGGGGGCAATTCAATAAAAAAATGTCAGTTCTGGAGCATGGTCGTAAGTAAGGAAAGGTCAGGGAAATGTAGCTGGTAGTTTTCAACATGATTGGTCATGGAGCAGAGTGTTGGTGAAATGACTTGACAGTGTGATGCTGGATGAAGGTCAGGGGTTTGCAGAAGCAGTGTTTATCTGCTGGTGACCATGAATATTCCTCCAAATGTTTTTGACAAGCCCAACTAAAGATAGGAGAAGAAGAAGATGTAGGTCCTCAGAACATGAAATTCATACAATGAAAAATGTTATGTTGTCACAAGAAGTAAACCCTACTGCCAGACAAACCATTTCTTTATGGACAAAACAACATTTTCAAACATATTATCTTTAAAATCTTACTTTCTGCAATACAGTATTTGCAAATGGCAACTGGTAAGCTTAGTGGAAGAAAGTTATTGGAAGGACTGACCAAACAACATACGCCTGTTTAATCCTTACAGATGTAACACATGCACAAGGACATGTAACAATATAGTTTTGTGACTGAATTTTTTCTTCAACAATTTGTTTTTCGCAAAATAAATTAAGAAAGGTTGTTACTGAAAACTGAACAAGCATTGAGAAATTCTAGTTGATTTTCTTCAACCCACTCAAACTCCCAACTACAGACCCAACTACTTGTTGGGTGCCCGTCTTAAACTTGTCAGATGCACCCTTCTTAGCCAATCGTTCCAGCCCATTAACCTGCTGTTGCTTGCACTCGTCTTGCAAAACAGGTTGTGTCATCCTGATAAGATATACAGTAATTGGCTGCAGAGGTCTCTCTTTACGAAAAGAAACAGAGCCTTATTCATGAAGGAACATTGCAGAAGACAGCGGATGACTGTTGCGGATCTGGACAAGGAGTGAGCGGGTGTCAGTTGGGGATGTGTAGCCATGTGGTAGCACCTCCAAATAAACCTGTGCCCTGCGTGTCCTAGCACGGGGCTGATAGAGGTATCTGGCTTGTCAGCCTGACCCCCTGCTGTCACTGACTCCTCTTAGGCTCCCCCCCACCCGATAGGCAGCTCGTCTGGAGAGTGTACCTCCGGAGCACGCCAGCGCACACACACACACACACACACACACACACGCAAACACACGCACACAGACACACACACACACGCAAACACACAAACACACGCACACAGACACACACACACACACGCAAACACACAAACACACGCACACACGCACGCACACACGCACGCACACACACACACACACACACACACACACACACACACACACAACCTCAATCCTTCCACTCCTTTCTCAGGTTATCCTATGTCACCTCCTTCCTCCCTTTGACTTTCGACCCCCCTCCTCCAGATGATTGCATGGCGGTGTGGACTCAAGGAAGGAGGGTTAACAGCCAAGCTCTTCACAGTCAAAGCAGAGGAAAGAGGCATTTGCTTGGAGCAGGGGCCTCCTGACACTGAGCCATTTCCAAAAATCTCTGTCAATATTCAGAAACAGTCACACAAACACAAACGCGCGCACACATATACTTGTCTTTGTGGTATAGTGGGGACCCTGACTAGGGCATGCATCCTGGGGTCCACCCTTTTCTGAAGGTTGTACAGCACTGGAAAAAAGTCATGGAGTAACCTGGACTGGACCTAAACAGAGAGAGACACACACACATACACACACACATGCACACACACGAAACATGTACACACACACACACACACGCGCACGCGCGCGCACACACACACACACACACACACACACACACACACACACATCTCCTCTTCCTCACCAGGCTCCCACACCTCCCACCATGGTGCCTCTCTCAGTCCATCATAGCTTTTAGAAAATCCCCTTGAGACCTGGTACCAACTGCAGCGAGATAAGGTTTAATCCTCCCCATGATGTAGTGCATTTTTCCTATCAGTTCAATGCAGATTTATAATAGCTATATCTACGGGTAAGAATTCTCATTTTTATGAGTTGGGAATTCCCCGAGTAATAAACACTTGCACATGTCTCTCTTTCTTTTTCTTTAAGTCAGGGTTGCAGTAGTCAAGTCCTATTTTAAGGTCACATATGCATACATCGCACATAACCTGAACCTGCACCTTAATAACTGAAGAATAAAAGGATTAAAGAAATGTTGAACAAAAATCATTCAGATATTGATTGTTAGGAACCCAAACTAACAGCTGGAAAAAGCTACATCCACTCAGATTGATACGTGGCTCAACTCGGACTGTTCTGTATAGTGACACCTTCCTGGACTGGAACACTGGCAGACATAATATAGACATATTCAAATCTAATGTTTTCTCTAAAATGTATTCCTGTATGTGGGTTTAAAACAAACTTTGCCAGGAGGCCATCGGTGGTGTTGTGAGTGATTACCAGCTTTTAGATACTTCAAGACAGTTGTTTATTTAAATTCCTCACTAAAATGTCCCCCCTCCATCTCCTCCACTCTTGGTGGATCAAGGTAACCTAAGGTGCTGACTTCCAAGTTGTGGTGCACTCCTCAAAATGTTTTCAATCTAGCACCGAAACATGTATAAACACCATCTCGCCAGCTGGTTGTGGACACATTCCGGTGTGTACGCCTGTGTTTCTCTCTCTCCCTCTCTCTCCTTCTCTCTCTCTCTCTCTCTCTCCCCCCCCCCTCTCTCTCTCCCTCTCTCTCTCTCCCTCTCTCTCCAGCACCTGACTCCTGGGCAACGTTTCAATATATCTGGATGATGTTTAGCCGCCTGCCTGCGGGGATGATGGGGTGATGGCTGTTGCGAGAATGTTAAAAACTATTCTTCAGGCCTTCCCTGTTGTGCAGTGTGTCTAGTGTTGGGGGGGAGGCCTGACATCAGAGTAATGATAGGACACAGAACACTCCACACCTCGTTATCAGAAAAGCCTGGTACCAAGTGGAGATGCATCTGGAGCCTGGAGTACAGTATGTGTGTGTGTGTGTGTGTGTGCGTGTGTGTGTGTGTGTGTGTGTGTGTGTGTGTGTGTGTGTGTGTGTGTGTGTGTGTGTGTGTGTGTCTCTGAGTAGGGGAGGACAGTGAGTGTTTAAAGGAGACACAGAAGGTGGCAAGGAGGTTACTCTTGGGGAGTTTAGAGGAGGGGAGGGGGGGGGGGGGGTACCAGTTAAGAATGCACTATCACATTCCAGGCATGCCCGCCTCATTGTAGCAGTCTAATGAGCCGACGGGAGCGAGCGAGCGCTGCCCCGGGCCCATAGAGAGAGAGAGACATAGAGCCAGAGAGAGAGAGAGAGACAGAGAGAGAGAGAGCCAGAGAGACATAGAGCCAGAGAGAGAGAGAGACAGAGAGAGAGAGAGAGAGCCAGAGAGAGAGAGAGAGACAGAGAGAGAGAGAGAGCCAGAGAGAGAGAGAGACAGAGAGAGAGAGACAGAGAGAGACAGAGAGAGAGGACTAAAACCAGCGGAGCACCGGCCGGCACCGAGCGGCCTGAGCTCACGGCTGAGGAATTCCAGCGGCGGACATGAGAGAGCACAGGCCCGGTGCCAGCAGATCTCTAACAGTATACACATAACACACACAAAAGCACAGACACAAAAGCACACACACACACACACACACACACACACACACACACACACACACACACACACACACACACACACACACACACACACACACACACGCGCACACATGGGTCACACTGTATCAGGGTGACCAAGGATGTCAGACATCACAAATTTTTTGACACCCAACAGTGATGGAGCCTTTCCCCTGAAACAGATCGACTACATGCTGAGAATTGTATCATAATGATCCTTATTGAACAGGAATATCTAGAGTTGTATTGGTATTGTATAGAGGCTAAGCCCACGCTTGAAGACTAGCCCTGCTGACACACTTTTGCCTTCTTTGTTGAATGAGAGGCTGAGTCTTGTTCGCAATTAAAAACATTTCTTCAATAATTTTACTTGAACAACGTACCAAAGAAAGACCCTTAGTGCAGCCAAGTTGTATGGCATGTGATGTTAGTGTGGTCAAAAACCGTTTGCTTTCCAGGTAGGAGCACCTGTGTAACCTGTGGAAAGTTTGGTTCCTACTCGTGCACAAGGCCTGATGGGCTCTTACTGGTATCAATAGAACATTCAAGTGCCACCTGATCATCTGTTTTTGGTTCCTCCAACATTACAAACAAGTGTAAAACAAGTAGAAATCCCAGCAATGTGAAAAGATGAAAGCATTTTCTTCGATCAGGTAGAAGTTGACATATCAAAACAGATATAAGACTTACTGTGAAATGTTTTTAAAGTTAAAGGTCCAGTATGTTCACCAGCTATTTGCCAAGTGTAAGTTATAAATTACAAATTTCAGCTTATCATTATAGATTGAATATTCAAATTTCTCCCTTGTTAGAATGTGATGTGACAACAAGCGCTGCTGAAAGGCCAAATGTTAATCCAGTATTCATAGCAAGCAGTTTTCTTTCTCCAAGCCTGTCTGTTTCCACACAGGAAACAAAGTTGCATCTGTAAAATGTTCAAAAATAACCCAGGAATTTGACCCTATCTCAGCACAAAATGGCAGCATTGGTGTTGGCCTTCAAACACAATCATAAACAGTTATGCTCAGCAGTCTATTACTGGTCAAAGTTAACATCAAAGTGAAGGAAGAACATCCTTCCTTTGGTGTGAGTCACAGCTGACAAGTGAGACCCATGACAAGAGAGACCAGTGCGGGCACATTCAGGATGCTCTGTGACACATCCTTCCCTCTCTCTCCCTCCGTATGTTACTCTCTCACTGATCTCAGGTCAGCGAATACACCGCTGTCTGTCCTGGGTCCAGCTGGCCATGTGAGGTGCATCATCCAGGCCTTTGCTGAGGTAATGGAGGGTGAAATGTACAAGTTGCTCCAGGATAAAAAAAAACACTCTCTGAGCGCTAAAGCTAACATAGCATTCCTCTGAGCAGCTGCAGGAATGAGGCTGGCTGCTGGCTGGCAGTCAGTCATGCATGCAGGCACACTCACACAGTCATCA
This sequence comes from Ammodytes marinus, assembly GCF_949987685.1. NCBI lineage: Eukaryota > Metazoa > Chordata > Actinopteri > Uranoscopiformes > Ammodytidae > Ammodytes > Ammodytes marinus. The sequence goes on along the minus strand of NC_137226.1, from coordinate 16,980,312 downwards.
GTGCTGCTAATCTGACTGTGTGAGTGCTTAACACAGCTGACATACACACCCTCACCTCGCCCAAACCACTTCCCCTAATAGGAGGGCATGGACAGCATCTTGATCAGCTGGATAGATACTGTGTCCAAAAAAAATCAAACTTCTTGTCCCCTTTTTCAAATGTATCCAATCTCTGCCCCATCCATTAGTGGTTCATGTAGACGTCAATCTATCCTCCACTCAAACCGGGACCCTCCCCACTTTATGTCGGTTAGTTGAAGGTAGTCCCTGATTGGTTCGTGTGGTCGTTGACGTCAACATGGATCGACATATAAGCTTGTGAGATATGGCTGGTCTCAACATTCTCTGAAGAGTGGAATATTTTTCCATTATTTTCCATTGTGGTATTGCTGCTTACACTGTTACACTTAAAAAAATCACTGTTGATCAGAATGACTTCTAATGGTCTTCACCATTTCAAGACAATGGTTTATTCCCAGCAGCACTGCAGTAGCTACATCAGTCATAGTTCACCCCGATGGTTAAAAGGCTATTAGCAAACTACTGTGTTGTAGCAGTATAAAAGAAAACTGTGACTGAGAACATGCAACACATGTAGGAATATGTTCATAAATCACACACACACACACACACACACACACACACACACACACACACACACACACACACACACACACACACGCACACGCACACACACACACACACGCGCGCACACACACACACACACACACACACACACACACACATGGCCAGTAGTCATGGGGGCAGACCTCCGTTTGTATGCACACACACAGCGCTGGCATGAATGATCCTAATGCTCAAGTATACAAAGCAATCCCCAGACCCACAGTCCAAGCGTGCCTCTTGATGTTGTGCTCCCGTCTTTGAAGCCCAAGTCTCCAAATCTTTTTTTATTAATGACTCCTAACTGTTCCAGTGGAAGAGGGAAACACCCAGGAGAAGCCTCCACACCCCTGATCTTATCTCTCCTATTCTGTTTCCCCTCAGACTTCCCATCAACAGCCTGTGACGCTGCCATCACGTCCCCCGACAGCACAATAACAGCCAGTCTTTTAAAGGTACACTATGTAACTTTGGGTGTGTCCCGAGAAGTGAACATTTTCTAAGGTGTATTCTCATAACCGAATAAAGAAACTTTCCTCGCAGGAAAATTGGATCGCTGGAACAGTGTTTCGAAGATAGAAAGCTTCCTGAAAAGTTACTGTCTCACTGTTGTTGTTTAAAGCAGCACGGCCCACAGTTTGGTTGACCAACATATTCTTTAGTCTTATGTTTGGTTTCCAGGTGATTCAAAATCATTTAGTTTTAAATTTATGGTGATAACGTTATTCAATACCAAGAATTACATGTAGAGAAAAATATTTGTTTGGTAACTAACTGCAGGCTCTGCAAATGAAAAAACAAATCCCCCCTTCCCCTGAAACTGCATGGAACACCTTCAAAAAGAAAACGAAAGAAAGAAAGGAAGAAAATAGGACACGTTTGTTGTTGTATGCATTCAGACAGGGATCTGGATAAATCCCAGTCGCGACCTGTCAGTCAAAGAGAGCGTTTGGAGGCGAGTGAATGGAGGCATAGTAAAAAAAAGTGTCCTGAAAGCCATTCCTGGGACGTTTGTGAATATCCGTCGTCATGGTCACAAGCCACTGAGTCAACTCTGGTGGGTCCCTGCAGGGCAACAATCTGGAGCCTAAAGCGCCTGAATTTAATCCAAAACTCAAACACCACGCCAGCTGGAGCAATGTGCCCCCATTTCTACAGTCAATGAAAAAGTGTCAGTGGAGGCTAATGGAAAAGGAACCAATGAATAGTCACCATTTTCACACTGCCAGACCAGGACAAAACAGGACTAGAGGATGGGTTCAATCAAGGTCCTGTTACATATGCATTAGTGAGAAGACGTCTGATTATTTAAATGATTTTAAATCGTTAGACATTGTGTGTTGTCTTGTGAACATTCTCTTCGAAAGAAAGAAAATTAAATAATGAATCAATTCAATTTAAACCTTCTTACTTTCAAAGTTCGTACAATACACTCACACGGTATACTGTATACAGTAGTGGTGCTACGACGACACCAACGTCTGCTGTAAACAATTGCGTTGTTTTCACTGATGGTCCTCTTTGCTGTTACAGGTCATTTATGATCATCAGAGGAAAAATGAGACATTTAAAAGTTCCTGGTAGTCTCTTTAACAGTTCAAGGTGACTGTCTGATATTTCATTTCTGACACCCTGAGGACATTTGGAGCAGGTCCTTGTCAAATCTCCAGTCTGTCAGATTGTCTCAACTTGAGCCTTTATAGCAGGGGTGTCCAAACTACGGCCCGCGGGCCGCCCACGTTTTATTGGCCTGCGGCCGATTTTAAAAATACAATGTAATATGGCCCTTTGAAAATAAAATAAATATTTTTTTGCATTTCTTAGTTAACCCACTAGTGCAGGGGTGTCAAAACTGATTGATTGGCCCGTGGCACATTTAAAAAATATAATGTAATATGGCCCTTTTAATTTTTTAATAATTTAAATGCACTCATTATATTACAGAGAAATATGTCCCATAAAGAAAAAGAGCATCAAGCCCATCCCAGAGGACCCTGCATAATATTTTATTTTAAATTAATATTATTATGGAAAATCCATGTGTCCTTCTCCAATAGCTTCTAATTCATCTGACACAGTGTCTCCATTTTTTTCATACAAAATTCTTCAGCTTTAGCCTCTTAATTTCCCTCTCAAAGTGCACTAGATTCATGCATTTCACTTTAAAATCTTAAAAAAAGACACTATGAAACTAAACATCAGAGCAGCTACATCTCCTGATAAATGTGTTATTTTTGCAAAGTGGCCCGGCCCTTCGTAGCTTTTTCTGTATGTGGCCCTCAGTGAAAAACGTTTGGACACCCCTGCTCTATAGCCTCTAATCTCTACTTTTGCATTCAATTTCGGCCCAGCCCAGAAACGACACAACTGTGTGACACAGTCAGCATCTGGTCGTCAGTGGGATCAATCCATACAGGGGGGTGATGGAACCTATGCTGTGGGGTGGGCTATATTGTCATATTGAGATGAACAGAGAGAGTTTCGGCAATGGGGAGATGTCTTCTAAGGCTGGGTCTCAGAGGATACACATATATTTGGGTGGCTGCAGAAACAGAGACCTGTGGGCAGCTGTAGGGCACAGGGGTTCATAGAAAATCTCAACTTCATGTCAACACACAACAAGTACTTATTTCTGTGACTGACTTCCAAGCAACAGTTTCCCTTTTGCTCTGCGTTTGAGTGACTTGCAAACACATGGGCCTTTCCCGCGATCAAACAAACGGCCCAGGCAGTGGCCCAGTCGACGTGACTTCACCCCCGTCCTTGAGTCCCCTTTTTTGGGAGTGAGACTCCAAACCAAAGCAGAGGGGGGGGGCACATTGTCTCACCGCTTCCTTTGTTATTCAAAACGTCCCGGCATGCGGCGAGTCCACAGCTCTCTGGGATTGGGTCCGGGCTGCTAGGGTCTGCCCCTGGTTCCTCATGATAAGGGAGGGAGTGGGGCAGTGGCTAATGCAATGGTCTGCCTACACAGGGCTCCACAGCACTTTGCAGGAGGGTAAGGGCCGAGCGAGCACACAATACAGCAGGATCCTGAGAGAGAGAGAGAGCGAGAGAGAGCGAGAGAGCGAGAGAGCGAGAGAGAGAGAGAGAGAGAGAGAGACACTGGGCAATAACGGTACAGCCAAGGAGACCACAGAAACACTCCCCCCTCCAAACCTTCCTCACACCCACCCCAAATCCCCAACTCTACACAGAGAGAGAGAGGCAGCGGAGGGACCAACAAAAGCATTCTTGGCTTTCAGTTTTTTTAAAGAAGAAGTATAAGAAGAAGAAGAAGAAGAAGAAGAAGAAAGGGTGGACGAAAAAAAAAGTGAACAATACTTCTGGGCGAGATCATTTACTCCAGATACAAATTCGAGGGGACGAGGCGTGACAGGACGGCTGCGTCAGCGTCTCATCCATTAGGTGGGAAAAAAGAACACACAAAACGTTAAAGAATCGCCACATGAGGGATACACACACACACACACATCTGGACAGAAGAAGACACACCAGCGCAGACAAGGATGAGGTCGACTACGAGGATCACGTGGCTCCTGCTTTCACTCAGTAAGTACACTTTGATTGTGAGAGCATAACACACCTGTTGGGGGGCTCGTATTGGGGGCTCGGTACTGTGTGTGTGTGTGTGTGTGTGTGTGTGTGTCAACTTAACTTGTCATGATTTCTCAAGTGTGCTGCTGGACCGTGGTGTCTTCTCTGTGATATCTGGGTAATAATATCATGTGATAGGATGTGTGTGTTAGGCAGATAAAGTGTTGTTGTGCAGCAGCATAACTCTAGGCTATACATTACACTGGTGCGCTGCAGCAACAGGTGCTGGCTTCCCCACAGCGCAGACACACTGCGTGTTGAGTGGTGGAACAACTTCACAGCTTTAAAGGTGCAGTCAGTGATTTTGGAGAATGATTGATTTCAAAATCACTTTTTGTTATAATCAGTGAATATCTCCTCTTGATCCGCTACCTGTTTGTACTTTATGCCCCCTGAAACATGCCTGTTTACAGAGCCTAAGCTGTGTATTAACACTGGATCTTTTCAGCATACACACAGTACATACAGGTAGTGGATAGTGAAGGGTTATTCACTTGTTTTGACTAAAAGTGATTTTGACAACAAGCATTCTCCAGAATCACTGACTCCACCTTTAACTGAGTCTCTTCAGTCATTTCAAAATGCGTCAAAATACCAGGACCTTGATGTTAACAACCGCCAATAGAATCAAAATATGACTTAAGTATAAATACAGCATTGTTATAGCAGCATTATGTAGAAGCTTAAACTCGTTTTGCAGTGGTGAAAGAAGAATTACGTCCCTTTAATTAAAGGTGCACTATGTAACTTTGGCGGTGTCAGAGAAGTGAACATTTTTCTCATAACAGAATCAGCAAATTTCTTCACAGGAAAATGTGATCCCTGGAACACTGTTTGTAGTTGGATAGCTACCTGAAAAGTTACTGTTTCACTGTTGTTGTTTTCATATCATATTTTTGATATGTGCTTTTTAGGTGGCTTGATCTGTAACAATGCAGTGTGCTGTTATGCGCCTATCGTATATGTATATTATAAAATCTGAAAATTAACACAGCTGTCCGATATACAGTATGTAGTGGAGTAAATAGCAGGCCGTTTAAAGTTACAGTTCCCGTGGCGCACTAGTAAGAAGGAGTCTCAAATTAAAATGCTCAAGTAAAGTAGAAGTAGCTCATATTTGTGAACAGCACTTGAGTCACCGTACTTAGTTTGTCTATACGGCTGTCATGATAAAACTGAGTTACTTCATTAATTGAACCACCGGTGCATGAAAGTGTACACAGCCGTTTTGAGTTGTAGAAAACTATACTAAACAAAGCAACATTTTTAATATAATTGTGTGATAGAAATGTCATTTTTTTGTGTTATTTTGAATCCTGCGTTGACCCTCAGATTGATTTGGAACCACTGGTTTATTTTAGAACTCTGCATTGTTTTTAATGAGAATCATAATTGGATTTGCATGTCGCCTACTGTCAGTCCAAATCAGCCAAGTTTCTAAAGCTGTCAAAAACAAGTCAGAGATAAAGTACAGGTACCTCAAACCTGCACTTAATTAAGTTATCTGCTTAATGTTTATTCCAACACTGGATGCAATATACTGAGAAATGTGCCTTAATGTAATTCACATAATAAGTTGCAAAGTAGTATTATACCTTTCTCCTTTAATGTTAAATCATACCGTAATTAAAAAGGCTGGATACAAACTAATGACGCTCTTTGTGACTTTGAAAGCTGTATTTTTTTATAACTGGAAGCATGATAACATTGCCTTTAAAGTCTTCCTAATTTGACAATAACTGACCAAATCAACTGACACAAAATATTTTTTTTTATGATCTCCACATCCAAGATCTACAAGTATTCCTTACTTAACAATGTATGCTACAATTTGTCTGAAAACATAATTATTGTTTTTTTTTAGGTAAATACCCAGTAACCTGTATTTTTTTTATGACATGCAAGTATATGTCCCATGGAGGAAAATGTTGTGAAAGCATCTTACCAAATTACATGACATGAAATCAGTGCCACTTAGAAGATAGAAGTAAAAATGTAATATACACATCAAATGTGCTAAGTGAACAAGACTTTTAAAAAAAAATCAGTTTGTGACCTCAACCCTCCAAGATGCTCTAAGAACGCCAAGAGCATTGGTGGATGCTGCCTGAGTTAGAATGCCAGACTTGGCTTGCTGCCAGTTCTATCCCTTTTTGTCTTTTCTTGCTTCTCAGTTCCTTCGTTTGTGCACAAATCCTCTGCATTGAGGCCCACCCCACCCCCATACACCCCATACACCCCATGTTTTTTTGTTCTGTGTAGCTGTCTGCTTGTATTGGGAAGCACACATCCCCACTGCTAAAACCTGTATGAAAGTGGCCTTAATCATGCACAGTAGGACTCAGAGCTGAAACATCTGCCCCTCAAAACCCCCCCACTGTTACGAACTTGCCCACCCTCTCTCCAAATGCAAAGATACACACACACACACACACACACACACACACACACACACACACACACACACACACACACACACACACACACACACACGCTCCTCCAATAGCGGTGGCTGAGGACAGAAGGAGCCTGAATAATAAAGTGGCCCCCCCTGACCTCCCTCCCTGGTTGAAGAGGCGAGGAGAGTGTTTTCCTTTAATTATTGCACCTGCCGCTCTCTCACCACTACAGCAGGCTGTTGCAGACGGGAGGCCTATTATTTTTGGGAGCGTGTGAAAACTAAAACGCGCGACACATCCCGAAAGTCCAAAGGCTGTCAGCACTTTTTTTCCCAAAAATAAAAGGCAGACAGATTATTTTGTGTGTGTGTGTGTGTGTGTGTGTGTGTGTGTGTGTGTGTGTGTGTGTGTGTGTGTGTGTGTGTGTAAACATGCATCTGTGTATGTTTAAGGCCCTGTTATCGCAGTAGGTATATGGATTCTAAATATCCTAAGTTTTAGGTGTAAATTATGTTTTTGAGATCTGTTCTTAAATGATGGACACATGAAGTTTTTTCATGTGTCGCACTTGATAACTTTCAGAAAGCCAGAACTACACTGATCAATCTTCACGTAGATAGACCGCTCAATGGAGGGGATTCAGTTGCTTCCACTGTGGCCGTATAGAAACAAGGCACTGTTTGTCAGTCTCCAAAGAAGACACTTTCGCACTTGAGTGAGCTCAAGTCTAAAAACAATAGATTTAAAGGAGTAGTTTGAGATTTTGGCAAACCTTGCTGAAAGTCAGATTAATCAAACGCACGCAGATGGGCCTTACATGTTGTCCTCTGCCATTCTAATGTCATGTTTACAGTAACGCATGTATTTCTGGGTCATGTCCTGATGTCTTAATACTTGACTTTTCAGTGATTTTGAAAAGGGAGCTACTGCAATGCTAGAAATATGTCCGACTTGCTCTGGCATGAAGTAATATCGTATGGTATCCTATAGAATGTTATCTTATTAGAATATGGATACCCGTTTAAGGGAAGAGCCAGCAGCCAGTTAGCTTAGCTTAGCTTAGCACAAAGACTGGAAAAAGGCGAGTGCGGCTAGCTTGCGTTCAAAGGTTTAAAGTCTGCCTATCACTCACTAGTTCAAATGTTACATTAATTTGAAACCAAAAGTATCAAAGCTTCAAATTGGCAACCAGTTCTAATTGATAGCTCATTATGGGCCGGACTTCTTCCTGGACGGGGCGCGGTCACTTCCTGAAAGTCTTGTCATCGCTGCGAGGTTGCCAGGTAACCAGCAGTGAACTGCAGGAAGCCGCCACGCCCAGACAGGAAAAAAGTTGAACTACACCTTTAATTATTTCCCAAGGAGATGTAAAGATAACTGCTGCTCCAAAGTGCTTTGTTGTGTAAAAGCACATGATGTGGCAGCGGGATTCCCCAAAACATCAAATCATTCTGTTTTGTATTGGTGCGAGGATCATTTAGCAAGTTGTAAACTGCATGCTGTTGTTGTCTTTAGCTGATCCATAGCCCACACTTGTCATATCTTTGATAAGAGACTTGCTACAATATGTTCTGCAGACAGTATTGTTTGAAAGGGGCCTGTTTGGTGGGGTAGCGACATTCGACCTTCACAATGGTCATTGTTTCATTGTACAGTAGGCAATACGGTCCCGTGTTTCTCGCATGTAAAACAAAACCTATTTCATAGTCTTATCATAAACAACTTCTCTTCGCTTTGGCTGGTTTTGAACTTTCACTTCTTCAACTTAAGGCCAGACACTGCAGGTGAATAGGGTAAACGTTCTAACTTATATCAGGAATCTTTGCCAGTTGATTACTTTAACAACTTTAAAACTATTATTTGTGTTAAAAAAAAACAGAAATCTCTCTATAAAACAAAAATGACATGTTGGAAAAAGCCAGAGTAAGATCTTGTATTCCATTTTTTCCAACATAGTGTCCAGAGTTTTTACAGAACAGATTTTGGATACAGACTTTTGTCATTCTATAAATCGAACATATACTATGTACGTTCAACAGTAACATAAATTAAACAATTAACAACATATGAACAAATCCTGTAATATCTTCGGAATAGAGTTAATAAATGATTATGGAAAGTTAAGTTGATGGTTGATTAGTTGCTTTAGAAGTTGAAATTCTTGGTTCAAATCATTGAAAAGAAAATATTTTTAGATAATGATACAGTATATAGATACAGGTGCAAACAGACAAGGTTTAGTCAAATGAACACCTTAATATACATTTTGGACTTTTTATTTTAATTATTATCAAAGAAGACATATTTAGGAAGCCAAGAATCTCTAAATCGACCAGTGCTTGAAAAAGCAATGATTTTGCCTGCTGTGTCTCGCTTTAAGCTTCCACCTCCGACTGTGCTCTTACTTATTGCTGCTAGTAGAATCAGGTGACCTAATGGGGACGTGTCATTCTCAACTTGTGATCTGCATTAGGTTTAGAATAGCCTAAAACAGTGGTTTTCAAACTGTGGGGCGCGCCCCCGCTCGGAGTTATGGCAGGGGGGGCGCGGATGAATATGTAAAAAAAAAAAAAAAAAAAAAGTAAAACAATTATTATTATTTTTTTTGTGTGTTTTTGTTATCATACAAAAAAAGGAATACAATGTTTTGGTCTAGATAGTTTATCATTTGGGAGGTAATCCGAGGTTAACTGATCACGTCACGTTCACGTCCTAGCACAGTGTGTATTAAGTTTATTTAAAAGATTTTTTTTAAATGGGGCTGCCCTCAGTTGCCAATGCACTGTGTATAGTCTACAGCCTTTTTCAGCCTCATCTGTGGAAATAAAGATAGCTGGACAACAGAGTTCTTCTGCTTCGTTCCTCTCACTGCATTTAAATGCATTCACTATATTACAGAGAAATATATCTCTTTAAAGTAAAAGAGCTCCAAGCCCATCCCAGAGGACCCTGCATATTCTATTTTAAATTAATATTTTTATGGAAAATTCATGAGTCTTTCTTCAATAGCTTCTAATTCATCCGACCCAGTGTCTCCAAATTATTTGTTCACACAAAATTCCTTATATTTAGCCTCCTAATTTTCCTCTCAAAGTGCACCAGATTGATGCATTTCACTTTAAAAAGGTAAAAAAAAATCTCCCGGGGGGGGCATACCCCCGGACCCCCCTAGGAGGGTCAGGATATCTGCTGGCTACTATTTTCACCCAGCAGGACATTGGAGGCACTAGCGAAAAAACACTGGGAATGACATTTAACAAAAGTCAATAATTTGGGCAAGTCTGTCTGCCTATCTTTCTAACTCCACTGCTTTCTAACTCCACTACTCAGTCACTACTATCCACGCTTAAAGGAAGCAGGATTAAACCACTAGATTAAAATGTTCAAATGTATTTTGAAAAAGCAAAACAAAAAAACATACTTAGATAAAGATGTTTAGAATGTTTCAAAAATATGTTTAAAATGTGTAAAATAATTAAAAGATCTTTCAAAACACAAATGGATTTAGAAAAAATGTTATGCTGAAATGTGTTCTCTGAGGGGGGGGGGGGGTCACTCTCTCACACGTTGAAAACCCCTGGTCTAAAATATGGTCAAATGAAAGTCAAAATGCTTATATCGGACACTAAAAATGTGCTGCTAAAGTGAATGGTCAAGTGCTGGATGGTTGGGGTCAGTGTTTTAAATAAGTCCCTTTGGATCCTGGACTATACAGGAAGTAGGCGTCATCAGTTATCAGTCCTCTCCAGGACTTCCTCACACCCCTCCTACACAGAACATCTTTTTTCGGTGCGTTTGCGGGTTCGCGACTCGTCCGTTTCCTACAAGATAACAGGCAGTGTGGAGGTTCCTGGCTCTGTCCGGGGAGACACTGCTGCCTCTGCTTGTTGGCACACACACACACACACACACACACACACACACACACACACACACACACACACACACACACACACACACACACACACACACACTGGGCCCGGTGTCTGCGCTGGCTGGCTGGCTGGCTGTACATGGGAGAGAGAACAATGGATAGGGGGGAAAAAATAAAAGTTTCATCAACATCCCAGTTCCCAAGGAGGGCGTGGTGGGCAGGAGACAACCTTGAACAAACCCCCCCCACACACACACAGACACACACACACACACACACACACACACACACACACACACACACACAGACACACAAACACACACGCAGACACACACACACACACACACACACACACACACACACACACACACACACACACACACACACACACACACACACACACACACACACACACACACACACACGCACAGGCTGGACAGTGGAGACAGAGCATGTGATATTGAAAGTGAACAGAACGAGCTTATCAACCAACGAAACAGAGTTCCTTTAAGCCACCGACAGACACCTTCTGACCCCGCACTGAAGATAGTATTCGAGCGAACTACTTTTTGCATATTAATTACAAGCAACTGACAGTTTTTTGAATATCCAGACAGCCATTGGTTTCAGTTCATGACTGGAAAATAATAAATAAGGTTAAGAAATTGTGACTTATATAATGATTAACGAAATAATAATGATTTGTCGTTTTAAGTTAAAAACTGAAGTTTCAACAAACGCAATTGTAACTCAGAGACTCTATTACTGTATTTCATTTCAAAGTTAGAGCGCTCTGTGAACTTGTGCTCTTCTTGTTGTTTGATCAAGTCAGGCCAACTTAAATTGCCCAGTCATCCCTGTTGTTAGAACCTGTAGCCATGAGGTCAGACTTAACTAATTAAATAATGTGTTGTCTTAATAGAGGTATAGTGTGCTCCCTCTTTGTGGAAGAATGAAGTCGGGCGTGACTGCTATTAATACAAGTACAGCTCCTGACAGAGGATTGACTCAATACATTTACAGATTACAAAAAAAAAAGTCTATGAGAATTTCACTTCTGGAAAAAAATCAAGCAACAATCCATACCTTTTTTTTTAAAGTTTTTTGCTTTTAAACTTTGAGCTCTCTTAAACCCTAATTTTTATTTTTTTTTTAAAAAGATATTTTTTTTGGCATTTTCAAGCTTTATTTGATAGTACAGAGTTGAAATGGGGAGACAGAGAGAGAGACGGGGGATGACCTGCAGTAAAGGTCCACGGGTCAGATTTGAACCCGCGACCACTGCAACGAATGCCAGAGCCAATACAGGTGAAACTCGAAAAATTAGAATATCGTGCAAAAGTTAATTTATTTCAGTATTTCAACTTTATAGGTGAAAATAATATCTTATACAGACTCATTACATGCAAAGTGAGATATGTGAAGCCTTTATTTTTTATAATTGTGATTATTATGGCTTACAGTTTATAAAAACCCCAAATTCAAAACCTCAGAAAATTAGAATATTACATAAAATCAATAAAAAAGGATTTTAAATACAGAAATGTCGGCCTTCTAGAAAGTATAATCATGCATATGTACTAAGTACTTGGTTTGGGCCCCTTTTGCATGAATTATTGCCTAAATGCGGTGTGGCATGGATGCTATCAGCCTGTGGCACTGCTGAGGTGTTATGGAAGCCCAGGTTGCTTTGATGTGGCCTTCAGCTCGTCTGTATTGTTGGGTCTGGTGTGTATCATCTTCCTCTTGACAATAGTCCATAGTTTCTCTATGGAGTTCATGTCAGGAGAGTTGTCTGGCCATTCATGCACAGTACTACCATGGTCAGTCAACCAGTTACCAGTGGTTTATGGTACCGTGGGCAGGTGCCAAGTCTAGCTGGAAAAGCTTGTCAACAGATAGAAGCATGAAGTGCTCTAAAATCTTCTGGTAGATGGCTGTGGTGACTTTGGACTTGATAACACAGTGGACCAACAGCAGCAGATGACATGATTCCTCAAATCATCACTGATCCAAATGAAATGTTGCGTTTCATTTGGAAATCAAGGTTCCACAGTCTAGAGGAAGAGTGGAGGGGCACAAAATCCAAGGGGCTTGAAGACCACTGTCAACTTTCAACAGTCAGTGATGATTTGAGGCACCATGTCATCTGATGGTGTTGGTCCACTGTGTTATCAAGTCCAAAGTCACCACAGCTGTCTACCAGGATATTTTAGAGCACTTCATATTTCCTGTCTGTTGACAAGCTTTATGGAGATGCTGAATTACTTTTTCCAGCAAGACTTGACACCTGTCCACTGTGCCAAAACCACAAGTAACTGGTTGACTGACCATGGTATTACTGTGTTGATTGGCCAGACAACTCTCCTGACCTGAACCCAATAGAGAAACTGTGGACTATTGTCAAGAGGAAGATGATACACACCAGACCCAACAATACAGACGAGCTGAAGGCCACTATCAAAGCAACCTGGGCTTCCATAACACCTCAGCAGTGCCACAGACTGATAGCATCCATGCCACACCGCATTTAGGCAATAATTTGTGCAAAAGGGGCCCAAACCAAGTACTTAGTACATATGCATGATTATACTTTCTAGAGGGCCGACATTTCTGTATTTAAAATCCTTTTTTTATTGATTTTATGTAATATTCTAATTTTCTGAGATTTAGAATTTGGGGTTTTCATAAGCTGTAAACCATAATAATCACAATTATAACAAATAAAGGCTTGAAATATCTCACTTTGAATGTAATGAGTCTATATAATATATTAATTTCACCATTTAGGTTGAATTACTGAAATAAATGAACTTTTGCACGATATTCAAATTTTTCGAGTTTCACCTGTATGGTACTCGCTCTATCCACTACCACCGGAGCGCCCCAAACCCTTATTTTTATGTTTATTCCTGAGATGAAGAATTCGCCAAATCTAATCTGGAGTCCCCTTTGCATTGCATTGAACTACATGAGTTTAACCTGTTAAAACTTTAACAGGTTGGTGCATTCAAGGACCATCCAATATTGTATAATTCCACATAAGAAAAGACCGACCTAACAAAATAATTTCACGATATCCGTCATTATTAAATATTAGATTTTTATCATGCATTTTTTAAAAATCTGTCCCTGCTCACAAACCCAACTTTGACAAATCTACTGTTTAAACGATACGATACGCTATTATATTGTCAGAGCAAGTCTGAAATGTGTCTTGCAAGGCAGCAGCTCCATTAAAACAGTACATTACATTATTGTAACAGATAAGCTATCTGTAGTTTAGTATTAGACCTTTATAGCATACTGATAATAAAGGTCATACAATCAATGTAGTTGTAGTTGCAACGGCCCCTGCATGATCTAGCACACAATGTTGCCACAGAAGAAAGCACCTTGCAAAATAATTCAGACTCATTCATTCTTCTGTTTTGAATGATTGAAACATGTAATCATTGGGCAACTCAAATTCCTGACCTTCCCCAATGGGCCCCTAAGGGTCTTGAGCAGCCATTTTTAATAGCATGCGTACCAAGATACAGTGGACCTGGGAGTGGTTGTATTGACACAGGGACGCAGGTTTACTTCAGGGAGGAACTTACCCTGCTCTCTGTAAAGCTGCAGCATTTCATCACTGTCTTATGCTTGGGATAAACAGCAGCTCTCTCTCCTTCACCTCTGTAACCTCACACTCCCTCCCTCGTTTACCCAGCATGCCTTTCTGCCCAGGTGTCCATTAATCAGAGCCCGTGGCTGGTACCGTCCCGGACCCTCACTCTCACCCTCCTACTCATTCCTCTGCTCCCTTCATCTTCTCCTCCTCTTTTCTCTCTCATCACTCTTTTCATCCACCTCATCACTTTGTGTGTGGACTCCCTCCGCACTTCTCGGCTTTTAGGAAAATAGAAATAACGGCTGCTGTGTGGAGTCTGCGTGTGTGTGTGTTTGAGTGTGTGTGTGTGTGTGTGTAAGTGTGTGTGTGCGTGTGTGTCTGTGTGTGTGTGTGTGTGTGTGTGTGTGTGTGTGGCCTATAACATGCGTACATACCTCATACTTACAGTAGGTCACTCGCTTTATGTAGCCACGCAGGAATTTTATATAGTTGAGTTTCTTCTATAGTTTTTTGGACAAAATATTTTTCAGCATTTGATTAGCCAGGGGATTCTCAAAAATCTTGTGTTTTACAGTAATGTAGCCCAAACCACTGATTTGACCTCTTTAACTTTTTAAATGTGTTTGTGTCATTTTGTTTTACAGGAACCTTTCATGTATATATAGTTAATATTGATTTTTAAACCACTGCATTACGTAAATGGAATGTAGTAGGAAGCTTCCAGAAACCTGACATACAAGACATCATTTTTTTACAAATTATATTTGAACCATTAAGTAGCATCACTCAAACAACGATTTGAGAATATTTCAAAGTTGTAAAAATGTAAAGGATTGCATCACTTATACTGAGAATACTTTGTCTCTTGAGACAGCTGCGTAGGAGAGGGAAGGGCAAAAGAATGAAGACTTTGCAATCACTTTACATGCAAATAGATTCTTTTATTTCCTTTATTTGTCTGCTCTGTATTTGTCAGGGTGGTTAGAAGAAAGTAGACTCCCGCACACTGTCTAACTTGCAAATGGCCTCAGCCCTGCCAAAGGGTAGAAGCACTCTATTATAATGCAATATACCACAGCACAATGCCAGTTACAGGTGTTTTGTTTTTAATGTATTAAATATGACAAAACAAATTGACAAATCTATATCAGCTTCCAAAGATCTTACGTCTAAGGTTATTGTAAATGATTATCCTTCTGAATCTGACTTCAGAGAAATTCCGCCTTAAATTCTTGCCTGTTGCCTAGATTAACTCCACTTACCAGCTGAAGGGTTTGTGTGTGTGTGTGTGTGTGTGTGTGTGTGTGTGATGGCACTCTACCATTGAACTTTTACCATTAGTGCAGCCCACGGCTATATAGTGTAAACACACATACCAGTCTGGTTTCCAAGGACAGGGAGTGTGTTTGTGGATAATGTGTGCAAGGCAACAAGTGTTATTCTGTAAGTGTGTGTGTGTTTGTGTGTGTGTGTGTGTGTGCCCGCACGGTGGCTTGTGCTTGTGTGTGTGTGTGTGTGTGCCTGCACGGTGGCTTGTGCTTGTGTGTGTGTGGTCAGTCATTTCCATGTGGCCGTTAGATTTATGGCGTCTCCAACCCCTTGCCACTTTCTCTCCTCCCTTTCACTTGTGTCTCTCTTTCATTCCCCGCCGAGTGTTTCTTGTACACAATGTAGAGCAAAAAAAAAAAAAAAAAAAAACTCCCATGCCCGTTGAACAGTCCCACGGAATAACCTCTCTCAATGGGACAAGTTTCTTTTGGGGGGGACGGGGGTAGAGGGGGTAGGCAGCTGAACACCCTCAAAGGCCCGGGCTGTAGCAGGGGCGAACGGTGAGGGGTTTGGCCCATGGTTGTGTGTCCGCACGTGGGGGCCGGTGGTTGCCTTTGTGCGGGCTGTCAGCAGGCTAACGCGGGGCAGCTTTGTTGTGCGGCCGGCATTTTGAATACGACAGCTACATGTATTTATTTACTCTCCTCCGTTTGGCTGTGCACACTGCACGTTTCACGCTCAGATGCACTCAAATCCCAGCTTACTTACTGTCGGAGAGCTTGGCTGATAACTGGCTGGATAGTGGATAGTTGGCACACACACACACACACACACACACACACACACACACACACACACACACACACACACACACACACACACACACACACACACACACACACACACAATGAAAGCCACTAGGACATGACCATCTGACAATCCTAATACAATAATGTCCACTTTTAAATACTTGCATTATGTTACTGTGTTCAATTTTTTCTAACACAGTCTGAAACAATACTGATTGGGCTTTAACATGTGTGTCTACCACAATATAATGTGTGGCAGGCTCTATGTTATGTTATTTAAGAAAGAATCTAAGAGAAGCAGTTTCACATTTCTAATGGGGCTTTTCCAGCTACCGGCATCGCCTCTATTATACTCTACTCTAGTATATGAAAGTTGTATTGACGTCTACCACTCTATTCCTTTAATGCTACGTCATACAATGATTTTTCTAGACAACTTGGGAAAGGCCTCTTCCTGTTTCCACATGACAATACTCCTGTGCACAAAGCCAGGTCCGTAAAGAACTTGAAAAGACACAGGATTTTCCTCTAGTCTGGTATTGGTAAGGACTTGCCTGGCCAGCAGAGTCCAGACCAACACATTTATTAAGATGAAGTAGAACACCAACTGCTTCAGAACATGGCCTCACCACTCAACATTCGCATTGGTGCATTAGTGTTTGCTGAGGCAGAGGGCAATAAAAGTGTCCCGCTTTGTCCCCTCTGTGTTTCGGTGTGTGTGTGTGTGTGTGTGTGTGTGTGTGTGTGTGTGTGTGTGTGTGTGTGTGTGTGTGTGTGTGTGTGTGTGTATGTGTGCATGCGTGCGTGGCATTTATTTACAACGTGGCAGGTGGCAAAGGGAGACAATTAAATCTGTCTCTCCACCCTATGGGACAAACTTTCATTCTCCTTATAATGGTTACGGATGGTGGATTCTCACACTGAACAGGATGGGGTGGACGCCTGCTGGAAGCAAACAGTAAGACCCCCCTGTAGGGAGGGGCCGGCCCAGGGGGACGGAGGCCACCCTTTGACCCTCCTCTGGACCTCCACTTAGTCTCAATGAATACACTCTAAACACTGTCACGCTCTACAGGTTAACTGTATAGGACCAGCTTCAAAAGTAGATCAGGTCAATGGCAACAGGCCAATGTGAGGATGTGTTAGGCTTTAGGCACAAATGGTCTTTTCCCCATGTAGCCTTTAAAATCTCTGAAAACTATGGAGGGTGATTAGTGCCATAAGTAATGCATATGACTGATGAAGCAACCTAGAGAAACCAGTTACTTTATTATGACCATACGACTATCATGCCTTATTTTCTGATATTTTTATTGCATATACTTTATACAGTTACTGTCTCTGATAACGAGAGAGTTATCTCTTGATCTCAATCTTGTTTCCAACCAATCGTATTACCCTTATTACCTGTAATATGAATGCCGATATCTTGAGATCACATTATTATAATTATGATAATGATAATTATCTTATCACGAGAAAACAAACGTTACCTGGAGATAATGTTATATTTAAATGTTTTCACAAAAGGTTGATTCCTGTTATGTTCATTACGTCGTGATCTCGAAAGATTTTCCATTTTTTTGCTCAAGAACCATAATCACAAGATAACAGCCTTAAAAAATAATTGAAAGCAAGTCAGTTCTGGGCTTCCATATTTTGTCCACCAATTAGCATTTTGTAAAACTCAATAATGATTTGACTATTTTGTTGACTATAGAGCTAGTATCTATTCACATTAATATAATTATGGCTAACATGTTAGCCAACAGCTGCTTATTAACACATCCTACAGACACAGAGCAGCACTAGCATTTGCATTAGAATTGTTTCAACATTGTTTTTGTATCCACCTACAGTATATCTTATCAGGCAAAGTTCTGATAATAATGCTGGGTTTTGGCCATACTGTATTTACCATTATGTGGTGTGCACATTTTTTAACTCAAACTTTGCAGCTGTAAAAACTGAATGAACATAAAATAGATAGACAAGTCCCTCCCACAGTGTTTGATTGACAGGTGATATGTGGCACTAGGGCATTTCACCCAACAACGGCTGCTATTGGAGGTTCTTGCTGAGCAGTTTCCTCCAAACGCAAATATATATGCATGTTAGGTTTAAGGGACAATCCTGCCACTTCCCATAGGGAAGACATTGGACTTGGAATTGACGTTAATAGACGTAGTTAGGATCTGTCAAATGCTGCAGACAAACTTCCCCTGTGCCACTAATGTATACGTAAACCCACAGTGAGAACAATAGAAACAGCTGGCACAAAACCAACGTACGTCCATTCAGTCGAGGCTTATTACAAAATTAGCAATCACACACACAGCCCAGATCAACACAAGTGTTTCCTGTAGCCGAAGTGAGCCAAGAAGTTGGAAAAGAAGAGCCAGGGAAAGGACAGCGGGCCGGTTCTCACACCCTCTGCTGTCTGACCCTCACACAGTCTCACTGCAAGCGGGTCACTGCCTCAGACAAGCAGCACAACAACAGCACAATATTACAGCCTCTATATCGGCCATGGAGAACATCCAAACGCTCGGCCTAATGGCACTGAGAGGTTAGAGGGGTCATAACGTTAGTAGGATAGTTCAAGAGAGCTTTTTCCACAAAAGATAAGGAATCAGACTAACGTCACTAATCTGGCTTTGTGAAATACCTCGCAGATAAAGGCACTATTTCTGGGCACTGTTCACTCTACATACTGTAAACAGTGGTACTATGATAACCTTTTCATCCTAAATATCTTCTTTTCCTTGTCTCTAGTTTAGTTTACTTTTATTTAGGATACTTCTTAAGTAAGTCACTTGAATAGACTTAGCCTACTACTGATAGTGTATGTTAACTTAAAACGCTAATTATTTTTAGAGTGATATAATTATCGATGTTATTGTAAGTAATAAAGCCTCTTTCGAAGTAAACAGACCACGAAAAAAAGGGTGTATGGTGCTTTGAATTGAGAGGGACTCAGTGCAAGTGAATTTGACAGACTACAGGTGTGTGTGTGTGTGTGCGAGTGTGTGTGCGTTTGCGTGTACGTGTGTGTGTGTTTTTGTGTGTGTGTGTGTATGTATGTTTCTACTTTGTTGAGGAATGTGTGGGTGAGGTAAAAACAGCCCTGGTACTGATAGCAGCGGGATCAGCCGGTGCTGTCGCCCACTAAGAACCAGATGCGTCAGTGACAGCTGGGGTCAGCGGGGGTCACCCATCCCAAAACACAGCACCACACCTGGGGGAGGGAGAGAGGGAGACACAAGGTGGATGGATGGAGAAACATTCATTTATTTGGAGTTATATTGGAGGAAAATCATAAATTGCTTGTGGCAGTTTAGTGGGAAAGATGTGGTCACTGCAACAACTCACTGTATGAGTCTGAAGCCATTCATCAACTTTGGAAAAATACACTTCGACTTCTCCACTCTAACTGTGAACTCAGTAAGCTGGACCCCCTCCCCCCCAACCCCCCCTTGCAAGATGCAATTTTGGAAATATCTCCAGTTCAATAGATTTGGTAAAAATACACCCAGCATAGTCAGTGTAAAGTAGTTGAAACAATTGTTTTCCTAATGTAAGTTGCATTTCTGGGTCCATTTCTGATAATCATTGTAGCAGAAATCAATGCAAGCCTTGCCCCCAACTCTTCTGTGTGGCTGTGACAGGTTCAGGGTCTCTATTAAAGGTGCACTATGCAGTTTCAAGGGGGGGATTTGTTTACTTTTTCAGATCCTGCAGTTAGTTAACACATATTTATACTTAATGGAATCGTATTGAATAATAATATCATCGTAAATCAAAACAAAATAATTTTTGAGGCACCTGGAACCAAAGGTAAGACTAGAATATTGTTATAAACAAAACCGTGGGCCCTGCTGCTGTAAACAACAACAGTGAAACAGTTACTTTTCCGGAAACTTTCTAACTTCAAACAGTGTTCCAGGGATCCACATTTCCTGTGAGGAAGTTTTTTTCAGTCATGAGAATTTACCTTGGAAAATGTTCACTTCTCTGACACACCCAAAGTTGCATGGTGCACCTTTAAATTATACTGGTAATACATGAGGTCCTCATTAAGCAAATCTTGCATGCTGTCTTTTATATGAAAAGGTTGGGTGGTCCTCTCTTAAAGAGAGACGTGATGCACATTGGCATATTTTTATATATAAAGCCCTGACCGGAAAGCTGCCACTCTCTTTGACAACAATGCTGCATATTTCAGATGGGCTTTATCAAACCCGCTCAACTGAAATGCTCATGTTATATGTTCCATATGCCCGGTCTGACCTTGGTAAAACTGCTTTTAGCCACAGTGCCCCTGACTCCTGGAACAGCCTACAACATCAAATTGGAATGAATATACTTATAACTGTTAACCAATTTAAAGTTGTTGTTTTGAATCAGCCCCACTCCACTTGTAACTGTTTTAATTAGGCTATTGTTCTGTTTTATTCAATTGATCTGAATGTTTTAATTGTTGTTGTCTCTTTGTAAGCTTGTTGTGTATTCTCATTGTATATTGTGTATCTGTCTCGACGTCATTGTAAAAGAGGGTAACCCTCAATTGATCTTTCGAGAATAAATAAAGGAAAATGAAAAGCAAATGCACTGCAGATAATAACCCTTAGCTCAATCAAAGGACTTAACTCTGACAACCATTCTCTCTTAGTAACAGTAAGCTGAGGGATGATAAGTGATGTGTCTGTGTGCTTTACAGAGACAGGACAGGCTTTTGGCTCTACCAGCCTCCACTTGACCAGAACACACTCTTATCTGCTCACTCCTGACACTGTCTTAATGCTGCACTCACACACTGTGGGAACCCTGGCTCCAGGAGCTCCTGAGAACATCCTGAATGGTTTTGGTGTTATTTGGTTTGGTGGGAAATCTTTGTTTATGCAACGAACATCAGAGGAACAAAGCCATATACTGTACGTGCTGAACATTGGTTTTCTTGTGGGGGGGGGGGTCTTGTAAATCCAGTATTGATCTGCCACTGTAAAAAGACCCCAACAAATGCAATATTTCCTGCTTTGCTAAACTCCTGAGTTGTCTACATCTGCTTAAGGTTAAGTATTCAGTAGGAACCAATGATCTGAGAGCTAAAAGTCACAGACAAGATGTCAGGAGATATTTAGAGACGGACTAACACGTTGATTTTAGCAGTTTCATGGGATTTGTTGACAATAAGCAAATCAATTTAGCCTTGTTCTTCTAATCGAATTTTGTAACAGAGTACAACTCTAGAAGTAAATATACAACATAGCACATATACACGTAGCAGTGAACATTATGTCTGTTTTCAAAGTAACCTTATAAGTGGGTGTGGTATGGTCATACATACACTCAACAAAAATATAAACGCAACACTTTTGTTTTTGCTCCCATTTTTCATGAGATGGACTTAAAGATCTAAAATTCATTCCAGATACACAATTGTACCATTTCTCTCAAACATTGTTCACAAATCTGTCTAAATGTGTGATAGTGAGCACTTCTGCTTTGCTGAGATAATCCATCCCACCTCACAGGTGTGCCACATGAAGATGCTGATCTGACATCATGATTAGTGCACAGGTGTGCCTTAGACTGTCCACAATTAAAGGCCACTCTGAAATGTGAATTTTTTTGCTTTATTGGGGGTCTGGGGACTCAGAACCAGTCAGTATCTGGTGTGACCACCATTTGCCTCATGCAGTGCAACACATCTTCTTCGCATAGAGTTTATCAGATTGTCAATTGTGGCCTGTGGAATGTTGGTCCACTCCTCTTCAATGGCTGTGCAAAGTTGCTGGAGACGGCTTATGGTGGAGAAATGAACATTCAATGCACGAGCAACAGATCTGGTTGACATTCCTGCTGTCAGCATGCCAATTGCACGCTCCCTCAATGCTTGTGGCATCTGTGGCATTTTGCTGTGAGACAAAACTGCACATTTCAGGGTGGCCTTTTATTGTGGACAGTCTAAGGCACACCTGTGCACTAATCATGATGTCAGATCAGCATCTTGATGTGGCACACCTGTGAGGTGGGATGGATTATCTCAGCAAAGCAGAAGTGCTCATTATCACACATTTAGACAGATTTGTGAACAATGTTTGAGAAAAATGGTACAATTGTGTATGTGGAATGAATTTTAGATCTTTAAGTCCATCTCATGAAAAATGGGAGCAAAAACAAAAGTGTTGCGTTTATATTTTTGTTGAGTGTATTTAAAATGATTTAAAATTTACGATGAATTGTGATTATTTTTAATGTTTCAAAATATCAAGTGTGTTTTAAACCTCCATGAGTTGATTTGCAATCAGATCAGCTTCCTGAAGTTAAAAAAAAGAATCTTAAAATAACTCAGCACCGTAAAGAAAATGTCTGGCAATGAGATACAGTACATTTCATGGCATTAATATCAATTATATGTCACTTGCAATAAATTAGCTCCTACTTGCTAAAAACAAACTCATTGCCTTCATCTGAGGAAACATTACATCATGCACATGAATTCGTCACTGCGCACGTATGCTGAAAATCCAGTAGGTGGGTGGTGGGTGGAGGTCAGAAAACGTGCGTGTGGGGCGGGGGGCAAGGGGGGACTGTAAGGCCATTGTTTAGTGGCCGGGGAGTCAGGCTAAGGATTGTTCACGGGGCACTCCACACGGGCCGTGGTCGCGGGCGTGGTGCTTCCAAGTTTATTGTGTAGCAGCATCCTGTCTTGGTCACTATAAATAGAGGAACAGAAGAAGATGGAGCGCCTTGGCCCCAAGGCTTACAGCTGTAGCACCAGCAGGAAACCCAGGAGCAAACCTTAACATAGCTCAGACTTCAGAGAGCTTCTAGTGCCTCCATTTTGCCTATTAAAAAAGGCCATTATATTTATAAAAGATGCACAAATCAATATTTTTTTAAATACCAATGGGTGAAATGACAACTTGTAAAGTTGTAAGTAAAAGGAGGCGTGTGTAGTGATGGACCCCATAAAGAGTTATCACCCAACTGGACACTTCAAGACTGTGGTAAAGATGGAAAGGTATTGAGAGTTCCGGGATCAATAATGCAAGAGCAAAACGTTATTAAAACACAAGCGATGCATCTTTGCTTTCGCCAGATAGGCAAACAACGTACTACTACAACACCATTTTTACCATTTGTTCTATGAGTTATTTCTCAATATCTTTCCAACGTTACATCAGTCTTGAACTGTCTTGTTTATACTCTTCATGTCGACTTTATTCACAAAATTGAATTTTAACTTTATTCTCAACATTTCAACTTTTTCTCCAAGTGCATATTGAAAAACGACTTCCTCTCAATTTTCCTTCTCTCCCGTGACAATACTCTTTTGTATTGATAAGTTTAGGACCTACGGTATAACCTCAATATTATGGTTGAGTCTTGCGGCTCTCATCAATCAGCACAAAACACATGACCTCACTTCTATTCAATGTATATTACATTTCATTCTTACATCTTAATCATTTTGAACTTTTATGTCTCTTTGCACTATTTACGTTGTTTAAATATTTTAATAAATGTATTTTAAATGTTGCACTGTTGAAGGGGAACCTGGGATTTAAGAATTTCAATGCCAATGACAACACCTTTATTCG
Source organism: Ammodytes marinus (assembly GCF_949987685.1). Taxonomy (NCBI): domain Eukaryota; kingdom Metazoa; phylum Chordata; class Actinopteri; order Uranoscopiformes; family Ammodytidae; genus Ammodytes; species Ammodytes marinus. Next base: position 16,956,520 of record NC_137226.1, on the reverse strand, counting down.
TTATGTGTATGATCACCAAAGGAACTTGAACTTGGTCAGCTGGTGAACGTTGTGTAGCATTTAGCGGCTCCACACCCTGAACAATGCAGGTTTAGGTCAATCTGAACCGCTTTGGTTTCACTAGCAGCGTGCCGTATGTAACAGTGCTGTTCTCTCCTCCCTAGGCTTCCTACTTCACAGCGTGTGTTCGGATGAGGATAGCACGGGCGCTCCTTCAGTGACTAAGGAAGCTGCTGCTGTCACGGCTGGGCCAACTGACAGTAAGCCGGTTCCAACTGTACCCTCTGGTAACCTAACTGTCGCTGCTGCAACTGGTCACACTGGCGGTGCTGGCCAGATAACCACGCCCACACAGGCATCAACAAAGCCCACTGCAGCAGACCCCATGCCTGGTATCCAGAAAACTACTACGTCCATTCCTGACCAGCCAGCCACTACCGTAACACAAGTAGCCGTCACAAACAGCCCAACAGTAAAGCCAGCAACCGTCTCTAATGTTCTAACCACTGTGAAAATAGTTACAACCTCTGCTGGTATCATCGACCAAACCACGACCACACTCCCGTCTGTACCAACAGACCCTCCAGTGACAACCCCTGCTTCTGCAATAGTGCAGACGTCCAAAGCCCCTGTACACCCCGGAACTACAGCGTCTTTCACACCAGCAGTAAATCCCGGCAACGTGGGGACCAGCCAGAGCACAGGGGTCTCCACAGGTTCACCCACACTGGGACCACAGTTACCGGCTAGCACCACCGTCACACCCAAGACGAGTCTAGACCACAGCAGAGGAGGTAAGTTCTTCTAAAATATATTGCCACATTTGGTGGGTTGACGGGGGGTTCTCCAGCATTAACTCAAGCCCATAGGGATGGAGTTCAGACCATGGCAAATAATTAATCTCATCAGATGATTCAGTTACCCCTCACAATTTGGAAGCATCTGTATCGGTTAGCTTACTCCACCTATCAATGTGTGACTTTCTTTCATTTGATGGCTTTTAAACCGAACTTCAAAAAAGAAAAAGGTTTGGCACCAGTCTGGGATTAGGAGCTTTGTGCTCTGGTGTGTGTAAGCCATTCTTTCAGGGGATTTTTTTTGGAGGGGAATTGTGTTCAAAGTAGTTACAATGAACCCCTAGGGATGGCGAAACAAAACCCAAATGAAAACCCTCCTGCTGTATAATCCACTTCCTGTTGTTGATCCGCATGCTCAGTGTGCTCCAAATACTAGTACTCACTCTGGATCATTACTGGGATCCTTCTTAAAAGCCATCTATTGGATTGTCAGTAAATATAAAGCTACACAAAGTGTTTCTTTATGTTCCTTCCTTTTATCAGGTGTTTTTTCATAAATATAAGGAAAGCCATTTGAGATAATTTAAAGGTCACATATCATGCTCATTTTCAGGTTCAACATTTTTCATGGTGTCCAAAAAAACTCACAGTGCCATTGTTGAATCGCCCATTTTCAGCCTCTGTCTGTGATTGGTCCTGAAGCTAACTGCCAGTTTGAATCTAACTGTCAGTTACATTCAGGGGGATCTTGGGATGTGGAACTTAGTGGGGTTGGTTATGGGGGCGTGGCTTCTCCCCTCATGACATCACAGAAGGGAGAGAAATCTTACTGTGGTTTTTGAACACAGGTTTTCAGAACTGCAGAAAATGAGAAAAAGAGAGGGTTGTTTTTATCTCTTACTGTGGGAGTCTCTACTCTCTAGTCACACTATGGACCCATATCAATGTTGTAAAACCAATAAAAAGTCAATTTTGCATTATAGGTGACCTTTTACATTTGGCACAAATTACACTTGAGACACGTTTGCCAAACAGGTCAATAGAGTTATCACTGACTCGGCTGTGATAGGTGTATGTGTTAACTGTTAGTTTTTTTTCCGATTGAAGGTATCACTGGGACAACTGCGCCGGTACAAAGCCATACGCACACACCATCAGTGGCTCCGGGGCCAGCAGCTGGGAGCACAGCACTGGCCCCCAACACCCCCTCTCCCTCAACCAAGAGTCCTGAAGCAGGGACATTAGAACCCAAAACTGTCCCCACCACCTCTCCAACCCCCATCACTACTACCAGAACAACAACCATCAGCTTAGCTCCAGCTCAGCCAAAGACCTTTGAGGTAAGACAAGGGCTATGTTCGAAAAGCCCTACTAACGTCCTACTTATACTAAGTGTGACGTCAATTTGAGTATGTTGTGGTTGCGAGTTTGTGTAGGCGAGAAATACCCAGAGGAGTACTTTCTTCAAGGCAGATTTTGTGTATGGATGGATAGGTTACTTTTCCTACTCAACCGCCCCACAATGCATTGTGTCTTTCTAACGACACAGAAGTTTTTTTTTTATAAATTCTTTGTTGCTTCTGTATACTTCAGTGTAAACGGTCCAACGAACCTTGCATACACAATCGATCGTTAAGTAAACAGTATGTAGTAGTATACATGTTGAGTATGTAGGGGGGAGGACGTTAGTAGGCCGTTTCAAACACAGCCACAGTGTAGACCAAGGTGCAGCAGCTACTATGTTATGTTGCTACATATGTTTTATGCTTTTGTGATTCTCGCACGCCTTCAGGGACTGGAGGGTCATTGAGGCTTTTAACACTGACACTTGTTTTTTCTGTCTCCTTTTCTCCACAGTATTCTCTAAACAAAGGACACGAGGTGAGACTTTGCTTTTTATTTATTTATTTTTTTTAACCTGTTGCATGCAGCCATCGGGCCTTTGGGTTTATTCACACAAATAAACAATCTACGTGATAATAAACACAGCTCCGGCTCTTTCTGACTCTCATCGAGCACTCCGACCATTGTCCTGTCCCATGGAAAGGCCTGGCCCCCCCACACCCTTTTCCAATCCTTTCTTCGCTGACATTTCACTCCCAAACGCTGCACCAGTTTTAAAGATGGAGAATTATCGTGCTACATCCTGCAGGAATGATAAGAATAATTCCGACATGTTGTTTTTAATGCTGGTGCCATCGTAGCCTTTAGGGAGCTACTGTTTTTTTTAATATTTTTTTTACACCAGATCCCCATGCAGGTTCTGACTTTATTTGAAATAATATGACTATTCTTATAATTGTTCTTCTTGTGCCACCTTTAGGTTAGCATGTATCCAATAGAGACATTTTAAGTATCTTAGGTTGACCCTTAGTTTCCCCAAAGCAAAAAGCTGATTGGGTTCTATATTTTCCTTGCCAAAAGACCAACACTTCCAATGAATGCCTTCAGCAAACAAGTAGGCCTACTGTGTGTGTCAAACCCTGATGTATATCTTCTTCCTCTGAACACTATTGTCATCCACACCTTACTATTGAACCACATCAGTGAGCCACACGTTGCACAGGGGAACACTGTAATCAGCCATGCAAAGGATGATATTGATAAGGGATGCTTTCAGGAAAAGTGATAACTTAGTTGATGTGACTTGTTTTGAATGCGTTTAGCTGTTTAAACCAAGTGTATTGCTCCATGTAATGCACCTGTTGTAAAGCTGTGTGTTGCAGAATTGCCACACAGTAGATTTCATGAAATATGTGAGGTAAATATTACAATAAGTGACAGGTATGATGAGCAAAACCTACGGAAATAAGAGCGAGGTAATAGAAAAATTTAATTTTCCTTTAAAGGGGCACTGTGTAACATTTTAAGTAATTTATTAGCTAAAATCAATATCCTCATTCATAAATATGTCCTCATTGGTGTACAATCACCTTTGCCAATAATCTGAATTATCCTCCTGAGCGGAGAATTACAAATATTAATATTACATTTTCTACATCGAGAGGGTAGGTCTTATGGAGGAATTCATGTTTTTGGAATATCATCAGGTGCATTGTTTAGAATTTAGAATTGTTCTTGTCCTTGAAGGCCACTGTAGCTTCTGTTATTATTCAAAAGGGGTGGGGTTACCCAGGGAGAACTTTCTTGATGATGTCATATTACACACTGCACCTTTAAATTATTTCCTAGTTTTTATTTGTGTACATGCAGGATCAAAACCTTAAATCACTTTCAATAACTTATCACCGTTTGGGAGAGTCTGGTTGCCAGATCCGCATATAAAAGTAAAATGTTTTCGTTTGACTTCCCACCTATGGGGGGGGGAGGCCTCGGGCGTCTGAGCCCACCAGACTGTGTGTTTCCAGCAACGGGACAGGAAGAAGTGAAGCTCTCTATAAAAAAAAATAAAAAAAAAGGGATTCCAGTCCCTGTGTGGAAAAAGTGTCTTAGTAGAAACCCTTCCTGCCTTTCACTAGTTTCCTATGTTCCCACACCTCTTTCATATACTCACCCTCTCTCCCTCTCTCTCTCTCTCTCTCTCTCTCTCTCTCTCTCCCACTCTCTCTCCCACTCTCTCTGACAGCTGTGTTGTTCCATAATGGGCCAGAAATAATCCACACATCACACACAGGAAGATATGACCTCATATGTATAACCCTTGACCTTCCCGTCAAGACTCTGACACTAGTAGAGGCTTTGGCGATGTCAAAGTGAAATATCATCACCCTCCTAAAATAATTACCTTAGTCATATTTTCACATTTTCACGCTATCTTATGACATGGGCAAAAATGAAAAGGGCATAATAATTAACATAAGCCATTATACTACAGGTACAAGATCGCATTATCAACTAAAATGAATTAGGCCATTATTTGACGACATGTGATGTGTTTATTTATTTATTATGTGTGTAGATGTTTTTTAAAAGTGTCCTTTCCCCTTCAGAACAAGGAGGAGAAAGATCTGGTGGAGGTGTGCAAGCGGCTCATGGTCAATATGATAGATGGAAACTGCACCCTGACATGGCGCCATCACAACGGCAAAATACTGTTTGACTGTGTGGAGATAAATGGCAAAGGTAAAGCACCTTCCTTCCTGATCCAAAAGTCCCAGTTGTCAGGTTAAAGCTATAGTGCGTATGTTTTCCATATATATATATTTGGATGTTGGTTACATTCATGCCATCGCCTAATGAGTTGACTCAAAGTTGATAAAACCTATCAGCTCCACAAAACTCTCTCGGTATTTCTCAGTATGGCAGCCTTTGTAAATTGGTGTCAGCCCCCCTGACACTGGCGCAGGTGCTCAGAAGAAAATCCCAAAAGGAGCCTAAGAAATGTTTCAGTTGTTGATTCTACTGCTAAGAAGAAAAAAAATTTACGTACAGCAGAAGGTATAAAATTCATGTGCAAAGGCTTACCTCATGTAGCCCCGACACTGTTGTTGTTATTACTATGAATTTCTCATGGAGGCAACGTAAGTCACGCAGTATAGCTTTAAGTTGAAATACTAGAGAAATGTTGTAGAACTATCCAATTTTTTTTAAATAAATCAAAATGTTTCTTACAGTGAAAACCAACCTGGCAAATATTATTATTGAAGACATCACCAAGGTAAGGCTTCATTCATAGTATGCTGGGTTAAGTTCATGTGAGCACTTGAAGTAAGTCATTTGTTCTTGTCGTGTTTTTTTTACCACTTTAAGAAACCAACGGACAATAAAACCCTGATAGCCATCCTGGCCTCGTGTGGAGCCCTGCTCATCATGATCGTCATCCTGGCTGTGTGTGCCTCCCACCACCGCAAGCCCTACAACGAGAACCAGGTAGGGGCTCAGCCTCAACTCTGTTGGGGTGACTTGAAGTTCGATTTTTCCTTTTCGGCCTGCAAGATTTGTAATATCCGTCTAGTGCCATCTAGTGGTTGATTCTTGTATGTTCTTTTGTTGATCCATATTCATGTAACATCATGAGCAAAGATTATATAAGTGATCACTGTATGAATAAAGAGCGATTCAACACGTATATTAACATAAATAAATAAATTGCTTACCTCACCTTTAATTCTCCCCAGCAACACCTGACAGAGGAGCTGCACACGGTGGAGAACGGTTACCACGACAACCCCACGCTGGAGGTGATGGAGGTGCAGCCGGAGATGCAGGAGAAGAAGATGATGTCGCTCAACGGAGAGTTCAACGACAGCTGGATCGTCCCCATAGACAACCTGAAGGAGGACATGCCCGACGAAGAGGACACACACCTGTAGAGAACACACACACACACACACACACACACACACACACACACCTGTAGAGAACACACACACACACACACACACACACACACACACACACACACCTGTAGAGACCACACACACACACACACACACACACACACACACACACACACACACACACACACACACACACACACACACACACACACACACACACACACACACACACACCAAAACTAACTTAAGAATACACAATCCTCGCCAGAAGAAGAAACACGCCCTATATAGGTCAACCCCAACTCCCCCTTAGTAATGCTGTCCATAAAGCTACACATTGAGACAATGAAACATGGCCACGGAAACTGAAAACCTATGAAATCACTCACTGCTGTGCCTATATAGAGTAGTTATTTTATGAATATGCACATTGGCATAGGTTTTGTTTTCAAAAAGTTGTGGTTGGAAAGGCTATGTTAAGCGGAGGGTCTGCGGGTCCTCACCCAGAAATTGTTGAGCGTCAACCACTTCATTTCCTGTATTCTGGTGACATTTTATACACCAATTTGTGCCTTTTCTACATCGATTTATGGAAATGTCTTTTTATTTATGACTGAGCACCAGTGGTAACACAATATGTTATGTTGGTATTGAGATGCCAATCTAACATTGGCAATGAGGGGGGGAAATGGAAAATGTTCCTCTTCTAAATATTGAGAGACATATCCCACCCACCCCCGAAATCTACGCCTATATGTCTTCCAAACAGAGCACAATGTGTATTTCAAAAAACAAAGTGATAACTTCCTTTAAACCACAAGGGGATTTTATTTCCCCTTTTCCTTGTGTTGTAGGCTACTCAGAGAGAGTTGATTGGTCACTCACGTGCCTGTAAATAAAGTAGCCTAGTGGCGTGTTTTATGAGAGTGTCAGATGACGCAGCTGGGTTAACTAACATAGACAGATGACCTCAGGATGATCCCATGCATCCTGGTGACTTTTCCACTAATAGTGCGAGGGAGCTGCCGCCACTGAGCAACAACCTTATTGTTCCGTAGTAGACAGACGACAAATGAAGGGTTTTAATCCCAAATGCCATAGTACTGAATCAATGGAAGCCTGCGAGGGACATATCACAACTATTATGGGTTGTCTTCTCTGTTCACCTCCCCAATGTGGGATCTTGACTTACTTGTTTTCTTTCCGTGTGATAACACAATGCAGAAGTCAAAGTGGGGGAATGCTCAAAATTTCATCTCATAGAAATATCACATTCAGGGCTTTTACTGCTACCAAGCCTGACAAGGTCTGGTATGACCTGTAAAGGGTGATGGCTGGGTAGTATTTTTAATCAACAAAATAAAAGTATCACATCAAGTAGGCTAAACACTTTGTACCTCACCGTCAGGAGACGTAATGTCACATGATGTCGCTGTTTTTGGTCACACTTAGCTCGCCAAACGAAAGGCTCTTTAAAGGTCACATATTATCTCGACTTTCAGGTTCAAAATGGTCATTTGGGTTTCTACTAGAAACTGTTTTCATCGTGTTGTGTCCACAAAACTCTGCATATTTCTCACAGTGCCATTGATAAAGCTCCTCTTTTCAGCCGCTGTCTGAAACGCTCCGTTGTAGCACCTGTCTCTTTAGGCCTCCTGCCTTTTAAAAAGCCCAGAATCTAAATGCCCCTCTGGGGTGTGGCTCATCACAGGAGGAGGAAGTGCTAAGTGAGATTGGTTAATGAGGAGGCATGGCTTCTCCCCTTATGACATCACAAGGGGAGAGACAACTGAGTCTGGTTTCTGAACACAGGTTTTCAGAATGGTGGAGGTGGATTAGAAGAAAGAGGGTTGTTTTTTATCATATACTTTGCGAGTCTTTAGTCACACCAGGGACCCATTAGTCATTTTGAAACATTTTGCATGTTAGGTGACCTTTAAACCTTTACCACAACTACTTGTATTTTCTGAAACCACTTGCTTTAGGATTCTTTGCTATTTTGACAGCGGCATCAAGTGATTCTCCTTGAAAATAAAAATCAGGCAAATACCAAAATCCACCTTCATTCAGATATTGGGAATGAGAATAATACTGGACTGATTTAGTTTTTTCTTTTAAGTTGACATTGGTCAAATACTGATACACCAATGAATCACTGTACATACGTTGTTTTTTCGTCACTGTTGCTGTAGCTGGAAGGGGCGGAGCACATTTTAAAAGACTCAATATTAAAACCCTCACGGCAGAGCCTGAGCACATTTTTTTTATTCCATTTTGGATTCTGTTCAGTTGAATTATTTACTTCCCTTTAAAACCAATTAAGAAGTTAATATATATTTACTTATACACATGTAAATCAATCACTTTGGGCACTCCAATCCGACTTTTGTCTTGTTTTGTTTATTGTGTTTTGTGCGTCTACATTGTCACTACTTATAGCTGTGCCATTTTTCACCAAAGTACGTTAGCAGCATTGTATGTATTTATGGTTTGGTTTGCTGCTGAAGGCAAACAGCAGGGGTCTGACACACTGGAAACTGTAAATTGTTCGATCGCCTCGGCGGTCATGTTATTCTACCTGTTTCGGATTTGCAAATAAAGGAAGATTTTTTTTTCCACTTGTGTTGTGTATGTTTTCCTGTTGTGCTGTGAGCGTACATGGCCACAAGGGGGCAGAAAAACACCAGAGAAGGGAGTTAAGAAAACCTGAACAAAATACAATCTTTATTCATTATATACATTACATACAATGCAATACTACAAGGCTTTTCTACACATTCACTGTATCCACAGGAGTAGTGCTTCACTGATCGGAGAGTACCAGCCTTTAAAAGCTCCTGAGTCCCACACCCAGGGGGGTTGAGATGGAGAGAAGACAAAACGAAAAAAAAAAAAAAATTAAGAGATAACATTCCCATCCAGCAAACATTGTTGTGTGGAGGATATTGACACTAAATGAAAAAAAAGAAAGAAAGAAAGAATAGTATTATTTGGCATTGTGTTTTTTTTTTCTTTTCTTTTCTTACAAAAGGTGCTTTCAATTAGCCTGTTTTTTTTTAAACACAGCTCTCTTCTGGCACAAAATTTAAATAAAAAAATGCTACAGCAAGCATGATGAGCCCAAAAATGTGTCAAAATATCATTACTTATCCCTCGCGTAGTCTTCATTTGAAATATTTTGCTCTGGTGATTTGAGAAAAAAAATTAAAATAAAATAACGGGAACGCCACAGCCATCCACCTCCAACTAAACAACCGGTAATATATACCAAATACGTGTGGTAAATTTTTACTGAATTGACTTGCCTAAAGTGTCTGAAATGACCCTCATGTAAAATGTGGAGCAATGGAAACTGCTCATTCAAAGTGGTGACGGGTGCACCCCCACAGTCACAGTTAACAATCCTGATGGCGATTCTATAGTGCACTTAACGGACAGTTGAGTTGTTCTATAAATAAGCCCATTATAAATGTAAAGCCAGAAAAAGAAAGAAGAATTGACCAGATAAAAGTGCATTCGATGTAAAGTGTCAAACCATTCCATTCAGACACACTCTGTAGTAGAAGGTCTGACACTTTAAAAAAAAAAAAGGACCATACCGCTGTTTTTTTTGTTCAGCAAATTTTAGTTGGACAATATTGCCAACCACTTTCCAAAACACGCTGTAGCTATTACTACCGTCTTTCGACTAGCAGTTGCTCCTAAGTTCACTTCAGCACCATATAACAAACCTATTTTGACTTGTTTTTTGACAGTGTGAAAACCATGACTGCTTCGAATATTTGATTATGGGTAGTATTCTAAGTTACATTACTGAGACAGTTTACTAACTTATCGACTGCCATTTGCATTACTACTCTTTTGCTACAGTTAACATTACAAGTTAGCATAAACCTAGCCTGAGTTTTTGGGAGTGTTTGGGGATTAAGGAAATACACTGAAAATAGCTCTAAGTGGTGGTCTTTTAACTGTAAAAACAGCAGTATGGTCATTTGAGTTCAAAAGGAGTACATTGAATGTTCATCAGTGTCTATAAAATGCCACTTGAAAACGGTACTCATAGGCTAACTAGTTAATGTCTGCTCTTAAAAAGTGGAAGTAAACATTGAATGTCACTTGGGTTACATGCAACCCCTCCAGTCAAAATAGTGTTAAACATGATAGAATTTTTATTTTTTTTTACTTTGCGGTTAAGCTACACAACGAGCAGACCCTCTTTGTGACCTCAAGACGTCATTTTATCGTCTGTGCTCGTTAGTTAGAAATAGTGCTGATCCCTGTATTTTTACACACGGACTATGTACATTATAGTTGTTATGGCTAACAGTCTTAGCGGATGTGCCAGGGATGACAAGTCATGTAGTGTTTACATGTATAATCACAATTGTTCTAAATGCAGGAGAGTTTTTTTTTTGTTACCGAGAGAGTCACAAAAGTGTATAATAAACTGACTAGAGTGAGCAGTAAAGCACCAGTAAATACAGACTGAATGATTTAGGTAAGAGCAGAGGTAAACTTTTTCAACTTCACCTAAACACATGCAACTACTGGGCGCTAGGGGAGTCACACTCAGCCCTTCGGAAGTGTCCTTGAGCAAGACCACAGACCCTGCTAGGCTAGTGCTACGTAGCTCAGCCTGATGTGAGTTAGTGTGTGATATAGCTGGACTGGAAAACGTGCTTTATATATTCCTCTTTACTTTAACTTTTTTTAAATGTTGGTCTTAACAAAATCTGCTTCCTTTTTACTAAAACCGACAACACAGATCTATTCAGGGAGACTTTTAGGATTTCTAGGGGGGGGGGGGGGGAAGGGAACATTTCATCCACTGATTCAATGGAACATGGTGTCAACACATTGTGACATACACTCATAAAATGCCCTTTTCCTTCCAACTGTCAAAACTGGATTACTGGCAGCAGCACATCATCAACACATGCACACCAGGCGTTTTAGAACTCTTGCCAAGGAGTAATAATGAGGATTAAGTATGCATGAATGTGGACCCTTAACTTTTAGAAGAAGGGGACTGAAAAAAAAAAACATGATCCACCACACAATCTGGTCAATCAAAAAAAAAAAAAAAAAAACTCCGATATGTATATTTACATCGTCTGTACACTGGGTGTCGGAAACACTTAGCATCAAGTCACAGTCCCAAAAACAACTCAAAAACGTCATCTTCTGGATTATATGCAAATCTATGGGCCAGTTTTCAGTTTTCACAACAACCAAAATCAATATTATAAAAAAAAGGTATATTTAGATATATATATTAAACTTTAACTCAGATCAGTCCTCTACTGTTTCATACAACACTTTTACATTCTTTGACTCTTTTTTTTTGTGCCTCTGCATGGCTGTTGCACGGTCATAAATATGGGGGAAGCAAGCCGTAACTAAAAAAATCATCTAAAATGGAAGTTTTTGCAGGATTTCGTAACCAAAATAAAAATGAGAAAGTTAGATGCTTTCTAAGATGGAAAAAGGGAGTGAAGTGGTTTCAAATAAATTAAACAACCAAGTGATTGGAACTCAAACTTTCGCAAAACAACTGGCCAGAGCAGATGTCATCTCATCCGGTGCCTGTGGGTCGGTTGTGTGCGTGGGGGTACAAAGCACAAATCAAAAAACACACAAAAAAGGGGAAAAATCTATGAAAAAAATAATAATACTGCAAAACAAAATCTTTCTTTTTTTTTTTTTTTGGCCTTAACTTTTCTGGGGGGAAAAGCTTGTTGTTTGGCAGAGTTGCGTGATTTCATTATGAAGGAGGAAAAAAACAAAGGGATATTCTTGTGAAAAAAAACCAAAAAAAAACACACACACACACACAAGCTTCAGGGTCATTGTGGAGTTTTTTTTCTGCTCATAATCAAAAATCCCACAGTGTTGTTTCTATGTGTTGTTTACCAGCCTGCTCACCATCAGTAAGCACAAGGACTGTGGTGAGCTAAAGAGGGCCTCCAGATGAGGTGAAATAGAAAAATAACTGCTCTCCATTGGGTGTGTGTGTGTGGATAGGTGGATGGTCGCTATAGGTGATATGGGGCGGGGCTAAAGCGTGATGAGGTCCACCAGGTTGCCCTTAGGTGGAGTCATGCTGTCGGGGAAGAAGTTGACCAGCGTGTCAAAGAGCTGTGTCCTCTGAGCGTAGGTCTGGTCTACGTCTGAGAAGCCTGGCAGGAGAGGGAAACAAACCACATGTTAATACGCTGCTGTAGGCAACTGAATATTTAATACGCGGTTTATAGTAATGTGCAAACCTCCCAAGACCCGGTTTACTACAGAGCCTGTACTCCTGTATGCCTTCCTAGATAGCGCTAAGATGCATTGTTTGTGTTTTCATAACGTTTGACTTGAGTAGTAACTGTTAGTTATTGATACCGGGAGTTTGAATCTGTCAACATATTTCCAGCTTGACCGCAGTCTTTAGTCACAAAATTGTTTTTCCATTTTATTCAAGGTTTGGACTTTATTCTTGAGAAGCATAATGATTGTTTATACTCCATAACTTCCAGCATACTAGACTTGGAAAAGAAAGGAGAAGGACATGGCTATAGAACAACATTTCAACTTCTCAAAAGTCAAATTTAAGTTAAAATATATATAGAGTTGAGTTTATGTTGTCTTCTGTGTGAATCTGAGCATTATTTGCTTCTATCTATTTGACTGTGGACGTGCGTCATGTATTTGGACATTGATGTGGGTTAGATATGAACAGTAGAGGAGGTTTCTTACCCAGAGGGATGAAGTCAGAGCTGGACTTGAAGAGAGCCGAGGGCAGCAGCTGGAACTGAAGAACACAATGCAAAGGCTGAGGACACTTCACCCAGACAGCACATACTCAACAGACACACCCTCAGCAAACGCATGAGCTCACTATATACACCTTCTCATCACAGCCATCTGGACACATGGAATGGGACTTCTGCATAATACACACACTGAGTCTGTAATCCACATTTGAACACAACATATTTACCTCTTTGGTCTCATCCGGGTCTGTGTGGTCCACTGTGAGTGACAGGTCGTTCTGCAGGTATTTCAGTGCACTCAGAGGCTCAGACTGGGCTTTCTCCTCAAACCTGCCCAACACACACACACACACACACACACACACACACACACACACACACACACACACACACACACACACACACACACACACACACACACACACACACACACACACACACACACACACACACACACACACACACACACACACACAGTGTCAACAATACATGTTCACAGTGAAGGCTGCAGTAACACCAAAACAACACTAGATGGAAACGCACACAAGGCATGGGATAAAAACCAACAACCCAATGGTCTGGTTACCCTTTCATGACCCGGATGATAGCTCCTATGGTTTCTCTTCGAATTAGATAACTAATTCAAAAAGGTCTGTCAGTTTAAATACTCAAGTCCTCTACAGTGGCTTTTCCTGTTAACAAATGTATCAAAAATAATTGTCTATAATGCCAAGCTAATGGCAACAAATGGCTAACACAGTGAATGTGGAAAAATAGTATGAACATCCAACACATCCATGACATTTCTGAAAACTAAGAAAGAGGTCTTAATCTAAATTGTTCCTGTTATTGTCTGCCTTTATGATCTATGAAGCTTTATAAAAAAGGCACTGAAAGAAACCGATAGGAAGCTTGTCATTTGAAATACTTGTAAGTCTGAAATAAGCCGTGGAGAAACTACTTAGAAAACATTGGGAGCAAACAAATGCTCAGCATGTGGTGTTGCGAGACAACACTCCTAATATGACTAAAGCACTAGATGATTGAAACGTGGGGAGCTTGCCTTCTGCCTTCTTAATCTGTTCTTTTAGACCACTTCATCACATTGCAATTGAAAAAGTACAAAAAAAAACTATTAGTTAGGGCGACCAATGATACAAGGGTTGGCGGTTCGATTCCCGCCCGGCCACCTGTGTCATGGTTGGTGTGTCCTTGGGCAAGGCACTTCACCCACCTACCACCTGAGCCACAGTCGCCCCCAAAAGCCTATTAATATTGGATAAGAGTCAGTAGAAAAGAGCTGCAGACCTGTATTTCCGGATGAGGTATCTGCAGTGGCGCAGCAGGAACTCCTTGGAGGGCCGACACAGTTTGAGGGACCAGAAGTCGTCCAGGCGCATCTTAGGAGAACAAGACTTCCCCGGGTTCCCACCAAACAGGTAATGCACCTGGAGACACACACACAGTAAATATACCATTGCTCCAGAACCAAAGACAATACATTGTAAACTAACTAAAACTAAATCCAAGGCATATTTTTTAACAGACAAAACCGTTATCACTGTCTTCAGTCAGAGTGGATGGTTGTGCCCAGTTAAGTGTTGATTCATGTATGATCTTTTCTGTCCACCATTAAGATAATACTACTTACCTACTCCAGAGTTTTGATGTGATCAAAGCAGCCAAATATTTCTGCAAAACTAGGCTGTTGTATTCAACCATTAGTTTACAAAAGACAAAGTTCTGATTGTTTAAAAGGTGCTACGAGGAACTTTGAAATATTTCTGAAACAGTCTAATTGTTCCTCTGATGATCATCAATGCTATTTGTATACAGCTTTTCTTAATGCCTTTGTCACGGGTATGCTCACCCAGTTACAACAGCTGGCGTAGTAAAAACACTACCGCTTTTGTCCAAAGGGGGTGCAAGAATTAACACAAACTGAAAGTTCAACTCTAGAACAATGTTATGTTTTCTAGTTTGGGTTTGGCTTGTATTGAACCTTGGATCGGAATGTGGATGATTTAAAAAAAGGCACTGACAATTCTCTGGTTGCAAATAGTCTCCTGGTTGGATCATTTCTTCAAGAACTATTGCAAGAATGAAAGAAAAAAATACTTATTACAATGCATGAATTAGCAGCTGAGTGGAGAGGATAGAAGCTGTGTTTTGAAGTGTTACTATTTGAGTGTGTGGCATGAAGTCTTCATGACGTACAAAGTAAGTGTGTGTGTGTGTGTGTGTGTGTGTGTGTGTGTGTGTGTGTGCTACCTTGTGCATCTCATCGTAGACCAGCTGGTGTGCAAAGCGTGGACACGGCTCCTCCTCCTGCACAGCCTTGCTCGGGTTTTCTTTCACTGCCTGATCGTTCTTATACACACACGACCTGCGCACACACACACACACACACACACACACACACACACACACACACGGAGGAGGAGGGACAATATTTACATTAGTGAGGTGAAATAAAAACCCAACTTCCTGAAGCCTTCAAGCTGTACAAGTAATTGGGACACCCACACACACAAACACAAAATGGTGTGGCTATACTTGTGAGGACACTCGTGACATAATACATTCCCTAACCCTTACTCTAATCTAATCTAATTTTAGCCTGAACCTAAAGTATTGAGCCTTAAACAGCACTTTTGGTCCCCACAATAATAGATATACAAGTCCCACACACACACACACACACACACACACACACACACACAAGCCTAGTAGAGAGAAAAGCGCACGCGTCAACATAACGCTCCAAGTGTCTCATTGACTTATTTCACTGGACACTGAGTACAAGAACAGAACAGGGACTGAAATCAATGTACTGGAACAGCGGGGGACACAGCCTGTTCTTTCACAGCCACTCATCCAAACATGAACAAGTGCATACACACACACACACACACACACACCTCCCTAGATGGGGGCTAAGAGGTCGGGGGGATGTGATGAAATGTGCCGGTCTCTGTCACGGTGACATTTGTAGAAAAAAAGTGTTGTGTGTGACAAGTGAGTGTGTGTGTGCGCGTGTGTGCGTGTATATTGTTTGCAAGCTCTCTCTAGATATCTGTTGTGGTGAAGATGTTAGCTACAAAGAGCTGCCATGTGTGTGAAAGTATTTCCTGTGATTGTGTGTACTCTCTCGTTGCTGCTGCGGTGACGGTCACACAAACCAAAATGTGTGTGTGTGTGTGTGTGTCTCTCTCGTTGCCCCTCCTACCAGTTATTGCGGGCGATGTCATAGATCCAGAAGGAGTTGCGTACGTTCTCCTCCCGTTTGTCCTTGTCCTTGCTGAGGCCGGACAGGACGTGGATCTCGTTGAGCTCGGGGTCGATGGTGGCTCTCTGGGTGAAGCCCGTCATCGGAACTGTGAGGGGGGGGGGGGAAACACAACAACAAAGGGTTAACTAAGAAATAGATTAAAAAAACTTCCATTGTAAAGCAGAACTTATTCAGTTAGGTTACATCTTGTTGAGTAAAGCTACAAGTTGCATTAAAGCTTCATAGACCTTAAAAAAAGAAATCAATATGATATAAAAGTTGGGTGTCTCAATAAGCTTTTACACACACGTTCTAGTGTTCCTGGAAGTGACAGCCTCAATCAAATGCTAGGGCTGCATGAAGGGCTAATGCTAGGATTATTGTGTTCAAAACTCTAAGCTGCAACACAAATCAAATTTGACTTGAATAAATGTCATGAGAATATATGGTGTTGAATATATGTGTCAATACATGGAGAAAGACACTAAGACACCTCCGAGCAACAGTTAGATGAACATAACAAGTCACCAGTTTAAAATATGTATATATATGTCAACCATCCCTTCATGATCAATATTAAACTAAATGAATATTCTATAAAGTATTGAAATGATCATGGCTCAGTCAGCCTGTAAACTGCATCTAAGATTCATCATAACTCAAGTGGTTTGCACACGGCTCTGATCTAACAGGAGTCATTTGTTTGACGTTCTCACCACCAGAACCCCCTTCACCACAAAACAAACACAGATGAAACATGACTGTTTGTGCAAGGCAAAAAAAAAAAAACACTTCTCAGTTTCATAAGCTCAAAATAAATCTCGTTTTACTCCATTTTTAAATCCATTTTGTTCAACAGGATAACAACTCATTGCTAAAAGACTATGACAAATAGAATGAAGCTAATACAGTCTCAATGATATAAACATACCTGAGAAAAACACTGCAGAGTGAGGCCTCACAGTTTCAAAACATCTGTGTTCACATCTTTCTCAGAAGTGAAAAGCAGAACATAACGAGCTCATTATTCCTTCGAGCAACTGTGACACATCAACAACTGAGGTGGTCTTAAATAAGAGTCATATTAAATAATCAGACGCAAATTTGACCACATCCCCATTGCGTTCCAGGTGTAACCAGTGCTGAGCCAGTGCACACATCAACATGTGACACTGGTTATGGAGACGGAGTGAACTGTTCAGGCTTGTAGCTGCTGCTGCTTCCTTCCTGCCAAGACACATTCTGTTCTTTTTTTATTGTGTGTTGCTCCGTTTCACGTGTGCAGCCATTTGACTTTCTCCATTTGTCTTTCTTTCTCTCTCTCTCTCTCATGTTATCATCCTGTCTCCCTGCCTGGCACAGCGGGCTATTTATACTGGCTCTAATCTACTGTTTTGTGCACATTCCTATAATGTTTAATGTTCGCTGTGTTTTATTGTCTGCTTATTTTATTGTTTGTTTGCCATTGTCTGTCAATTCATTCTCACTATGTGTTTCTGTATTTTATGAGTCCACTATGTTGTTTTTTTAAATCTTTGTCTCTACATGCATTTTATTTCTGTAATTTTAGGTTGCCTTTTAAATATCTAGCCGGGGACAACAGATTAAAACTAGCCTCTTAAGGCTAACTCTGGCTCACTTACATTTTGAATGTTGATTTGTGTGCCATCTCCCTGAACTAAACCAATAAATGGATAGATAGATAGATAGATAGATAGATAGATAGATAGATAGATAGATAGATAGATAGATAGATAGATAGATAGATAGATAGATAGATAGATAGATAGATAGATAGATAGATAGATAGATAGATAGATAGATAGATAGATAGATAGATAGATATAAAACAGAGCTGAGAGTGAAGCACAGACCTCAGGCAGACTGTGTGTTGAGGGGAAAAAAGGAAGTGTGTGTGTGTGTGTGTGTGTGTGTGTGTGTGTGTGTGTGTGTGTGTGTGACTGCAGCCGGAGCTTTTTAAAAACCAAGAATATTTGGCGTCCCTGCGTCTGTCAGAGTAGATGTCTTCCCCTGATCAAAGCTTGTTTATTTCACTGATTAAATACCAACCACTCTTTCATCTGACATGGAAACATTTTTCGAAGGCAGTCACTTCTAAAAAGTACCACAACAGTTCTCCCATTAACTGTTTTTGTTTTCCTGCATTCATTCATCAACTGTCATCTCGCTAAAGGCTTTGCAAGATGAAATGGAAGCTGTAGTTTTCCTCGTCGCTTAGCTGGAAGGAAATGCACGCAAATAAAGTCAGCTGTGGCCACTGACTCACTCAGTGCCTTTCCATGGGAAAGCTAGATTTGATTTAGACATATACCGAACTTGCCACTCGAACGGACCGCGTCACTTGTCTGAGCATACCTGGCCTTTCAGAGAATCGGATAAATGGCCAGAGCATGGCTGACTCTGCTACGCTAGGTGGCGCTGTATCCCTTTCAACAAGTGGTTATAGAGCCACGTCCGGTTCCCTTCCGGCAACAACACTACTTTTTATTACGTCGTGTCCCCGGCAGGGATTCTCGAGCAAGCGCAAAACGCAAACTCCGATATGAGCTATGCGATCCTGTTCACATGCAGATAGAATGCCGACTATGAACGAGTTATCTAGGTGTTCTTATCCGACTTCGCTTGTCCGTTAATGTGCCGATTTGTTATTTGCTAGGGCTCAGCCATTCCTCCATTTCTCAATTGGTTCAATAGACCCTATCTATTTGTAAAAAGGTTTTAAAGCTGGCAAATTGCATGCTGGGATTTGAAGTTTGTTCTCCTGTACAGAGAAATAATGATCTCACCCATGCCCGAGTCCTTCTTGGTGCCGTCAGATATGATCTCCACGTGGTCTCCATCCACGTCGTAGCTGAAGAAGTCGTTGAGGTAAGTCTTTGACCTCTGGCCTCCAAACACATACAGACAGCGATTCCGCTGGAGCAAAAAGACACAAAAATATGATTTGACGAAAACAACAATATTACACAAATAACAAGCACTGCAGTCCTAGACTGTCAAACACTTGCTCATTTGGATTACATATCCTAAAAGGAGCGGTAAGAAGTTGAAACTTTTGTAATCCCACCCCCCCCATAAATCAGCTAATAAGGTATTTAGCTTTATATTTAAAACCCAATAATTATTACCTAAAAGTTAAGTTATTATATATGTCTTACAAGTGAATTACAAGTGAAAGACAGATATATCAAAAAATATAAATGTTATTTTCAGACAAAGTGAATAACATGAAGCTCACAGTATGTTATTAAACTGATCAGTAAGTAGAGCGATACAGACAAAGGCAGAGTGTGTATAGAGACAGGCCGTACTCACAGTGTGGAAGAGCATGCAGTGTCCTATGCGTGACTGTACGTCCTCCGGCCCAGCGTTACAGGAGTCTTCCCTCAGCAGGCTCCAGGTGCCTGCCTGACAGTGGAAGGCGTAGAGGCCGCTGAACTGGGGCTCTGACGTCCTGCTGTCCTCCACGCTGCCGTTACACGTCAGGATGCGCCCGCCAAACGTGTAGATCATGTGCTTCTCTGAGTCCATGCACATCTGTAGGGAGGGCAGAAGGGAATGAGAGGAAATTAGGTTTTTTTTTTTGCTTACATTTTTTTTTATTCAAAGTGTTGAGTAATTGTTTGTCAATTATTTAACTGACTTATTGCTTGAGCTGTACACATTTTTTTTCTACGTAAAAAAAAAAAAATGTGTAAACATACTTTTGTTGACTGAAAAATATTGGAAATTTAATTGGGATAAGATAATTAATTTCAATAGAATAACTTCAAATAAAAACGATTTTGCGATTCAAATTGTTTAAAGAGGCAAGGTAAATGCTTTTACATAACAACAGCTAACTGTACCTGGTGGTCAAACACTAGCTTAGGCCCTCCATCAGCTGACGTGTCCTCACTGAGTAGCGTCCATGTGTTAGCGTCGATGTCATAGCGGTAGAAGTCACTCTTCAGAGACTTGCTGTTTCTCACACTTGAGTCCAGGTACCGGCCCAGGGTGTAGATCTGACGGCGCTGGG
The DNA here is from genome assembly GCF_949987685.1 of Ammodytes marinus. NCBI lineage: Eukaryota > Metazoa > Chordata > Actinopteri > Uranoscopiformes > Ammodytidae > Ammodytes > Ammodytes marinus. Next base: position 16,936,415 of record NC_137226.1, on the reverse strand, counting down.
AGTCGATGCACATCTTGTGGCACGAACGAGCGCTAGGACCGCTCTACAATGGTACACGGGAGACATAATGTGCATTAGTGTAAGTGTATTAACGGAATATGTCACCCATACGGAACCGGCGTTCTATCATTAGAAAATCGCTATTAAAATATAACAAATTAGGTTTTTTCTTCCCTCAGTCTTCCCTTGGCCCAGCTGTCCAGTTAATCCTAACCCTAAATTTTTACAGAAGTGATGTCACATCTGTAAAATGTAGGGTTTAGACAGTGATACCATAAAACACTCTTTCTGCCTTTTCTCAGGCTAGGATGAACCGATTGTAAACTACATAGGATCTGAGAGTTCAATACACCTTCATATTCCCACTGGTGAAGTAGGTCTTTAAAAGCAATAATATTTGATAAGTTTTTGGTTTCTTGGTCTCAATAAATCTTAAGTGTTTGAAAACGTACTCACCTCTTTCTCAGTGTCTCTGGAGATGCAGGCCCACTGGTTCTCCTGAACGCTGTAGGCCCAGAAGTCAGCCAGGTCCTGTGTGCCGTCCCAGCCCCCAAACAGGTACACGGTCTCTGCAGGGAACACAGTCAACACTCATGAAACAACATCCAGAGCAACCTATGCAGCTATATTAATCTAAAAAAGGTCACATATGCTCATTTTCATGTTCAAAAAAATGTAATTCATTCTGGTTTGGCGTTTCTGATTTCTTTTCTTTTAAAGATTATTTTTTGGCATTTTCAAGCTTTATTAGATAGTACAGAGTTGAAATGGGGAGACAGAGAGAGAGAGGGGGGATGACCTGCGGTAAAGGTCCACGGGTCAGATTTGAACCCGCGACCACTGCAACGAAGGCCGGAGCCAATATGGTATGCACTCTATCCACTACACCACCGGAGCGCCCCTGTGTTTCTGATTTCTAATGAAAATGTGGTCATTGCCAATAATTGAATACAAAATATTGACAGAGGTCCTAAAAGAGGAGGAGACACTTGATTTGCTGTGATAAAAGTATATTTTTAAAAAGAACACAATGTCTATGATTAATACGCTTGCTCTTCTAGGAAAAAGCTCAGTGCCTGGGTTCAAACGCAGGTCACTGTGGGCCTGGCAGATGGAAGCTGTGGGAAGCAGGGATTGTATCAGAGACTTGTGTAGGAGGGGATAAGTTGTGCCATCGCTGCAACAACTCTAAATACAGTACGGAGCCAGAAAAAGTCTTGTGAAAGCAAAAGAGTTTCCAATGAGTCACTCAGTGTGTTTACATGCAGACTCATAATCGGGTAAATAAACGAATAAGACTTCAACAGAACTTGTAAAATGCATGTGAACACCTTTATCCGATCTACTTCACATACAAAATCAGCCCATTAACGGACAAGCAAAGTCGGATAAGAACACCTAGATAACTCGTTCATTGTCGCCATTCTACCTGCATGTATACAGGATTGCATATCGCACATCGGAGTTTGCATTCTGCACTTGCTCGGAATCCCTGCCGGGGATTTCACAAGGAAGTGGAAGGAGACGACGTAATAAATAGTAGGGTTGTTGCCGGAAAGGACCCAGAAGTGTCTCTATAATCACCTATTGAAAGGGCTACAGCGCCACCTAGCATAGCGGAGTCAGCCATGCTCCGGCCATTTATCCGATTCTCTGAAAGGCCATGTATACTCAGACAAGTGACGCGGTCCGTTCGAGTGGCAAAATCGATATATGGCTTAATCCAATCTAGTTGTCCCATGGAAACGCACTGAGTGGCAATGATCAACAATAGGCTTGTTTTGAGTATCCAGTAAAAAAAAAAATCACTTATTCTAGTTTTTAATTAGTTTAAGATTAAGGTTTTTTAATCTGGCAGTGAGTGTGTGTGCTGTATTGTTGTAGTGTCTGGATCATGCTGGTTGTAATGTTAAGGATACCGCCACCTGGGGAGGTACAGGTGCAGCTTGTGTCAACTAACTTCTTTATTAAAAATTCTCGAGCCAAGACTGCTAGCGTTTTGTCAGGGGTTTGTTTCTATGATTTTCATACAAATTGTATTGTTTCTTTGGCTGGTATATTTTGTTGGGAGCTGCAGTGGCTAAGGGGATCGACCATGTGTGCTAATCTGAAGGAGGTTAGTTCCATTTCAGATTTATTTATTGATATTATGTAAAAAAAACTAAATGACAAGGAGCTGACAAATAATGTGTCACGTCATGTACATTTCATACATTTTGCTATTGAAAAAGGTATTGTTCAGAAACTGGTATCAAAGTCAAGGTAATCAGTATCAGTATCCATATTGACATTTTTCTTAAGGTATACTCAGCCCTGTCTAAATGATACAAAATAATCAGAATGGAAAAGAATGAGTTAGAATCAAAAATGGGCTCAGATGGTGACAAAGAAATCATTTAGAGTCCCGTGTATCAACTACTCCTATCAACTGTTGCTACCAGAACACAGAGGGCAGTGTGTGGGCCTGAGACAGACAGACAGACACTTTTTTTTCCCAGATGACCATTGGGGAAGTACACTAAGATACTGACGAAAAAAAAACAATACTTGTGCGTCCCTGTCAAAAACTAAAGTTGTGATTTATATGTTCTTAGAAGACAAACTCGCTCAGTACTAAATACTATTTGTATTTTTTGGGGGTAGGATAATGTCTGGAGGTGGAGGAGACCGTTCATTTGATTAAATGCCCAATGGAGCTCTGTGATGTGAGTGTATTTGTGTAGGAGGGGATGTGAGTCATAGCTCTGTGGGGTAAACCAGTCTAGTCGTAACACCGTGTCTGTCTGCTCACCAGTCTGCACGTCAATCACCATTTGATGTCCCCCCCTCATCCCCGGCCGGTTGTCGTCTCCGTCACCTGTAGAGAAGAACAGAGGGAGGAAGAGAGACAGGGATGGAGGGATGGAATGTGTGAGTGAGGGAGGGAGGGAGAGGCAACGTGATGTAGAGGAAAAAGAGAGATGGAATATGGACGCGGAGAGGCAAGGCAAAGACAAGGCAGCATCGCTTTAGCTTCCAAGGCCACAAAGCAAGTCAGGTTGAGCTGAAATGTTTGATTGACGGGATGGGGGAATACTTGTTAGGACTGTCCCGAATACTCTTTTACCAGGCTTCGAATACTTGGGCCGAATTTAAAATTAAAATCACTTGTTAAAGCAATATTAATCCCAATGTTCAGCATTCGGTAGGTAGGCAATATTTTTATTGTGAATTTGGTAGAAATGGTGTCAGTAGTTTATATTATAAAATCAAAATGTTCATTCTACTCAAACACATGCCTCTGAAAAATAAAATAAGAGACACTGAACATTTGGAGTGGTCTCTTCATTTTTTTTTCCAGAGCTGTATAAATATAAATATATAAAATATAAATGCTTCTTATAATAAAAGGAAGCTTCAGAATACTGAATTGGGCATCGTAATTCACTAACTTAAAAAAGCGAATAGTAGAATATGTGAATGATTCGGTCCAGCCCTAAGCATTTCCCACTTGAATAGATTGCTCTCACTGTTCATGTCGTCGCGGTTGGGTTCTTGGGCGCTTGTACCTTTGTTGCACTTGGGGATGATCTGACTCCAGCGGGGCTTGTACTCCTGCTGGCTGATGTACTGGTTAAACAAGCCGTCTATAGCAGAAAAAAATGTCAATGTCACCATTTTACCCAGACATAAAGCATTCATAAAAAAGACTGGAGTCATCTTCAAAAGAAATAGTTCAACATTTTACATTTGTCAGCGTGTTGCCTCGCTCTCCGGCTTAAGAGAAAAAGGCGACAGAAACTATGCCATTTACTGTGTGTGAGTTTTTTTGATGAAGATATGGGCAAAGGTCGCTAAGCCACGTTAGCTTAGCTCAAGCACTGGTAGTTAAGGGGAGCGTTAGCCTCGTCCAGACCATAAAACACTCTTTCTGCCTCTCAGGCTAGGGTGAACCGATTTGAAGAAATGTTTGCACATTTATACTACATTAGGATCTCAGAGTTCAATGCACCTTCATATTCCCACCGGTGAAGTAGGTCTTTAAAAGGAATGTCACATTTTTCTTGAGCCGGAGAGTGAGGCTACAAGCTAAAAAAAAAAAAAAAAAAAAAAAAAAAAATTTTAACTATTCCTTTAACAATTCCGCAGCCTCTATATTGCAGTACCTCTGACAGCTTTGTCTATGAGCTCCTCGCAGGCGTCAAAGTCTCCCTGCAGCACTAGGCGCTCGTGCAGGTGTGTGAGCATGGGGTGCTCCAGGGCTATGCGGGTCTTCTTCTGCAGCGACTCAAAGGCCTCTGTGTAGTTGTGCTGACGGAAGTGCTTCAGGCAGAGGCGGATGGCTTCCTGTTCTCTGTACTGGAAAAAAGGAAACACATCACATCAGTTCAGTGACAAAAGAAACACACACAACTGGAAGTCACTAGAGTTAGGACTAGACAGGGAGAGGCAGCTTTCAGTTTTTATGCACAAAATATCTGGAACAAACTCCCAGAAGACTTGAGGTCTGCTGCAACACTCAGCTCTTTTAAATCAAGTCTGAAGACTTTTCCATTTCCCTTTTAACATGTAATTTTTATTTTTATTAGGGCTGTCAAACGATTAAAATTTTTAATCAGATTAATCACAGGATTCTGTGGATTAATCACGATTAATTTTACCATTCAAATATGCTTGAAAAATTCAAATTTTCTCTATATATTGTTGTATGAACGGAAAGATAAAGGACAGGAGGTGGATATGTACATTTAAAATTAGTATTGTTATTAATTAAAAATCCAACGCACCGCTCAGGTACTGTTTTGATGAAAAGCTAAGTGTCAAGGGAAAGAGGCGGTGGGTTAAAAAAGTCTTTCGACCGCTTACTTTAGTTCACTCGATGCTTTCAATGATTTATTCGTTTGCCAGTATATTTTCCTTTATTTAGAAGAAAGTTTTGTTCCTTTTTAAGCTGTTCAATAAATACAATCATTTTTTGAAATCGCGAGTGCTTGAAATTGTTTGGAAGCGAGTCGAGCTACCTCGCCTTCTGTACCCACGGCTGAACGAAGAACAGCCGAGACAGGGAGAGTGTGTCGTACACTTCCTTGGCCCTGTCACGGTTTGAAGAGGGGAGCTACGGCAAGGATGCTCCTGTACGAGCACAAGCATAGAAGCGTAGATATTAATTAATATGCAAATCTTCCCCTTAATGCTCGTTTTCAGGTTTGTGATTTGGGTTTCTACCTGAAACTGTTCATATTGGAAATCCTTTATATTTTTCACAGTGCCATTGCTGAATCTCCTCTTTTCAGCCTCGGCCAAAACGCTCCGTTTTAGAGCCCTCTGATTGGCCCTGAATCCAACAGCGCTTAAGCACGGTGTGGAGCTGATTGGCTTAATCAACTTTGTCAACTCCTTTGGTGATGGCTTGAATGTAACCGACAAAAAGTTACGTACTAGAGCTTTGAAGTGACTTTGATTTTACATTAAGTGGTTTGGTCGTAATTCAGCGAAAAACTGAATGTGTTATGATCCCCTCTCTTCCAGTCCTTACCCAGGTCCCTCTCTCCCAGACTAGCATCATGGTGCTTACCTTGCTATACCAGTTAAGGCAGGGCTGCACCACGTCAGGCTCCTCAATGCCGTGCAGCTCAATGTACCAGATGCTGAAGTTAAAACTGGGACCCCATGACATCAGAGGCACTGAGACAGAGAGTGAGAAAAATACAGAGAAAGAGGGGAAACCGTGTAAAAAGACAAGACATTTTTTTTTTAATCATGTAACTTTTTTTTAGCATCACATGGGGCACTCACCTATTTTGACAAATCTACAGGGAAACATCTGCTCGTCGATCTTGTGTTTTAAGGTGAAGGTTTCCTTGTTGTAGTCGTTCTTAAGGCCACTGAAACAGAGGGAGAAGCTGCTTCATAAAATTGCGTTACTGGCTTCAGATGCCAAGTGCATCCATATGCTGTTCAAGTCTAAGAGAGTCGTCGTCCAACTCTGGCAATTAACCAAACTTAATTTGTCAGTATGGCAGCAAAGGAAATGAAAACTGAAACTGAAGGTGGAGCAGTTATATAGAAATCAATAAATATTTTAACAAAACGAAATGAATGTGTTGGTTTTAGGCTACAGTAGCTCACGTCGCCACCTCTGGAAATACTGTCATTTACAAAACATAGGTTTTAGTTCATTGATTTGTTCCCCTTAACAGTTATGATTTACTAACTGGTTACACGTGTACACCCCTAACACAAAGCAGTACCTAGAACAATGCTTCAATGGCATTTACTGCCGGTTTTGGCACCAGTAACAATCCGGTGGCCAATGATACATGAACGGGTCAAACTAAAATCAAGACTCCAGCTTCCTGAATGATACTTTATTGCCTATTGGACTATTATTTTCCCTCAAGTCATCTTCTGGAGGCAGACCTTACACACACACACACACACACACACAACCAATGAGCTACAGACAATCCCAACTTAACTCGCAAGATAACATAACATGCTGTAAGGTGGCATTGCAATTTCACAGTGTGGAGCAGAAAATTCAATAGACAAAAATCACAACAAAGGATAAACCCACCTTGACAAAAGCTCCGTCATGTTCTCCTCACTCATGCCACCAAACACTTTAAACTTCTTCAGGTTGCAAACGTGAGTCTTCTCATACTTCCCAAAGGTGATGCTCTGAACAATCGCCGGCCTTTCCAATTTCAGGATTAAAAACTGTGGAAATAGAGAGAGGAGGGGTGAAAAACACTGTAGGCAAAGTGCAGAGTCATTATGTTAGTAGTTAAGAGTGTGTGTGTGAGTGAGTGAGTGAGTGAGTGAGTGAGTGAGTGAGTGAGTGAGTGAGTGAGTGAGTGAGTGAGTGAGTGAGTGAGTGAGTGAGTGAGTGAGTGAGTGAGTGAGTGAGTGAGTGTATGAGACCCATCCACAATGTCACCGTACTCTAACAAGCCAGTACATCCACAGACAACTCCCCTCCCCTCCCCTGGTCTGTTCATGAAAAATGTCTTATCAGCTCTCATACCGACACAGCTTTTAAAAAACCAATACTGGCAAATGTCAACAGACCAGACATGCAAAACAAAATAACCAAAATAATGATACTATAAATACAGTGTTTCCCCCGCTGCAGAATGTTTCGCTCCACTGTGAGAGGGAAATCACACTCTTTTTCTTTTTACTACACCACATACTAAAGTACAGAAGAGTTTTAGGGCCAAGGGAGAGAAAAAAAAAAATCAGATGAGGAAGTTTTTTTTCCATTACGTAGAGAAATGTCAAGAATAAAGACGAATACTGCAAAATGCTATTGGAGTTAGTGGGGCATTTATGTACCGTATTTTCAGCATACTACAATTGAAGTGAATGTTTTGGGACATCCTAAATCTTTTTCTGGCATACTAAATAGTAGGGAAGTGAATTGGAACACAGGGTAAGTGAGGGGACAGCTGCTAGTTCATTGTAAAACATCAATGTGATGGAAGGAGGTAAAAATTAAAACGTGTTGTACTGTTTTCATACGGGTTATAGGTGCTAACAGTCTTTGCCCCAACGATAGCCCTCACTGCTATCCCGGCAGGGCGCAATGGCAAATGCTTAAAACACCCTTGAGCTCGCTTTGTCTCAATCCTAGGGGAAACACTGGGATACTTGGTTGAAAGCTGCAAATGTCAATGCTCTTAAGTTCATACAATAGCATTGATAGCTTTTATAATAATAATAATAATAATTCACATAAACTATACATTGTTAGCCTCATAGCATGATTGCCTAAATCATATTTACTCTACATCTACTTGACCCTACTCTATAACCCTTAAAATATGACTTAGGCAATTATGCTATTAGGCAAACGAAAAGTAGATGTAGAGTAGATGTAGAATAGAGTGGATCTAGAGTTAGAGTAGAGTAAATATGATTTAGGCAATTATGCTATTAGGCTAACGAAAAGTAGATGTAGAGTAGAATAGATGTAGAGCAGAGTAGATGTAGAATAGAGTAGATCTAGAGTAAAAGTAGAGTAGAGTAAATATGATTTAGGCAATGATGCTATGAGGCTAACGACATGTAGCTAAAACTGATTTTTTTCTTCTTCTTCTCATTTCTACCGATCTCCCCCTTTACTCTACCGACCGGCTGCTTTACTAGAAAATCGTGAGAAATGTTACACGCTCGTGCTCAGCTGACTGGTGAGTGGTTAACCATTGTTTTGAAAAGGCTTCATTTCCTCTCTGTTGCCGTACAACACAAAACTCTCAGATTCAACCTCAAGCTCTGCCTGTTACAGCGTGGCTGCTGGAGCAAAGTCAATGAGTTCAGAGACACAATGAGAAACAGCGTCTTTGTTGTAGTATATAGGAGACAGACACACACAGTGCTGCTTTCGGATGGCTGGCCTACTCAAAGCACATGGCAGAGGAAATGACTTATTGAAAAAAAAAAACTTCAAATATACAATACCCTTTTGTTCTCCTGAATAAATACTAAACACTAGACCCAGACATTGACTTTCTTTTGCACCAGCGGCACACTCCAAATAAATGAAGTAATGCTTTTTTTTCACTTTTACAAATGCTATGATAATTTCTAGTATACAATTTGAATCAGGCCCGATTCCTCAAATGTGTGAGATCGACTGGTGCCGACATCATTATTTCTTTGATCAAATGTGAACCGGTCAGTGACCCCGACAGTCTAGACCTGACACTAGCATGTGAAAGAAAGAAAACAGAAAGATGAGGGAACTCGCCCTAAAACAAAGTTACGCTGGGAGAAAAGTATCATGTTAGAGACAAACTAAGGCCTTGATCAGACTGCAGGCAAATCTGATTTGCTTTCTCAAATCTGATTTTAACACTGACTGTCTGCACTGTCAAACGCAAGAACATCTCTGCTCCGCACCGACCCTATGTGCATGACTTACTGTGGTAACAACAACATAGGGGTTATTACGTTCGCTGGTGATGCAGCTTTCCAATTCTGAACCATGAAGAATGGAAGAATCATGGATACAAGTTATCTCGCCATCTAAACATTTGAGCGGTCAAGTCGCTAGCCGTTAGCAGTCATTGAATTGAACTTCCATGTGTTTTGTTTTTTGTACTGTCTAGACTTCATCAAATCAACCTGGATTCAATCTGGATACCACATCAATCTGATTTGGGCTGGCAGTCTGACCAAGGCCTATTCACAATGATGCCTTGTGGAATGACAGTTTGTCCTGAACGCACCGCCGGTCAAGTCTCTCATGTCAAGCTCCATCAGGTGCAGTAGTCAGTGTGCAGTCAAGAGAGGAGTCAAGTGTAACACAGCAGCACACACATACCTGTGGAGGGTAGTTGCTCTCAGAAGACCATCGGGAAGACTGATCATTAGGTTTGTCCGTCAAGATATTCCTACACACAGACACGTAGAGTTTATTGATCCATGAGAAAAATCACAGCTGCCAAAAAGTGAAAACACCATAGGGCAAAATGAACAGGGGTGTGTTTGTGTATAAACTAGTCGGAACTGTAAAAGGATATAACAACAATACTACTACATGAGCAGTAGAATGTGCGAGATAGAGCAATGAGTCAATTGAATAATAACAGTAAAGTGTATGTAAGCTAGTAGGCTGTTGTTGTTGTTAGCTAGCTAACAATACAGATGTCCTATATCATTAGTGTTGAACCAGCAACAGGCCGAGAGCTCTACACTGTGTGGGACTACAGTCACTACACTAATACTTGATAAGAGGGTGTATTTGTGTGTAGGCCGACTAAACCTTTAAATGCGACAGTGTGTTCCATAACACAAGTGCCAAATAGCGGGTAAACAAGCTGATTAGCCACTGTCGCTATCCGAGCGCTATTTGGTTAGATAACAGCAGCTAACGTTTAGCTAGCCGCTTTAGCTAGTCGTGGACGTTCGTTTTTGGCGCTAAAGGGTACCGGAATGCACTTTGCTAAATCGAATTGCAAGACAATGTACTGTTGACAACACATGAGTATGAGGTGACAAACAATTTGCTGAAATAGCTTCAAGTTCTGAAGACGGGTAAGCTAAAACAAGCTCGTTTCATGAGAAGAAAGCAGAAGTTGACATGCATAACAACCTAAACAGGGGGCGGTGCATACTATAACTATCTTATGGAACTGAATCATTTAAAACTCAAAATTCCAAAGAAATATATCTAAATGTTCTCCAATCGACCATAAAATGCTTCATGAACTATTCTTTCCCACGAAATCCTCTATGGACCATCGGGCGCCTCCCTAACGGGCGACACAGTATGTAACACCAAACGCCCCTATTGCCGCTGAAAAAGCTAACGCTAGCTGGCTGGGAGAGCAGACGAACTAGGCCAGTCGGGCCGAGTGTGGTAAAAACATTGGTGCACTGAGTCAATAAAAGACCACCTGTAATCACAACCCCTGGTGCATACGCCGGGTCAACTAACAGGTGCAATACTCACTCGGGTAAATAGGTAGAGGAGTAAGAGCTCCATTTAAAAACGCTGAAAGTGAGCACTCTGCTCTCAGGGACGACAGCCATCTTGTTGCAGAAAAATAACAAGCAGCGGGAGGCCAGCGAGGAGAGAGCAGTGACAGCCCTTAAAGAGACAGTACACACTGTTTGGTTTGTACAAAGAAGCATGATGTATGGAATGTAATACCTTTACCAAGCCAGCTTTTTCATATACATCGATAATAAAACATCAGGTGTTCACATTATCATATGTTTCACAACGTTAAGCTCTAACAAAACGGCTAGCGCTTAGAAAAATAGCTAAAGGCAGTTCACCCAAATGATATTATGATTTTTCCAAATGGGTCCCCGGTGTGAATAAAGATCCCTTTCTAAAAACCTGTGTTGAAAAACCCCAGTCAGATATATCTCCCCCATATGACGTCATAAGGGGAGAAGCTACGCCCCCTTATTACCAACCTAACTTAGCAATACTTCCACTTGTGATAAGCCACACCCCCAGATACCGCTGAATCTGACTGACAGTTAGATTCTGAGCCAATCAGAGCAGACTAGGCTTTTTCGGAAGGCGGGCTCAAAGAGGTAATTTAAAACGGACCGTTTCAGATCAAGGCTGAAAATAGTCTGTTAGAATGGCACTGTGAGAAATGTAGAAGGTTCTTTGGACATTTAACCATTAAAGCAGTTTCTAATAGTGACCTAAATTACAATTTGAAACCTGGAACTGAGCATAATATGTGACCTTAAAAAACCTTATTTTACTCACAGAAATTACAACCTACTACTACTGCTTCTACTACTAGGCACACTGCTTACTAAAATGCATTGTGATTGCACTTGTAAAAAAGGAATAGTCATGGCCACAAACGTGCTTGGGGGCTGCAGGGCAAATACGAGCTGCTGGGCCCCTTGTAATCTTAAAATAAATACAAAGGAAAAATAAAGGTCTTAAATCAGAATTTTAACCAGGACCTTTCTTCAAAACCTCAAAGTTGAGGTAATAGGGTTAGTGAGAAAATACAAAAATAGTCCATAGCAATAACTTTCAACGACAGATATATAAAAAGAAAATATTTTGTATGTTTTGTGTACATACTAACACACCGGTTGTCTTTAGTTTAAACATATCTTTATTAGCCTAATAGAAATATTAAAATATCTGCATAGATTGCTGTTTTTTGCACATTATTATTAACCATGAGTATGCTATTCTCCTCTGTTTTATTTTTTGCTGTCTACAGACCTGAACTGTGCGCTGCTAAGCCTATATGACATTTGAATTTCACTTCAGGGAGTAATTTAGTGTCCTATCATGTCCTGTCAAGCCCTGTCTTGCCTAGAGTTGTTTCCACTTGTCCTGCCATGTCCTATCCCATCCTCACAAGCCCAGTCTGGTTGTTGGCTTGTCTCATAGCGATATTCAATATAGTTCCCTGAAAAAGAACATAGCTTAAATAACAGTTGCTGTGTACACCCTGGTTGGTCTTAGAACATCACATCTCATTATATTGATGACTTAGAAGACCAAATGAGTCAAAACAATTGAATTCAAAACATTAATTAAAATTCAAACCCAGTCATGTAGTTGTAGTTCCAACAAGTTTAAAAACTTGAATTTTCTTTTTTCAAAATGTCGATTTTTTTGTAGCTGACGATACGATACAGATATCATGCAAATAAATATTGCCATATCGATTTCGTAGCTCAAGTCATGAGTAGACTGTAGCTCGAAGGCCTGTTTTGTAATGGTTCTTTTCTAAAAACAAAGACATCACGACTGATGAGACCCTTCTTTTAAAAGTATCTCTCTTATCTGGGTGATCTCACTGCAGAGCTTTGTGTCCCTACATGTCCAGTCACTGAGCGCTTACAGGGTGGATGAATCATCCAATGACTAATGTGAACGTAGCTTCCAGTTAACTGGTCCTCTTTTACCCAAAATGTGGTGCAGTGCTTAATGGACTCCACTTATATAGTGCATTTCCCTGGTTTTTCACAGACTCAAAGCGCTTTACATTGTTTTGTACACATTCACCCAATCACATTCATACACCGATAGCAGCAGCTACCATGCAGGGTGCAAGCTAACTTATCGGGAGCAATTCTGGGTTCAGTGTCTTGCCCAAGGACACCTTGACATGTGGCGGGGAGGCTGGGGATCGAACCACCAACCCTGCAACCCAGTGGCCAACCGCCCTACCTGCTTCGCCACAGCCTAAGCAGGTAAAAAGGACTCTTCCTCATCCCCCAATCATAGCATAGGCATGGGGGGAAGCGGCAGAGGTGTCTATTGTTAGTGGGAGTTGTAATCGGCTCTAATTCAAACCGAGGGGGGTCCCGGAGACCGACAGACCTTTGGTATGTTCACACGGTAGTGGCTGCCAGCGGACTCTCCATCACAACTCAAGTATTAGCGTTCATGAGAGACTTTATGAATTTTATTGTGTTTTTTTTTAATCCTCGTGGCAGCTTAAAGGAGTCAATTGTATCCTAAGTGTCCTCTTTGTCTTTAGTTTCTGACGTGTGTTACGTAACATCCAGCTCTCAAACTGGATTTTTCTTTCAGGACCAAATTACCCAGTGGCCTGAGATAATTGCACTTTCTTTTGTTTTCAGGCGTTTTTTTAGCAACATTTTATTATTGAAAGGTTGTCAGGCAATTCACTGTACTATAATGAGGGAAATAACACAGTGATTTGTGGTGGAAGCAACAGGATTCAGGAAATTTTTTTGTAACTATCAGGGGACTTATCAGTGCGTTAATTAACTTGTTCAAATAGACATTAGCGGTGAAAGCTCCCAGAGGATAGCAGTGTGGAATGAGGCATGCTTAACTGTCTTATACTTCGGATCTGATGTTTTTTCATAGAATCCATGGTGAAAGTATTAGTTTTTGGATGAATCATCGCAGGTGGACCTCTTCCAGGCACGATGACGCGTAGAGAATGATAATTGTGTTTTCTTCTAAGTGCCTGTCGGGCCGCTTGGCACAGCCGTGAATCCACTTACTGCAAATGGAAGGGCACCGGTCAAGTTTCATTTTGTACGGACGTATTCGCAGACAGACAGTGCAAACAAACTGAAATGTTTTATTATTATAGAACTATGGCAAGAGAGGCTACGTACGTCCTATAATGTACATCTTAGCTTTTTTATTATTTTTTTAAGTTTAGGTCATACATTCTTTACAGGCTCAACAGCTGAGCAATCCATGTTCATTTGATCTGAGGTTAATATAGGAATACTGATTAGTACAGCTTTATCTGTTAAGTTACAGAATACCTTTCTAACTTATAACAAATCTTTGCTAAAATGCTTATCGTCATACTGTAGGCCTATGTCTAAACATCAGCAAGTTAACCCTCTGGTGTCAATTGTAATGTATGAAAAACCTCTTAAGGCCATCAAGGACAAAAATACCCACATCCAAAAACTTTAAGAAAAATATTATAAAAAATATTGAACTTTATCTTTTAATCAACATCAGTCACTTGTACTACATCTTTAAACTGTGATGATTCATCCAACACTAATACTTTCACCAGGATTCTAAGAAAAACATCAGATCAAGTTGTGCTCATGTCTGTAGCAGCTTTATTAGGTTAAGAGGACGTAACTGTAGACTGAGGGGAATAAAGTCTTCACAACTGTCTGTCTCTCATATGAGATCAGCTGTGCTTCCCTGCAATGTTAGTCACCCTATGATGATGTCACAGGCTGCATGACCTCATTGCTAAACTTTCAGTCATAGTCTCATCTTCATCCCTATCAGCATCAGCACCAGTAGCACCACTATCATCTTCCTCATTACTACTTACTTCTATCTATATATAGAATATTACCTTTAACTTAATCATTTCTATGGCACACCTTATCTCTGCTCTTTATATCTGCCCTGTGTCCTTGCACTACTTTTGTGTCTGTATTTGTGTCTCAGGTGTTACTCTTTTCATTTGCTTTGTTGAGAGGAGCCTGGGACTTAGAATTTCATTGCCAATGACTGCTGCTGTAATTAATGTGCATATGAGAAATAAACCATCTTGAATACCAGCATTACTATCACCATCATAAAAACCCCATTTCATATAACTCTTATCATTACCTTCACATCATGATTAATTAACTGTTATTTTATGAATTATTTTCTTATAAATGTACAACTATATTATATATATTATCATATCATCATATTGTTTCCCTCAATTCGGCCCTAATACTCTGTGGTATCAAAACCACGGACAGTTCTCTTTTTCACATCAAGTGGCAGTTAAAGGTGGAGTCAGCGATTCTGGAGAGAGTATCCTTTAGGACATCTTTGGGAGATTTAAACATGCACCGGGTCAAATTGACCTGGAACACCATTGCTGTTCCTAACAAATGAACATAACAGGAGGGTTAAACAACAGGCAGCCTATGTTAATCAAATAGGGATTTTTTTTGATAAGCTGGTGAACTCTATTTGATAAAATAAAGACAATATATGCACTCCTATGTCGTTGTAGTGTTTTACAGTATATGTAGCTATTGATGTGATGCTCATCAATTTTAGGCATTTTTTTCTGGCCCCTCATTTTGGATCATTTCCACCAACCAGCCCCCATTCAAAACTAATTGAATAGCCCTGGCCTAGACTATGTAAACAGAGCCTTTAGGCTGTGTAATAACACTGGATTTTCTTTCAGTGCGCACACCGTAAGGATAGATTGCGGATTGTGAGGAGATATTCACATATTCTTGGTCCCCCCTTAAAAAAGTGTTCCCACAACAAGCATTCTGCAAAATCACTGACTGCACCTTTAACTGTCCTCTTCATCATCCCAACAGTTCAGGTTAACCCTGTCTCAGTGCTGTACTGCCCTGCTGCTAGACTTTATTGAGGGCGCAGCAGCATCTTTTTTTTCACCGGTACGCGCGCGCTGCCTGCCTGTGTCCGCCGTGAGCGCGCGTCACGTGGGAGGTCCCTTTAAGTTTCCACTGACAGCGGCCCGAGTCAGCGTGTCACATGGAAGTGATATAATGAAGCGGCAGGAGAGGCGAGGAGAGGCAGAGTGCTGGGCTGATGGGGAAGGGAAGGGAGGGGGGAATGTACGCAGTCCGTCGGGAAGAGGGACAAGCCAAACCGAACCGAACCGAGTCAGGGCGGACCGAGCCGGACTCACTGTCTATCTGCGCCTCATCGGACGGGACCTGTCTATTCGCAGCTGCACCTGCCCTGGTTATGACACGCACTTTCTTTCAGGAGGAGGAAGATTCGCCGATTCGAAGCTGAAGAGGAGCCCTTTTTGAGCGTGAGTGAAGTTATTTGTAATCTCCTCAGCTGCTGATTTGAGATCGGCTCCTCTTGACTGTGTTGCTGCCTGGCTGTCGCAGGTGCGTTTGCGCGCTTGTGTTGTTGTGCTCGGTTGTTTGGTTGGTCCGTGTGCAATATTATATATCGGCTATATTCTACTGCGAGGGACCTGCATCACTCGTATTTTTTTTGAGGGGGGGAAAAGTGTGTTTGTTGGAAAAAAAAGCTTTGGAGAAACATTTCTGCAGTGTGTGGAGATTATTGAGCACGCGCCACTTGAATTTTTTCTGTGTTCGCCCATGGAGTGTCCGCATTCCAGGTGGTGTTGCGCACATCGAAATTGGAGTTGAAGTAAACAAGTGGGAATAAGGGCCCTCCTCGCTCTGACTGGAGGCTTGAACACACAGTGGTTGGAGGTTCAGCAGCACTGACTGCGCTGACTGGAAAACATCCCGCCACCGTTTTTCACCCCCAAGCCCTGCTGCAGCCCTCAAATTCTGCCTGTCCACATGCCAGGCACCAGTCAAATTGTTGATGATTTTGGATGGCTGACATGATTAATCTAATCACACACTTAGCCTACTCATTGTCTCCAAAACAAGTCTATTCATAAAAATACCATTCTTACCTTAAATCCATTCCCCGACTTATAGCCTATACTACTGCGCAGTGATGGCCAAAGTCGGATTTTTATAAGTTGGTAAACACTGACCGCGTGCTAAACGTCGGTGTGTGGTGCATTTCTTGAACTGTCAAAAATGTGTTCATGAGTGAATCGCTTTAAATGAGCGGTTTTATCTGTTAAATAAAGCCGGGATGTGTTTGGAGACGTGCCTGTGACGTGTGCTGTCAGCGCTTTAATATTTCAATATGCTTCCAGTGTGCATGGAAAAACAAGAAAAACATCTGCGTGATGATCACGCACGCACGCACGCACACCACGCACGCACGCACGTTAACATTTTGCTGATTCATAACAGTCTCATCTGTGTGTGTAGCCTATTGCAGACAGTTCAAACAGCCTCTGAAATTGGCGCAGTCTTCTGTCTCAAGCAGTCGAGGGGAAATAGCCTAATTCACAATGCTAAGGCAAGGGTGTCTTACCGAATATGCTTATCCCAGCGGCAGACAGTCAGACTTGGGGCCAACTTGAGGAAGCACCAGTGGATGGAAAAGGCTGGCAAATATAGCTATAGACATCTGACGAATCAGCAGGAAAATTGTTGGAGAGGAGAGCACGGAACTCATTTACATTTACAGTGGACGGTATTCGTAGCAGTATGATGATTGAAAGAAATTCTGGTGCCCTGATGATCACAGGCAGTTCACTATCAACCTTTTCAACTTCACACAAACAGTCCTGGTTTTGCTGTATCATCTAGTGTCTTCATCCATCCACAGCTGATCTTCAGGCAGTGTGATAAACATACAGTAGTAGTCATATTTGGGCTGTCATTTATCCTGCAAGCCAAGTCATTTGTCATTCCGCATTTCATATGACAGCACTTCATCCATATAATGTATAAAGATGAACTGGAAAATAATAATACTTTATTGTAAATCAATCAAAGGATATATTTATAATGCAAATATCTATTTTATGGTATAACCTGCTTAAAACCAGTCTCTCAATGGCGCTTTTCCACCAGGCCTACATGGTATACCCTATACTTGCCTTTTTTGGTGTTCCACTATGAAAAAGTACCTGGTAGGCCTACCTACTTTTTTCTACTTTTTTTTACTCCCTACTCCGTTTAGGTTCCAGGGACCAGGTACTAAACAGTGACGTAAAACACTGCTGACCACTGATTGGTCAAAGCGTCATCAGTGGGCGGCGCCCTATCCTGCTGTACAAAGAGCCAAGCTGCTGTTGTGGTCTCAGTGTTTGAGCTTGCTGTCTGTCCAGTTTGTGTTGTGCTTTCTTTCAAAGCTGACATTGGGGACTATACTACGGCATGTTCGAGTGGCCGTCGAGAATATGCAGCCCAAGCTTGATGCCTTGGGCCTTATGAAAAGAGGGTCTACCAGCGACCATCCGACGACATGGCGGTGCACACTAGCTTGTTGGTTAACGTCACATATTGAAAAACATAAAGATAACAATACGACAGCCTGTTATGACAGAGCAGGTTTCTCTTTTATCCAAAAACAATTTGATGACGACAGAGTAGAAAAGCATTAGCTGATAGCGTGAGCTCCTGCCGTTGCTTCTGGGTTCTATGTGGTAATGGAAAGCAACCGAGAATAGAGTAGAGTAGAGTAGAGTATAGTATAGTAGGCTACAGTAGGCTAAGTATCCTACCATGTAGTGGAAAGGTGCCGTAAGTGTTTTGGCCCTAGACGTCCACAGTTACCTATATACCACTCAGTCCCCATTTACTGCTAGGCTATTGATCGCATAGCATGGAGGGAAAGGTATGCATCGAATAAAAATGCATTTCTGTGGCGGGGTGAAATGTGTGTCGCACAGACATTACTGTATGTAACAGCCAAACAGTGACTCTGTTAATGCATTCTGAAGCGACGGCAAACAGTGATTCTCACTATGAATTATACAGAGAATGAGACCAAGTTCAAGGAACTGATAACCCTGTAGGCTTACCAGTATGTACTGTCTATAGTGTTACACGTCGTCGCTGGTTCCTTCTTCTGTAGAAAAACCTCTAGTCAATAGTGTGACCAGTCAATAGACACATCCGCCTCTGCTTCCGTGTTTGTTTGTTCTGCTTTGCTTACTCTGACTCGGTGGAATTATCTTGCATTATACCCTGGTAAACAAAGCAACAACAAGTGCTCACGGCTTAGCTGTCCCTACACAACACTCGCATGACAATGACATTTGCCATAATCCTGAGGCATTAACCATTAACCACGCATTATCCCCCTGCCATGTTGGGCCTTATTAGGCAAGAACAAATCCATCAGGCTTTTTTTAAGCCAAACTTTCACGGCTCTAAGCTGTTATTTCCGCCCCTGAGAGCATTACTTGGCAGACCTTACACACGCGCAGAATTCCAGCAATGAGCCTGGCCCTGGACCTCAGATTAGTGACATGCTTGAAATGGCTGGAGCGTGTGAGAGTCAGAAGCCCATGCAAAGGTGATAACACAACATGCCTGTACACTGTGTAGGGTAGTGTGTGTGTGTGTGTTTGTGTGTGTGTTTGTGTGTGTTCCTGTTTAACTGTGTCTTCGTGTTCTTGTGGGTTCATGCATATGCTTAGTGAAGACAGACTTTCCCCAACTGCGTCACAGGCTATGTACTCTATCACTATCAGTGACGTCTGTCAGATGTGTAAGCCCGCCTCGACTCGACAAATAGATTGCTTTCCATCGGATATAAATGAGCGTGTTGTTTTTTTCCACCCTGCTACCTTGTATAAATGGCTGACGCTGAAACCAAAATCTCACTACTTCGTGCAGTTAAACCCCATCCTCACTAAATCTCTGTCCCCTTGCTCTCGGCCCTTGCTCCTTTGCTGGCTATTTGTAGCTCCACCGTCGCAGGCTACAATCTGAGAAATGAGCCCCATTACTTTATCTTTCTCTCCTCTGGTGTGGCGTTTGCTGAATAATTGAATTGTCTGTGAATTATATGTGCCTGCCTGCCTCGACGTGAGCTCTGACGGCCAGCTGTGAAAGTTGTATTTCCGCTGTTTTTTTTTTATGCGGTCATAATTAGCAGGCTCCCATGTGACTGGGTGTATGTGTGTATGTGTGTGTGTGTTGTGTGTGTGTGTCTGCGTTTGAGCTTGCATGCGGGAGCAGAGCATGCCGCCATGTGAGCAAGCAAGCAAGGGTGTGCTTGTGTTTACATGACAGCCGGACCAGGAAGGGAAGTGACGCAGGAGGCAAGCAGAGGGGCGAGAGTGCAGACATTACACACACCGCTGCAGAGAGAGAGAGAGAGAGAGAGAGAGAACAAAAGAGAGAGAGAACAAGAGAGAGAGAGAGATAGGGACGGAGCAGGAAACCCACAGACAGATTAAAGATTGAGAGAGGAACAATGAAAGTAATGAGCCATCACTTTCTTCCCTCCACTGCAGAATCGGATCCACCGGTAAACAAATTCAAAATGTGCAATCCAAAGTGAGTCAGTGTCCGCATAGGTCGCTCAGGCAAGTGCGCAGTTGATTACGAAATGTGTTTACCCTCTCTGCTCCGCTGTAAAAAGTAGTCACACAGGCGTTTTTTTGTTTGTTCAGAGCACTGCCTGTTCCAGCTCTTGGGCCAATAACCATCCCGCTTACCCCGGGCCGCAGCCAACTCCAACTTCCTTGGCCGGTCACAAGGCTTTTCATAAAGGCTGTGGTAATGGACACTCCTCAAATATTGCCTCAGCAAACGCCAGGGCTTCCTCGGGGATGGAGAATGGTCACGGGAAGATGGTTCTCAAAGCAAGTAGATGAAAGGCCCCCCCGATGTGCAAACCAACTACAAAAAATGGATTATCAAACAAGTGTGCTTATCCTCTCCGGCTAACATTAAAGGTCACATATTATGCACATTTTAAGGTTCAAAATTGTAATTTTGTTTCTACTAGAAACAGTTTCCATGGTGCGGTGTCCAAAAACAACCTTTATATTTTTCACTGTACCATTGCTGAATCTCCTCTTTTCAGCCTCTGTCTGAAACGCTCCGTTTTAGAGCCTGTGTCTTAAAGCCCAGCCCTTCCAAAAAGCCCAGTCTGCTCTGGTTTGCCCTGACTCTGAATGCATGTTTTAACCTTACTGCCAGTTAGATTCAGGGGGATTTGAGGTTGTGCTTATCACAGGTGGAGGTAGTGCTAAGTAAGGTTGGTAATAAAGGGGTGTGGCTTCTCCCCTTATGATGTCATCATTTATTCTCATACGTTTGGAGTCTCAAGTCATGTCAGTGACCCATATTAATGTTGATAAACCATGAAAAAGTGCATTTTCCATAATAGGTGTACTCTTCGGTGTGTCTTACAGTCATGCTAGTGTCCCCGACAGGTTACTATGTTAATTTAACTGAGAAAGAGCCACACAAACAACATAACTACCATCTTACTATTTTTAGAGCCTTACCGGTGAGAAGCATGAATGTGTTCAAGTGTGAGAAATTTGTATCCAACGTTGACATCTGCACACTGGCATTTCAGTGACGTTCAAATACTCATTAAAAATGCAAAGTGCTCATTTTACAGCAGTCCACATGTCAGATGATAGGATATTTTGTGTCCACAGTTCATATTTTGGCCCGTGGGATATATAAAAGCACACATGTAGTGCCTGTATGGTAAGGATTTAACCCCTTTGGAGCAATAATGTGCTTTCCCAGAAATATGTGTGCAAGACTTTGAGATATCTTGTGTCCAAGGCTGACATTTTGGTCTGAAACTGAAAGGCTTATCCACTTTCGTTAGCTTCGTAGCTTTATTTATTCAGGGAAGTTTCCTGGAGAACAGCTCTCTGCTGCAGGAACGCCCTGACCACACGTTAACACCTGGACGCTGCCCAGCTGATCGGACTACCACAGTCTGATCTATTGGTCCTTGAGTGGAACCTCCACTGGGGCAGTTGGTGGGTTTAAGGTTCCACGCACACTTGCACATTTGGGGTTTGAGTTTAAGTGGGTTGTATCCAATCGTTTTTGAATATTTTCATCCAGCCAACTTTGCAGTAAACATTCCACCAACGCATCAGACCAACGCAAACCCTTGGGCTACTTTTTTTTTAAATGTTAGTCGTCAAGAACAGTCGCAGTACACAATGTTTAAAAGGAACTAGACTTTCCGTCATTTGCGCTTTGGTATGGTACTATTGCCCAGTGTGAGGGTGTCCTAAATGCCTTGCCCAAAAGTGATAACTAGGGAGGGGGGCCCTGTCCATATGTTTGTAACTTTTTTGTGTTATCCCAAGGGAGCTCAGCACATATATCACTCAAACTGGAAACTAAGACCCTCTCCTGGGTGATACTCCCAAGAAAATGACATTAACATTGTTCTTACCAATGTGAAAGCAATGAATGGATGTACTGACTGTCTGCCACTCTCATCCATAGACCCCACCCCTACTATGCTGTGTTTTGACTAGGCCATCACGGATTATCACCTCTTTATACTCCACTACATGCTGTGTGTTGTCCTTCCTATGTTATGTACACTCGACAAGTCTTTAACTGCACTGCTTGGCTTCTGTGAGGGCGTTGTGATAAGACTGTGAATGAATGCAGGTCCATGGTCAGAGGTGAGCAGCAGCAGATTGCATTGTTAAGCAGCCCTGCAGGACGGAGGGTGAGTTGGCAGTAGAGAGAGTCGGTCCTGGCACTGAGCTGCTTGGCATACGGCTGGAGTGCACGGTTACTCGGGACGTGAAATGTAACCTCAGCAGGGCACGGCTAATGGAGGAGAAAAACCTTCCCATGTCTTAATTAGGGAGGACAGGAGAGAGGGAGAGACGGAGACACAGAAGGTATTGATAAAATTAAATTATATTCAAAGGGGAAAGAGTAAGTTAGCAATTCAATTATTTTGCCTTAACTTGCCTTTATGTGTGTGTTCTGTTTTCTTAAATTGTTTCTCATTTGGCTGGAACATCAGGTCTTGCTTAAAAAAACATTTATCAGCTGGCAACCGCACACAATGCATATGGCTGTGTTCGAAAAGCCCTGCTAACGTCCTACTCATACTAATTCTGACTTCAATTGGAGTATGTTGTGATTGTCTATGTGAGTTTTTGTAGGCGAGAAAAAATCCCGGTTGAGTATTATTTTGTCAAGCGCCCCACAATGCATTGCGTCTTTTCAAACGACACGGAAGGTTTTTCAAAATTCTTTATTGTTTCTGTATACTTCAGTGTAAACGGTCTGACGAACCAATCACAATCGATCGTTAAGTAGACAGTATGTAGTATATACATGTTGAGTATGTAGGAGGGAGGACGTTAGTAGGGCTTTTCGAATTGCCACAGCAATTACACCCTGAAATATATGGGGAAAGAAAAAATGGTGTGCCTTTTTATCTTCATTCAGAACGAGCCATTGGCATAGCAGAGCAGTCTAGAGAAAATCAGAGAGAGCCGAGGAGATGATCCTTACCTGTTTTCTTCTGATACAGCTGCAGGTGTTTTGTTTGGAGGAGATACATTTGTGTAAGAGATAGTCAAAGGGATATGCTTAAGAGGGAGCAGAGACAGTTGATTAAGATAAGAGAAGTTGCTTGGAAAAGATAGAAGTCCACTTGAGGAGATTGATGGGGCTGAGATAATTGGACGCGATTGCAGATAAGGCCATCTGTGATTAGCTCCACAGTTTTGACGACACAGTTTGAAACTAGATAGCTGGAATCAAAGAGTCAGATGGAAGAAAGCTTTCAGAAGATGTTGAGGATGGAAAATTACCTGGTGCACATAATACTGAAAGGGAGACAGTTGGGGGGGAGAAAATCTGCTTGGGAAAGGATGAGGACAGTGGATGTATAGATGGAGGGTAGGCATGTAGTAAAATGGTGGAGGAGTGATATACTGTATGGGAAATATAGTTCACAAAAGCTCTTCAAGAAATAAAAAAGGAATGTTAGTTGAGGAGTTACTTTCTTAACAGTTAGGTTTTACTAAGAGAATAGAAAATCAGTTTGTTTTTAGGTCAAACCTTGATTTTTTTTCGACTGCTAGATAAGTGAGGATGGAGGTAGCTGGAGTGGAGTCAAACAGTTAAACAGTAGACAGCTCTGCAGACTGCTCCAGCCCGGTGCTAAGTAGGCCAAAGGCACAGGGGAGTGTCACATGAACCCACGCTGCTATGTTAGCCATTCTCCAGTGTCTTGTTCAGCCACAGATGGGAGGAGAGACAGGGAGAGAGAGTGCTTAGCATGCGTCATGTATCCCATGCTGCTTGACGTTTGTGCATGACACCCAAAACTACACTGCTGAAAAGGGGAAGTGCTCATTTCCACCGTCCCGGAGACCGCACTGACCCTTTTTCCTTAACCACTTTAACCAGCGCCCAAGGACATGCAAAGTCAGGGAAATTCTCTGTGTTTAAAGGGGAAACGGCTTCCAGCTCTCATCCGAGGACAAGAGGGCCACGGGAAGTTCATCAAAACTCTGACCAGTCTCCGGTAAGGTTAAAGCCTGGTGGAGACCAGCTTGATCCAGCGCAAGCTTCCCATTCGTTTCTCTCCCGCAGATCAGTCCGGCCTTTCTCCAATCTCCATGGGGAGGAGTCCGGGCCCGTCCGTTAGTGAAAGCCAGCCACTGAATGGTTCAGGCAGTCATCAATCTAGCCCCCAGTCAGACCGGACCCTCTCCACATTCTGTCCCTTAGTGGAAGGCAGTCCCTGTTTGGTCGATGTTGTCGTCAACATGGATCGACGAATAAGCTTGTGAGATACGGCTGGTCTCACAAGGCTAGCTTGACGACTATACGAAGCTGCTTTACGCTTTAAGGACTTGGAATGGCATTTTCTGACCAGGCTCCTCCCAAGGGAGATTGGAGGAAGGCCAGACTGATCTGCGATAGAGAAATGAATGTGAAGCTCGTGCAAGATCAGGCTGGTTTGATTTAAAATGTCGGATAGCAACACTATACAAGCCTTTTCAATAACCTGAAAAGAAAGAATCTGACATACAGCCAGCCAGCCAGCAGCAGAGGCTATCCCTTATCTGGTTGCCTGTATCAACCCTGCTAGCCCACTAAAGTGAGATACGTCCCCAAGGCAACAGAAAGGATGGTGACACACCGGCCACGAACGGAGTGAGAGGGATGGGGTGTTGAGGAGGGTCAACAAAACAGTTTTGAGTTCAGAGCAATGAACAGAAAAGAAGAAGACAGAGGATAGAAAGAAACATGCGAAACCATTCGATGCTGCTACTGACACGGCTGTATTTGCTTTTTGGATTTCATTCCTGTCTGTACATCCGTTTTCTGGGAGAGTTTCTTTGGTCTGTCACTAGTCTTTGTCCAGGGGGAGGGGGGGAGGTGAGGGGGGGTAATCGGTTACCCCAGCGACTGGAACCGAATAGACCAGCCGTACGAGTTTACTCTGCAGGAGGAAGTGCCAATGGGAATAAATACAAGATCTCGGGTTCCTGCGAATTCACACAAAAACAGCCCACAGATAGGGCTCGGATTTCTCAGAAAAAGCCTCTCGATATGGGGTTTTGGTGATGCTGCTGACGTTGTGGTGTTTTTTTTTCACACACAAGCGTGCATCACACACACACACACACACACACACACACTTGTTCATCCCTCGTCAACCACATCCACTTCTACACATTGGCGAGCGATGCGACAGCTCCCCTCTTCCTCGCTGGCTTTTTGACGTCAGAGTGACTGGCCTAGATAGTTGAGAATGGACCTGGAACACTTGCCGTTTATAGCCTTTCCGCTGCCTCTCCCTGATGTAATGGCAGAGCACGACTTTCCCAGAAGAAAAAAAAAAGTTCTGCTGCCCTTTCCCTAAATGCAGAACAATAGAAAGGAGATAGGGCTGCTGCTTGTCAGGCCAGACCAGTTATTTTCCATCATGCAGGGTTATTATTATTTTATCTAGATTTTTGTTTTTCTGGCAAGGCAAAAACGCTCCCAAAAAATATCTTTTAAAAAACAAATCTCAGTTGGTCCAGTATAATTCATCCTGTTTCTTATGTTTGTTTCTATGTGGGGGTAGGATGTCCCTCTGGCCTAATCCACCTGAAACACTTGATTGTGTGTGTGTGTGTGTGTGTGTGTGTGTGTGTGTGTGTGTGTGTGTGTGTGTGGACAGCCTCATTATTGTTACCAGAGTCTTGCAGTCTCATCCTATTGATTTGGTACTCCCGTTAGCCTCTCTCTCTCTCTGTGCTTCGCTCTGTCTGCCCTCCCTCCAACCCGACTCTTTCCCCGTAGCCACGGCAACACGTGGCTATTGGTTACATAACAGTGCAGATCACGGCGTGTGTGCATGTGTGTGTGTGTCTCTGTGGCTGGCCCCGGGCTTGGGAATCAAATAGAGAACGTGCAGCTCTCGGGTTTTACTAGCTTCCAGGCTCATGTAAGTGTATTATCCATAGTGTTAACACTGATTGCACTTGCGGCATGAATACATACTGCTGTGTGTGTGTGTGTGTGTGTGTGTGTGTGTGTGTGTGTGTGTGTGTGTGTGTGTGTGTGTGTGTGTGTGTGTGTGTGTGTGTGTGTGTGTGTGTGTGTGTGTGTGTGTGTGTGTGTGTGTGTGTGTGTGTGTGTGTGTGTGTGTGTGTGTGTGTGTGTGTGTGTGTGTGTGTGTGTGTGTGTGTGTGTGTGTGTGTGTGTGTGTGTGTGTGTGTGTGTGTGTGTGTGTGTGTGTGTGTGTGTGAGTGCGTGCTCAATTTACCTTGCTGCACTCTGTTTAGTTTCCACTAGATGGGAACAGTGTGCCAGTAACAATAAAACATGCTCATTGTGGCTTACGTCTGTCGAATGATGTGTTAGGTGAGTGATGGATTATGGGTAGGCAGTTGTCTTGGGTAATGCTCTTCATATTTATCGTTTGTAAAGCTTCTCCTACACAAGATGAGAGATTATGTGCAGCCTCTGTATGCGTACTCTTTCATTCAATTATTGTCCTTGCCGTTGTTGGAGGTATGAATGGGGATTAGTGAATGATTAAACAGTGAGGTGGATGTGTGTGGGAGTGTCAAGTGATCCACACACACACACACACACACACACACACACACACACGCACACGCACACGCACACGCACACACCCTCAGATCTCCTATAATGGCATTAGGCAGGCCTCGGCAGGGGAGGCCAAGCTGCTGTTCATTTCAATTACAGCCATGTCAAGGAGTGATCCCATGCAGCGCCCTCCAACCTCATTCAGCCAATTTCATATTTATGAGGGAGAAAATGCAAGCAATACATAACCACTAAGCTCTGCTGCCCCGGGGGGCGGGGCGGTTAACACCATTCTAATGGATGTGAGGCCTGTGTATGGAAATGTGAGTGAAAGTGTGCGTTTGCATCCATGCTTACGATTGGGAAAAATAACGAAAAAGATGGAATATTAGGTTTTTGGCTTATTGCTTCTGAAGTGTTCACCCTGAGAAGCATAGGACTGTATTTGCGCAAGTGGATGATGCTTTTGTGTGTGTGTTGGTATTTATGACGTTATGGGGACAACGATTTGTTTACACAGTCACAGCATGGGGACCTCTGTCGGTATGGGGACAACCGTAAGGGAAACCCTTTTAAATGAATGCTGGAGTCATTCTAAAGTTGCATGTGAAGTTTTTTAGTGTGTGGCTCCTGCAGTGAGTGAGCTACAGTGCCTCAGAGCCCTGGAAGGCTGGGTATCAGCCTGCGCAGCGGGGCAGTAAAAGACGTTGGTTGAAGCGGCCTTATCTCTGTGACCTGCACTGCTTCCATCATATCGGCAGGTTCTGCTTACACCGGCAAAACAGCCTCGACGAATCCAGAGCACTTACTGCACATCATGTCCCAGAGCTACTGCACTATTTACTTGCAGCATCGCCTGAATGCAAGCGTCTTACCAGCCTATGATAAGGCAGTTGCATTACCAATGATAGTATACCCCAAAACAGGATGCTGTGCTTTTACAATATGGCCTGCACAACGAATTTGCTGTTAATATTGTGAAATATGGAGAAAAAGATTTTATTCTGGGCTTTTAACAACAGATTTGTTCAGCACAGAGTGAATTACGTGACCTTTTTGGAGGGTCGGCTAAAAGTCGAATATGCAAAAAAAAATTGTTAATGTGTAAACACTGTTCTCGCTGGTGTGACATGTCATGTGTCCTACCTAGGCAACGTGCGACAGAGCTAATCATTTAGATATCACTTCCCCATTGCGGAGAATAAAGAGGTGGCTTTGACCTGTCAGCTGTTCTAAACCCCGCTGCCAGGACCATTTGACCTGAGTCATGGTGACACGGAGTTCTGAATGGCGTGAGCAGAAAAAACAATGACTTGAATAAAGGAAAAAAAGATGAATCCACACACACACACACACACACACCCACACACACACACACACACACACACACACACACACCTGGAAAGTCATACATCAAATGTAAAGCAAAAGACGCAATGCATTCATCTTATGTCTTCCCGATCTGGCCATACGATTGGCTATCTGGACTTTGCCTTCAGTCCTCATGGCAGCCTCTGATTGGCCCCCGGATCCACAGGTTTTTGTTCTTGGTGACTCATTCCACTCAGACAGGCAAAAGCAGTGGCTCTTAAGGCGTGTTTCCATAGCAACCGTAAGGGGGGGGGGGAGGGGTCAGGCGCCGGTGAAGCACACAGGAGCCATTTCCTAATAAACTGTTTTACTGTCTCTCTCTCTGTTTTCTCCCTGTGCTAAATGTAAACACGCCTTGAACTAAGGGAGGGATAGGGAGAGAGGGAGGGAGAGAGAGCAAAGAGAGACAGGAGAGACAGGAGAGAGGGAACAGGACATTAAGGCCTGTTCGGAAGGAGGACAAGCTCATAAAGGCCTCTCACTGTTGTTGAGTTTTATGAGAGTTGCCCTGCCCTTGACCCCTCTGTACACAGACATTGTACACATGATAATTGAGAGTGAAATGTACGATACGGATACAACCTTTACATGAGCTGACTGTGATGTGACAGGAACAAATTGACAATCAAAAATCCTTTAAAAACAAACAAACAAAGACACTGCAAGGTTTATGTTGTGAAACCTGCAATGGCTGCTTTTCTCTTTGTGTTTGCCCACCTGGGGGCAGCAGAAATCAGTTGTAACCCCATTTTGGCCCATACCTTGTAAGGACGCTTACACACCTGATAGTCCGCTTCTAGTTTGCTTCTTTGGTTCGCACCAGATGCGAGAATGATAAGTTGTTTAGTTTTAACCCGGTTCGGTTCTCTTTCACACCTATCGTTGATGAGTTGGTGAAGTCAACCAAAATGCAGGTGAGAATGTTCTTGTCCGTCATTGGTCAGATGTGTCTGGGGCAGCTGATGTGACTCTTGCCTGGCTATGTTAGCCATTCTAACCATCAACTAATACATGGAAGGGGATAGTTTCTTTTTAGGAGGTTTGAACCTGCACCTGTTACCAGGGAAACATGCTGTGACACATAATGGACAATTACCATATAAATCACCATATTAACTTAACAGTTGCACTTACATGGAGCAGCAGACAGAGCAATGTTAGCATTCTTTTGCCCATCTATTAGCGTGATGAAATGTAGGTCTAACATTCATTCTCCCTTAAGCTCTGTTTTTTTTCTCAATGTTGTCTTCCTCATTGCAGTAGTTGCTAACTTAACGTGTCTGCCTTCATTTGACTCATTGTTACTATTAGTGTGTATTAATACGTGAAGCTTTTAAATGGCTTTGTGCAAAGTTAATAAAGCAGAGACTGCAATTTGTAGCAGACATTTTAAGACTTTAAGTGAACTTTGTAGGAATATTATACATAGGAACCATTATTTCAGATGGTTTGGGAGAAGACTTCTTCCTAGTGGGTGTCAGGTGATTGACGGGAAATAGAGCGTAACCTAATTCAGCACTGATATAAAGAAGCTCAACCAAGGCACGATGAGATAATGAGAAGACAGACACTTGACTGATGGACCATGCTGCTTCATTGATTTTCAAATCTGGTGGAAATAGTTTTTATGCCGATATGATCTTGCTCAGACTCTGTTATTAAGGCTTTAGGCCCAGAATGTCTTGATGGCTCAGTCAACTGATCTGGGTACAGTACTGTATTCAGAACATTGATAGCGATGTTGAAATGCATTGCAGCAACTTTCTTTTCTTTCCGTACATTGCTGTGTTTATTTGATCTTCACTTCTTTGAACAATCTTGATTAAGAAAGCCACATTTACAATGAGGACTTTGATAGTTCTTCACAGACACCAGGTAACACACCCTCTTTGATTTTCTATTTTTAAAGCTTCTCACCGGTTTTATATCAAAGCCACTACATGCAGAGGTTTAAAAATACTGTTATGGCATACTTTTTGTTTTGTAAAAGAAAAAAAAAAGTCTTTTTTATTGCTGCTTTCAGTTTTTTAATCTCCGTGGCATGCATTGCTGTCACAGATTATTATTTTTTTGTTCTTTACAACTGCTACGGTGTGCTTCATTTGTGATTTAAAAAAAGTATTAGTATATTATTAAAGGCCAGTCTTGTGGAACGTGTTCCTGTCAGAGTAGAACAGCTAACTATCTGACTCTAGCTGTATACCAAACTTGATCCGCCTCTGCTCTGCTCCCAGTCCAGGCTTGATCGTGCAGTGTGCGATTATGTTGCATGTCTGGTCCTCAGGTCCTGTCACATTGTCTGTTTTACTCTGCTTTCCCTTTCTTCAAGTATTCATAATGGTTCTTGCAGTTTCACAATAAGCACAGGAGTGAGCATTGTGGCTAAGAGGCTTATTCATTTGACAGGAACACTTGGAAGTTTTTCTTCTAAAACAAATTCTGCTTATGAATAATTAATTACTCTATATAAACTGTCATGAATAGCATTGAGTCATGTGTGGCAGAATACCTGTGTGATCATCAAAGGGGGACGCATTTAAACATGGCAACCCTCCAGAAAGTAGCCTAAAGCAGGTGGTGTGTATTTGTGCATGGTGTTATCTCTCCCATGAACTTCCTGTGTTTTGGTTAGTTTGTTCCAAAGCCAATCACATCTTTGTTTCCCTCCTGTAATTCCGGCAAAAAACAAAAAGCAGTGGCATTAATTTACCCAGTGTGGACGTGGCCTTTATGTCAGAGCACTGAGGCAAATTTCTTGAGAATTCCTCTCAGGATTGATTAATAGGAAACTCCTGCGTATGTGATTAATTGGAAGGCCTTACCACATTGACTGCAAGTTAGTGGGAGTTCTTAACAGACTGTCTGAGATCTGGCATGCATCTCTCCTTTGTCTCGTACGACATTATTTTTGTTGAAAGGAAGGGCATTTCTCCCTCACTTCAAAATCCTATTTCTATTGCTCCTTGATATCCTGTTGTATCGTTTTAATTTTTCTCTTTTTTGCTGTCCAGCTGCATATTTAACATATGAAACCCATTAACACCAGCATTTAATCATTCAGAACAGTGAGCCCTTGGCAAATGTATTCACAATTAAATTGACAGGTCTATATAAAAGTATAAAAAGGCATACATAACCAACTGAGAATTATGTTGACAGTGCGGAACAGTGGCCCAGGGCTGTGTGATCATAAGATCATTTAGTTTGTGATACTTTTGAACTGTATTGTATTATACAGAAAGGTTTTCCTGATATTTAGCCTACCACTATTGGCCAAAATAATAGAAACACCTGTCAGTATGTAAAATTAAGAGATGAATCAATATGACTATATTGAGTACAGTGCTCTTTTCGGTCAATATGCAAACGATAACCTAAGTCTAATACAGAAATGTACATAACGTATCACATGAGTTTGTTAAGAAGTTTAATCTTATTTGATATAATATATATATAACTAGATTTATACATATCTACTGTACTTTGATAGTATTACATTTAAATACTCACAAATTATTATTTGTTTCACATACCCTTTAACCCTTTGGTTAAAATAACCTGTGATTCATTGAGCTCCACCCACCTCTGAAACTTAACCTGTGTCCTCATTTGAATGTATTTCACTAAGTGCTGATTCATGTTGGCAATTTGGCTGGAGTATATATTTTTGCTGAAGTGGCACACTTCACCAGACGTGAAGTCACATCCGTCAGGAGGGTAACACATTTTGAAAACTCTGAAAAAGTGCCAGAGATTTGATAGTTGGGTCCATTCACAGCGTGTGGCCAATTAGCCGAGTAGAGCGATCAGTCATTTATCTGTGCACTTTGTCTTTGAAATGTTTCATCCCTCAACCACACTCAAGCTCTTCTATTTCATTGGAGCTTTCTGATGTCAAATAAGCTTGTTGAACTGTTACAAAACAGGGCTGGGGAATGGCTGACAGAACAATGAGCCTCTGTTTCAATAATGTAATGTGTTTTAATATGAAGGTGTCTATCATTGTTGGCAGTTAGGAACCTGTCCTCAGAACATTTCTAATGGTTGACTGAGCTCACATTCACCTCAGCAAGCTGATACAGTAATTGCAGCTTTAAAGGTGATGTCTAAAAAAAAAAATCAGTGCACACACAGTATTGATAAGTAGCGGATTGTGAGAAGATATTCACTGATTTTGACAGCAAGTGTTCTCCAGAACTGTTTACTCCACTTAACCACTCTAGCACAGCAGACATCTGGCTCTATGTGTTGACATCACTTGGCTTTCTTGTACGCGTCTGCTTTTAATACGAAAGCGAGCTCTGGTTATGATTCAGACGACTGTGCGCACAGTTTCAGGGAGGATTCTTTTCACTCTGCAATAGATGAGATTATTGAATTTGGTTATTAATAAGTGTATTTTCGAATCTAGAAACATCACACATGGGAGTTTCAATTGAAGTCAGTGTTGAGGCAGAACACATTCACACAAACAAGAACATGGGGGAGTTCAAACCTGGGCTGCACCACTCGAGTGGGACTTGGTCTCAAGTCCAGTCTACACAAGGTTTTTCTGTGGTCACTTAATCATCTGGAGTGTTACTTTGTTTTTCAATTTGATTTTGACTCATTTCATTTTGGCCAGAGGACCCAACTAACTCCAGGCCTCAAGTTAAAGTGAATTGGATTTTTAAACTTTAGTGTGCAGGGAATAGACACAACACAAGTTAACATAATTGATTCTCTCTAAATAATATAAAATAGTATTCACAAAATAAAAGATAAATGTAGAAAAACTAAGTGGTGAAAGATGTCCAGTTTGACTTTAATGAAGATGCCATTTTGACCAAGTAGGAAAAACATTTTATTAAATAAGAAAATCCCATGGAAGCGTATTGGCCTTTTATTATTGATACATTTTGTCAAGATTAACATCAGATGACTGGTTGAGAAATCTGGGAATCATTGTGAAAATAGGACGTGGAATGATTTGGTAGATTTCCTGCTCTGAAGTGTGCCTGTTGGAATGTGGGAGCAGACTGGGTGCAGAGATCTTCATGGGCAAAATGTTATATTTAGTACATTTAAAATTTTATGAAAACATTTTCGGTTGACTTACTTTTGTGATCATGATATCATATCCAAATCAAGTTAACATGAATGGTTGCAGCAGTGTAGACTTGACGAATTTCGTTACTCTCAAGAAAGATTTTAAATTATAAATTAGGCTACACTACAGTATAATTATCAAAATACAATACAGTAATAATTGATATAATGAATGATACATTGTTGTGAAAGTTTGTAAGGGTGACCCATTCTGTTCAAGCAATTCATTTAGTTTGCCTTTTTATAATGTCATTTACTCTAATCTATATCAAAATGTTATTTTATTTATTGTACCAATTATAAAAAACAGAAGTGTAAGAATGGAGCCCTGAGGCAAACCAAGGGGTACTCACTTGTTAGAATAGCAAATATCTCCACTAAGACTTCATAAAAATACATGATTTTCATACTTTTCTCTTTTAAAAATATAACTTTTTACAACTCTTATGCTGTGCCATGAAAACCACACTTCTGTTTTATTGATAAATACACTCCAAGATACAGTATGTGTGGAATTAAAAATAGGTATAATTTATTCTTCTGCAATGGAAATAGAAAGATTTAGACAGGATAGGAAACATCAATATGTGTCTCTATGCGCAGATCTTCCCAAAATAAGCATACTACTTGCACATATTGATCCAAATAACAGATAGCAGCTGTTAGTGATTGTTGTCTGAATCTATTTTAACTTTAGCTGTATATTTCCCAGAGAATCATAATTGGTCACATCCTATAGAGAGATGGAGTATGTGTGCTGTTTGTCTTTTGATTATAAAAAAAAACCTTGTGTCCTAAATCAGTTAATGAGAGAAAATATAGAAAAACAACTGGAATTGGATTAAAACCAATTTCGATTGGATTAAATAAAGGATTCAGGTAATTCAGACAAGTTCCCCCTGTTTCACAGTAAGTGCAGCCACTAAGTGATTCCATTGGTCATTGGTCCAGTTTAATTTTGATTAGGAGGAAGATTACCAGGACTTTTTTTTTTCGCATCACTCATCATTATTATGACTGACCCATATTGGCTTGACTTGCTCTTGCCTGTTGGTCTTGGCCCTGTGGTCCTTAAAACCCTTTGAAGCTGCACTAATCAATTTTTCCATATCAACAAAGAATCAAATGAGAACCTAAATGGGGCGCCATTGTAGTAACAAACCCACATAGAATGATGTCCTGTATAGGGAATCATTTAGTGGACTCGCATCGATTTCTGCAACCTCATTTCCAGCTCCAGCAGGCGGCTATTTTTCAGAATCAGGTTTATGGGCAGCAGCAGGTACATCCACACATACATGGGATTTGAATTGATCTGATGGATGCATACAATAAACATAGAGAACATATTTAAATCAAGTCCTTTCAGTGAAAAGCTCTGATATATTCCCTGTCCAGCACCAAACGGCAGAAAGACACAGATAGTAACCAGCTGAACATAGTGGAGCCTTTAGCCGCTAATCAACCACATTTATTTTCTCAGAGGACCAAAATAAAAGAGCTAAATGAGAGAGAATATTAGTCTTGCATTTGCCTGGTGGTAAAACAAGTCTTGCTGAGTGTCTTCTCAAGTGGCCCAACAGTGTATTAGTGCAGGTGTTTGCATGGAAACAGCGGAGTGTTTCCATGGAAGAGGGAGTGATAGGGCGCCAGGATGTAGACCAGGAACAGTTCATTGGATTGGATTTTAAAAATGGACAGCAGTGAGAATTTCATACAGGAGACAAGTACTGTCTGCACATCGACGGCACATTCAGCCCACGTTGGTCCCATTCATATGAGACAGTCGTCACCGTTAACAAAGAATCCAGTCTTCTGTGTAGTTCATACACGTCACTGAAAAACCTGAAAACTATACAGTTACATTAAGCTTCATGATCACAGGTTTTTTGTTTTAATTTCTTAAGATGGAAGATAGATTATACATGCATTGATAGATTGTACATGCATTTTATTTCTGTAATTTTAGGTTGCCTTTTTAATATCTGGCAGGGGACAACGGATGCAAACTAGCCTCTAAAGGCTAACTCTGGCTCACTTACAGTCTGATCCTTACGCTCTGATCCTACTGTCCAGAGTGTCACTGCACCTTGACAGTAATTACACATTCTCTACACACTGTCTGACAGGTTGTTCAGTGCTCTCACGTCCACATTGACATGTGAGACACTTCAAACTGAACATATATCATCGGAAGTGCAAAATTAAATGCTCCATATCCTCACCGACAACCACTTACAAGTAGACAGATGTTGGAGAGAAACTTGATACGCATGACAAGCTACAGTTGCTTAACAACCGTTATTATTTACAAGCCAGAGAAAGGGTAGGGATCTGAGACGCTGTGCCCTGACAACACTGCTGTAGTCTGAAATAGTCATTCAAACCTCTCTGTATCCTGGGCCAAATTTCTGGGCCATTTGGGTTTTCATTTTTACAACTGTTGAGGCTGTGTTCATGCATTTGGCTTCATATTTGGGAAAGGCACATTTTTTCGGACCAATTTATTTTATTTAACCTTAATTTATACTCAAGATATCATTGAGGAGTGACCCTCATTTGCAATGATGTCGAGAAATGAATGAATTTCAACCTTAGTTCATATATATTAACACTATGTGATTTTGTAATGAACCGCTGATAACTCAATAGCCTTGTTCTGGGCCAATTTAGGGCCCATTGACTTGCATTAAAATTTTGGAGAAAGCATTGTGTCCAGTTGGAGAAGTGCGTCAATTAACAAAAGAACCGAGAAACCTCAGACCATTTCCTGTTAATACTCATCTCCTCTTTCTCTGCATCTCACTTCCTGCCGGTGTCAACTATCAGCCAGATCAGACCCTGGGCCAGTCATAGAGGGATCACGCTATGACCGCTGCTTTGACGTGGACGGTTAGGTCGGTTATGACACGTTGTTGCACACACCCTGCAGCCATTGACACAGTGCACAAGAAGGTGCATTTACTGCTGCTTCAGGATGCACATCTTGAGCCTTTACGAATAGTCAAATCACCTATCCTTTAAGCCTCCTTTCCTATACCTTAACCCTACACGTCATCGGGGCCAAGGAGAGATGAAAAGGTGCTTCCTTTCGAACATAGGAAAAGACAGCACTGTTTTAAATGAATTCGACTCAAGTTTTTGTGTTGTCTCAAAGGGTGTAGTCAGCATGGAGTTTGTTCACTACGAATGTCTATACGTTCATAGCATACAAGACCATTTTATTGGGCTACACTTTAAATTACCACACCAGTGGTTTTTACATATGTTGACCTTAAAATATAAATGATACTCCCCTTAACTGCTGAACTTTTGCTTTCTCGGCTTCTATTCCTTGCCGTTCTTTTGAAAATCCTCAGACTTGAAACTTGCTTGAAATACTACCGGTGTACATTAATACATATTACTGCTTTAATATACTGTTACACTGTGATTAATTAAAGTCAAAATGTTTTTATTCGGTTTTGAGTGGAATAAATGTCGGGAAGAACAGTAACAAGAAAAGTCAGTATAGAAATGCCAAAAATAAAAGACCAAAGAGGTCATTTAGAAACAGTGTCCCCTTCATTGTACAACGCTTTAAAAATATTCACTCTGAATATATCTTAGTCACAATTATTTAATAACCACATGTCAACCTCTTGCAGGTTTTTATGTGTCATGGGGAATACCTCTACCCAGTGAAAAGAGTCGTTTCATTTCTTCTTTGGCTATGGAGCTTCCTTAGAATTGTTAAAATCATTTTGTTTAAAGTTTTTTTTCCTTGTCTTGGGCTTTGAGATAACATACGTATAATAGAGGGCTTGCGTGACAAGCTAGATGTGTGGAGTTTGAAAGAATGGCTTTTAAAAGACAGGAAGGTCCAATAAAAATGACTGTGTAATGCATTATGGAAAGTGTTGATGCAAGGTTTTTGTAGCTTGACCAACTCTGCTGCATCGATTCTGACCCTTTTTATTTTTAATGTGTCTCTCCTGAGTCCCACCAACTTTTGCAGGGAAGTGCCATACTAATTTGCGGCCGTTCCCCTTTTATGGGAACTATCAAAAATGTTTATGGGATGCAATTATGCACAGAAATGACTTTTTAACTCAAATATCAATACCAGCGTCACAGCCTCAAGAATGTGCTGCATATATGGGCCCATCTTTCAACCAAAAGCAAACTCGGAGCAATTTTTAATAAAAGAATCGTACACACATTGCCAGTAAAATGTTGCTTTCACTGAACAAACCGGTGGTGAAGAACACATGCAAATATATGGACTTTTAAATTGGGGCCTGTCCAGTGGTGTAGTGGTGCCTGGAGAAGTGGGTATACTCTAAGTTGTACTGCGCGCGCATCCGCTTTTGCCGGTCCTATATTTCCCATAATTGCGCTGCCTCACACAGCCACTCGTGAGTAGTGGTCCAACACAGGCCTAATGCATGAATAGCCTATAAGATATAGAGAGCGTAGCTGGCAGAACGGCTATATGTTTAGCCTCCGTGTCCGCTCCATTTACAGCCATTAGTGCGAGTGGGGGGGAGGAGTTCACTGTCCTGACAGCTGACTGCCGCTACGGTCTGCCGGACCATCACTGTTTGCACAGTAGGCTAAATAGGGAGACTGAGGTGGGGACCCTGGACCTTCTAGGGGGGTCCGGGGGAATGCTCCCCCGGAAGAAAAAAATGCAACCTTTTAAAGTAAAATTCATCAATCTGGTGCACTTTGAGAAGAAAACTGCATGCAACCAGGCCCAGGGGCCCAAGGGCTCAGGGGGGCCCTAAGCCAGAGATACTGATAGTAACTTTACATGTCGCATTGTCAAAGAGCTCAGTCACTCATGTCAATAACAGCCTAGGGTCCAAAAAGGAATAGGAAATAAATCATCATGGCCTCTAGCAGGTGAAAAATAGAAAAGCAAGTGCAAAACAAAAGCATTATTAGCTATGTCTTATGGGCTTCATAAGGGGCCTCTAAGGCCCCCACACACATACAGGAATAAGCTTTATACGTGTAAATTCTATACTGTTCATAAAAAGTAGCTTTCCACCCTGTATCTGTTGCAATGGGCCCCTCCATCATATAACATGGGTCTGCAGACCAATCTACTGTACTGTTTTTATAGTTGCAGAGTAAAGAGTGCTGCCTGTTTAAGAAAAATAATGTTCCTTCTGCAGCTCAAGATTTGATTTAAATCTAAATTTTCCTCTGAAAGTGCATCAGATTGATGCATTTTACTTTAAATCTCATAATCCGTCTATGATCCAACTGGTTTCCACAATCTTTTTTATTTTTGCGGGGAGCATGCACAAGCATTATTCATAGAAAAAAAAATGTGGGGGCCCCCCACAGGGTCTTGAAACGGGCCCCGAGATTGTTAAGACCGCCCCTGCACGCTTGCCGCCTTCTCTCTGCCCGCTCGCCTCTCTATTGAGAATGCATTAGTGGGCGAAACAAACGCCTCGGCCCGTGTGAAACGGCCTGAACTACTGAACGAAGGAAATCAAATGAGGTTCTGGCATTTTCCCCAAAAAACGGGACAAATTGTGTCCCGGGAGAGATTTTTCTTTTCCCGGGACAGCTGGTGAAAAAAAGAGAACAATTTCGGGGAAAACGGGACGGGTGGCAACAAGTCCCGCAGTCGCGGCCGTTAGAAGTGGGTATACGCAATGTCGCCTGAAAAATAAGTGGGTATACGCCGTATACCTGCGTATACCCCCCACTACACCACTGGGCCTGTCCAAAGAAGCATGTCGGAGCCGTATGCTCATTCTCGTAGTGTATTGAGGAAATGAAACTTTTCCCTTTTGTCTTTCTTATCTTGTAAAAGACACGTTAGCTCTTATTTCATCATAACATTGCGCCTTGATCGCATCCCCGTTTGTTTTCATATGGAGGCTTCGTCGATGTGACGTCACTTCACGTGCGCACTGGATTGTGGGTCAGAATCGCCCAAATTGGATGCAGTTTTAAACACTAACAATCTTGGCCGGATCAAGTAGGACATCCGGGTACTTCTAACCATCCTAAATCTGGCCACAAGAATCGGGACATCCTAAATATTTTTTCTACATACTATATAGTAGAAAGTATGCGATTCGGAACGCAACCTACTGTATATCTAACCGGCAGTTGGATTCAAACTGTCAGTTAGATTCAGGGCCAATCAGAGCATACTGGGCTTCTGGGAAGGCAGGGCTTAAAGTGACAGGCTCTAAAACGGAGCGTTTCAGATAGAGGCTTAAAAAGATGAGATTCAGCAATGGCAGTGTGAGAAATCTAATGTTTGTTTTGGATACTACACCATGAAAACAGATTCTAGCAGATACCCAAATTACAATTTTGAACCTGAAAATGTGCATACTATGTGACCTTTTAAGGTTGCAACGAGGACTGCCATGTTTCTTGATGGAGACCTCTGCATGTAATGTCTCTACTGTCAATGTCAGTCTCCTGGTAAAAGGGTGAGCAGCAGTGCAAATACACCACAAGGTTCAGGTTCATCTTGACATAGTCTGGGTCTTTGGCTTTTTTAATTTAGAATTTTTTTTATATAGCTTGAGCCACTTTAGAGCCCAGCTTATACCAGCAATAAGCGCCTCCGGTTTCACCTCTCTGTAACCTGCTTTGTTTTGCTGGCCGGACTGCAATGATACCAGATTGCACCATGTTCCTCCCACAGGAACAACACGTTGGGTAATATGATTGACACGCTCGCTCAGGCTCCACCCAGCCTGGTGGCTGCTCATTGGTTCTCCCGGGGCCCAAAAAAGGGCCAGTGTGAACCAGACCAGATCATCTGCCAATACGCTATGACAGTTGCCATTCTTGTTGTAGCTTGGTTTTGGGAGAATTCTCTCTGCACTTATTCTCAGAAGAGACTAGAGTAATATGACTGTGTTTGGGACTTTCCTCCATCTTTAGAGTTCAGATATAGTTGGCTGATCTTTTCAATGACTAAACTTGATTTCATTTCGCAATCAGGGCTTTTTTTCTGTTGTCGGTGGAGTTTGAAGTGAAGTCAATCGGCCAAAACAGCACACAGGTAAATACCATCTTTGCTTCCTCTGCTTCTACGCTCTCCCATCTTTACCTGTGTACCTTTTTAAGTGTGTGTGTGTGTGTGTGTGTGTGTGTGTGTGTGTGTGTGTGTGTGTGTGTGTGTGTGTGTGTGTGTGTGTGTGTGTGTGTGTGTGTGTGTGTGTGTGTGTGTGTGTGTGTGTGTGTGTGTGTGTGTGTGTGTGTGTGTGTGTGTGTGTGTGTGTGTGTGTGTGTGTGTGTGTGTGTGTGTGTGTGTGTGTGTGTGAGCGCGGGTCAAACCCCGACCTCAGATTCACCATCCCTCATCTGCCTCGTTGCTATGATTCATGCTGTCGAACAAGGGGAATGCTGCATTTCAAAAGAAACACTTTTTACAGACATACGTAAGCGCGCGTTTGTGGTCTGTGAGTGGGACTGCTATTTGTGAGTCATGTTCCTCTTTTCATTCATGATCGCAGCAGGCGAGGTGTGTGTGTGTGTGTGTGTGTGTGTGTGTGTGTGTGTGTGTGTGTGTGTGTGTGTGTGTGTGTGTGTGTGTGTGTGTGTGTGTGTGTGTGTGTGTGTGTGTGTGTGTGTGTGTGTGTGTGTGTGTGTGTGTGTGTGTGTGTGTGTGTGTGTGTGTGTGTGTGTGTGTGTGTGTGTGTGTGTGCTGATGCTGACGGCAGTGAGGAGAGTGTGAGATTAAAAAAGGAGGAGAAGATTAGGTGAAAAAGCAAAAGGAGCTCATTGCAGGCTGGTTGCTGATGGAGAATTTATACCAGCGCTGCATCCGGCCCTATGCATGGGTAGAAAACACAGCCGTGAGTACTTGTTGTTTGGTCTGCCCGCTGGCTGTTTTTTAAGGCTGCTATTTAAAGATCAAAGTGTGTTGTCGGCCGGTGGAGTGTGTGTGTGTGTGTGTTCCTGGCCCCCTCTCTGGGGCTGCTATGAATGGGAGAGATGGGAGTAGGGCTTTGAGGGTCAAAGTTCACGTGTTTGTTTGGAGGATGCAACCTCTTGGTTCACTTGGTGTGGTTCGGTGTGGCTTGGCATGCATTCATTTAAGTTTCCACTGTGAAAAGTTGGGGAAAAAAGCTTACCGTGCCGTACCTATTTTTGTCACTGCTCCGATGCATTATCTTTTGTTTTAATTTACCCAGAGGGAGGTTATTCAAGTTTATTTGCAACATTTTCCCTGCAGAAGAGTTCATGCAGTTCTTGCAGCATTGAGCTATCACACTTCTTACTAAGCTGTCACATGAAGAGGAGGCTGCCATACATGAAGAGGAGGCTGCCATATAAAGGTTTTCTTCTTTCGAGCTTCAAAAGACAGGAAGCGGTGCCAGTTTAGCAGAGGTTGAGTGGGGCCATTGCGCCCCCATATGTAAAAAATAAAACTTACCAATGATGACGTTGTCTACTGCCGTCGCTTAGTAAAGCACAGAAAAAACCAAGAGAGAAATACGGAAGTTGATCAAAATATACGACAAGAGTGCTCGATTGTCGTTGTTGTTGTAACTCATTTCTAAGACATGTTCAATACACTTTGATTGAGGCTTTTTTTCCCAAAAAAGTGTATCACTTTGTAGAGAGATTGTTGCAACGTTGTCAGTAGTGCTTCTTCGTTATTTTGATATGAGTAGTTTTCCAGTTAGGCAAGCGGTCTCTGGTGCACTTCCACCAGTTATCATTGGCACACAAGTGGAACAGAGTAAAAAAGAATCCAGTTGGGATTCAAAAGAAAAACATATCTAATGAAGAGTTCGGCATATTATATCAACGTGCAAAGGAATGCAAAAATTGTTTTTTTTTGACCTACCAAATAACTATCTCCCAGGCCCTGTCAAGCGCGACCAATTAGCTTTAGCTTATCATTTAACATCTGGGCCATTATTGGTGTTACAGTCTCCTTTTTCTATAGGGTTTTTTTTTAGCATAAAATGTAATGCATGCGTGGAGTCCCAGAACTAAGGTTGAAGAATTGGCAGTTAAGAGTCAGCAGGATCAAATGGGGCCAGGGGGGCAAGGAGACTCTCATTTTTTCTTTCTTTCAAACTACTCTTGTCATGCCGTTAAGCGGCTAATAGTGGGACAAACTGTCACAGGTCGCACAGCCATAAGAGTACTACTCTAATGAGTGTCAGAGTTCATCTGGTGCACTATGACTCAACTGCTGGCGTGCAGTTGGTCCGTACTGTGTGTCAAAGTGGTATCGGATCCAACCGCCCACACTGGGGTTTTTTCACACACGCATACAGGAGTATATTCATTCATTAAGGCTTACCCGGTGAGAATACACATGAAAACCAACACGCCTAA
Organism: Ammodytes marinus; assembly: GCF_949987685.1. NCBI lineage: Eukaryota > Metazoa > Chordata > Actinopteri > Uranoscopiformes > Ammodytidae > Ammodytes > Ammodytes marinus. Next base: position 16,894,283 of record NC_137226.1, on the reverse strand, counting down.
CAACCCCCCAGTCCCCTCCCCCTCCCCAGCCACAGCTACCTTCACCTCAGTCAAGTCCTGTTAATGTCATAGTGAAAATGGCAGACCATGTAGAGATGAGACAGAGAGAGGGACTGTATAGAACTGACCGTTTTATCAAAGTATGGCTGAGATTATTGGAAAAAGTCATTTCTTAACCAACGCAGAGTCAAAAGGAAATCCCCCTGGAGCAGGACTTTTAGTTTTTTCTGATTTGACCATAACCCATTTCTATGATTTCAGACACACAGATTGGGATTAGATTTAAAAGGTATAGGTTACTTGAACCAAAGTGTTGTTCTTTGCAGGCTTTAATTATTGTATTATTAGTATTGTAGATAGTCATCCAACCATTAAGATATATGTGTTATAGCTTCAATGGAGTTTGGAAGCAGACATATCTAATCAGCATTACACTAGTGACTACAGTATATATGTGGGTCTACTCTAGTATATTTGACATTACTGATTAGTGAAGGGATTTTTTATGGAGCCAGAAAACCCACATATTTGAGAGCTTGGTTGCAGCCTGGATGGAGATTAAGGGGGGTGAGCAGCCATGTACTGAGGCAAACTAGCCCCTTAAAGGTACAGTGTGTAATATTGGAGTATTTAGCGGACAAGAGGCTAGTAACTAAAGATGGCATCATCCACCACTGCCTCAAGTCTTTCCAAAATGATGAGGTGAAGATGTATTTAGTGATTTATTCTATAGTACTTCTTCGTCTTCCAACAGGTGCATTTCCCCTAGGACTCCCACTAAAAACACGTAAGGCTGTTAAGTTTGTCCATGCTGTAGAAACATGGCGGTGCGAAATGGCGGCCTCAGCACCCCACTCCTATATATGAAAGGCTTATTGCAGGTCATGAAGAACAAGCTATATTTTCAAGCAATTATACGCTAATCAAAACAAACCTAGAGTATGAATATTATATTCCATTTATATCAAATCTGTTCGGACAAATGCAGATCAATTCTACACACTGAACCTTTAACATAAATCTCATTAAAAGCCCACCATGGTTTAAAGTTTCAATCCTTTGGCACCAAACCAAACCTAGTGTGACAGTGTTAGCTTTACACTCTCTACAGTTCTGTATTTGCTAAGCCGCGTCTGCAATGAGTGATCCAATCTCTTGTCGCGTTACGGAAGCTGAAGTTGCTCTAATTTCCATTTCACTGGACGTGAAAAACAGTGATGAGAAACTTCATTCACCTTCACAGCACGCATCAGAAGTCAAATCAGCTATCGAAATCGTGATATCCTTGGGGTTTTCCCATTAACTGCAATACAGTCGAAGTACTGTATTCTTGAAGTCAGCCTTTAGTGGCCATTATAGGAAGTGCATCTGACGCACACTTCACAACAGCTATCAACTATCAACTGAGGTGGATGCCACTGTAACAATTCCCTTTGAAATGCATTCGGGGAAATTCTTGGGAGGAATAAAACATTATGGAAATAAATGTTAAGTGGGTATATCCGGGAAAGCAAAATAAAAACAAACGATGAATCATGGCGAATGGTTGGATAACAGAAAACAGATGAGTTTGGGATTGTTTTTTTGGTTGGAGTGTGGGTGTGTCTCACATACCAAGCCACTCTTATGCTCTTGCCAAGGCAAATAACCACAAAGGTGAAAGGGGAGGGACACGGGATAAAGAGACCTGCCCGTGTGTGTGTGGGGGGGGGGGGGGGCAGTCCGAGGTTTCGTGCCAAGGCCAAGAAGCACATTCTTTGGCAGCATACAGTGCTTCTGTCAGACGCCGATCAGGAACACGATGTACGGCTCTCTGGATGCAGCAAAACCATCGCCCTCAAAACACACACACACACACACACACACACACACACACACACACACACACGCACACACACACACACACACATCCACTCCTGAGATGGTTTGGCAGAAAAGGAGTTTGTTTCGTTCGTCGTACTGCTGCTGCGGTTACATCATTAAGGAAGTGGCGTTGCCTTATATGGCATTAGGTGGTTGACTTGACGTATCCCTTCCAGAACAACAGAGGGATGCTGACGTTGCCCTCCTGGCAGCGGTCACATTCACATTGCAGTGTGCTACATTGCATTAAGGCTTAAGTCACTGTGGAGCAGTGACAGTCTCCCCTTTGGCCAATGAGATGCTCTAGCCTTGGCCCTTCGTCTGTCAAAGCGGGTGCGGATGTCTATGAGTCCAAGGGCAATGGGAACAACGCTACCACTGTGTCCACTGCTGTCCAGGCCCTTTGATCCCCCCCCCGCCCCCGCCTCCCCGTGACCTGGCTTCCCTTCACCGTCTGTCAGTCATACTCTGCGGGTCGCTCCCCCCCTCAGTGTGGAAGACTCCCCGGCCAGTATTGGGCAGAGGTGGGTGACTTGACGTTGACATTAAAGAGGACCTATGATGCTTTTTGACTTTTATGACCTATAAACGTTGTTATGATGATTCATAGTCATGCTTAACCATACTAAATTATCAAATAATGACTTACATGCATTTCGACGTATTCCCTGCTGACCGTCTGGGGTGTCTGTGCAGAGCACTAAACACTATTCTAGCCAGTCGAGAAGTCACGTCTTCAAAGCGGTCTACCCTTTCATAATTTGTGACGTCGCAAAAAAATGTGTGAAGTCACCACGCGGATGTTTCCATGTATGGTAATGCTGTCACTTCCCTGTTCGCGTCTGCCTCGCGTCTGCCTCGCGCCCTTATAGGTCCATGCTCGCGCTTCCCGCCACTGAAAGTGTTCCGGAAGGAAGGTAACCAATCACAACGGAGTGGGGTTTGCAGGAGGGGGGGGGGGAGGGGAGCGGAGATTGCCGAAGCACAGGCGGAGGGAGCGGAGATGGCCGATGCACACACACTCAAGTGTTGACAGGATGTGCTGGATCGCCAAAATAAGAGAAAGAGCTTCCCGAAAATCTACATAGTTTTTTGTGATGTGATTCGTGTCAGGTTGCTTTATAGCAGTGTAAAACAAGAAATTAAGACCAGAAAAGTAGTATAATAGGTCCTCTTTAAAGGTCACATATTATGCAAATTATTTCGGGTTCAAAGTCGTAATTAGGGTTTTCCATTAGAAAGTGTTTTCATGGAGAAGTGTCCCAAAAAAAAAAGTACCTTTTTTCAGCCTCTGTCTGAAACACCTCGTTTTATAGCCTGGAGTCTATTTATTTTTCCACAAGGGGGGGATGTGTCCGCGGGAAGCTGCACTGACAAGTAAAGGGAATTTAATCCATCAGGTAATATGAGCAGGCAGTGTGTTTCATTAACGTTTGCTGAGTGCGTGATTGACATGTGAAACAGCTTGATATCGATATGACAACAAACCCATAAACGCACTCTAATTAAGTCCACAAACTTAGCTACATCAGTGTCATGTGCTGTATCACACTCATGAGAAGCACAGCAGCTGTCAGCAATGGTGTGTGTGTGTGTGTGTGTGTGTGTGTGTGCGCGCGCGCATGTGTATGCGTGCGTGTGTGTGTGTTAACCTGTTATTAACATGAAGACATCCTTCTAATAAGTGTGTGTGTGTGTGTGTGTGTGTGTGTGTGTGTGTGTGTGTGTGTGTGTGTGTGTGTGTGTGTGTGTGTGTGTGTGTGTGTGTGTGTGTGTGTGTGTGTGTGTGTGTGTGTGTGTGTGTGTGTGTGTGTGTGTGTGTGTGTGTGTGTGTAAGACTATTTACGGGAATTGGTGACTTCTGGACCTGAGCTCATCCATTAGTTCATAACTGATCTGAGATCAGATGTCGGTGTCCACCTGTCTGTGAGCTTGACCACAGTGATGTTACTTAGAAAGTGAGAAAGTGACTTGGGCCAATGTATTACTGTTAAGCCTGCATCATTCCCCCCTTTTTTTGGTCACCCACAAATGAACCCCTATCCAAATGTCATGTTAATCTGACCAGTAGTTGCCTGGACCTGGTCCAAATGGGGCGTTCATGTGGTGTCGGACACATCAGAAAAAACAAGTTACCGGGGAAGATTTTGGTGCCTGACTTACCGACTTGACGTCAAACGCATCATCACCACGGCAGGCAAAGATAGCTGCGTTTTATTATTAACGTGCATATTTTGAATCAATCGTAGCCTATTTAATAGCTGTCATATCTGTTTTCTTAGCTCAACGTTGTCATGAAAATTAAAGGAATATTTCACCCATACGGAACCGGCGTTCTATCATTATAAAATCGCTATTATATAGAATGAGGTTTTTCGTCCATCAGTCTTTCCTCAGTCTTTCCTCAGTCTTCCCTTGGCCCAGCTGTACTGTTAATCCTAACCCTACATTTTGTACTAGTGTGATGTCACTCTAGTAAAATGTAGGGTTAGACAGTGTGACCATAAAACACTCTTTCTGCCTTTACTCAGGCTAGGATGAACCGATTTCTAATGACCCATGTCCCTCCATGCCCCACTTCTCTAGTCTTGAAACATTCTCAGTAGACACCACTGGAAATAGATTGTAACCTGCTATAGCTCCATCTGTCCCTCCAGGCATCAACTATATACTGTGTGCTTGGGCTTTATCTTTATCTTTTACACTCTCAACCCTCCATGCACAGTTATACCACACAACCATAGCGAGCAAGTTAAGGGTTACAAATAAGCGGGTATGCATCTTGTAAGAGGGGAAGCGTGGTGGGAATAGAGATCAGAGTGAATGTTCTGTTCGTCAGTGTACAGCCGGCGCGTGTGTGTGTGTATTTTGTGGCTTCATTTTGTGTGTGTGTGTGTGTGTGTGTGTGTGTGTGTGTGTGTGTGTGTGTATGCTCAACGGCATTTATGTAATGTCTCTGTAAGTGTCTCTCTCTCTCTCTCTCTCTCTCTCTCTCTCTGCGGCTGCGAGGCTGGCTGGATGTTGATCACCAAGACAGGCCATCCATATGACAGGGGACTTCTTATGTAACCATGTGGTGTGTCTCTCTGGAGCTCTCTCTTTCTCACACACACACACACACACACACACACACACACACACACACACACACACACACACACACACACACACACACACACACACACACACACACACACACACACACACACACACACACACACACATACACACATACACACATACACACAGAAGCTTCACTGGAAGTCAGTGTATGCTGCAGATGCCTATGGGCTGCAAATTAGCAAGCAGGACACGACGCACCACTGGCAAAAAGGTCTGGATCTCTCTTTCTCTCTGTTTGTGTTTGAGTGTGTGTATGTGTCTGTGTGTGTGTTTGTGTGTCTGTGCGTGTGCTTGTGTGTGTGGGTGTGTTCTTAAAGAAGAGGGCAAGTGATGAATCTGCATGGAATTTCTTGTTCTATCCAATTCACGGAAAGCTAGATGACTAACCCAAAACCTATTAGCGTTCCAGTAGAAGAAGCTGTGTGTGTGTGTGTGTGTGTGTGTGTGTGTGTGTGTGTGTGTGTGTGTGTGTGTGTGTGTGTGTGTGTGTGTGTGTGTGTGCGGCATGTGCACTTAATGCTTCTTACTTATCCCCTCTGGACCAAATTGTTTACCTGGGGTTTTTGGAGCGAGAAGAATGTGTGTGTGGGCGGACAGCGTGATCCTACCTGTTGTGAAACGGTGTGTGTGTGTGTGTGTGTGTGTGTTTGTGTTGTCCTCTGGCCCGTACACACACACACACACCGTGCCACTCCCTCTCGCTGTGAACTTTGCCTCCTAACCAACCTTTTGTAGTTTCTTGCTAGGTGTGTAGAAGTGTGTGTTCCCTCTCCCCCCCCCCCCTGCATATACCTGTCTGTGTGGGCAGTGTGAGGTATGCTGCAGACATGAGACAGAGGAGTGAGAGGAGGAAATGAGGAGCATAAAGAGGCCTGCGCTTCTTTTGAACTCCTGTGTTTACTGGCTGCTATTGTTTGATCTGAGCTGATAGAGCAGAAGGAAGTGATAAGAAAGTGACGCAGCTCTTGGTGAAGTTATCCATTAAGTGCTGAATCACACAAGTGTGTGTGTGTGTGTGTGTGTGTGTGTGTGTGTGTGTGTGTGTGTGTGTGTGTGTGTGTGTGTGTGTGTGTGTGTGTGTGTCTGTCTGGTAGATCTACCACTGGGAATATGAAGGTGTATTGAACTCTGAGATCCTGTGTAGTATAAATGTGCAAACATTTTAGAAATCGGTTCATCCTAGCCTGAGAAAAGGCAGAAAGAGTGTTTTATGGTCTCACTGTCTAACCCTTAATAATGAATAATGATGGATTGGATTTATATAGCGCTTTTCAAGGCACTCAAAGACGCTTTACAGGGTTTCAGGTTACATTCATTCACACACAGTCACTGGTGGTAGTAAACTACGATAGTAGCCACAGCTGCCCTGGGGCAGACTGACGGAAGCGTGGCTGCCATTAAGCGCCTACGGTCCCTCCGACCACCACCTCAAACATACAGCATACATACACATTCACACTAGGCAAGGTGGGTGAAGTGTCTTGCCCAAGGACACAACAACCATGACACAGGTGGCAGAGCGGGGATCAAACCGCCAACCCTTAGATCTACCACCTGAGCCACGGTCGCCCCTTCTTCTTCCCATTTGTGACTTCACGCATGGGAAAATGTAGGGTTAGGATTGACAGGACAGCTGGGCCAAGGGAAGACTGAGGGAAGATAAACCTCATTCATTATATTATAATAGCGACTTTATAATGATAGAATGCCGATTCCGTATCGGTGAAGTATTCCTTTAATTAACATTCCATTTAGCTGTTAATCTGTCACTTCAGTGTGAGTCCCAACTCTGAATTTACTGGGAAAAAGTGATTTATTTTATCCATCATTTATATGTGATAAGGGAGACAACAAGGAGTATTGCCTTGAGGATGGGAGGTTGTACTGTATATGGGAGTAAGATTTTATGAATGGCAGCTTGGGATTGTGGGTAAAAAAAAAAAAAAAAGCCCTGACCACACAATTGTATCTGTTGACCTCGTGAGAGGATGGCTCCATGTGGAACTAGGTGAAGGTTCATGATCAGCTAGAGGGAACGGTAGGACGCGCACACACACACACACACACACACACACACACACACACACACACACACACACACACACACACACACACACACACACACACACACACACACACACACACACACACAAACACACAAACAGGGCTGGTAGTGAGTGATGCATAGTGACGATGATGCTGTGTGGTCTGTGTGTGTGTGTGTGTGTACATTCATGCCGGTTGCCCTCAAGTTGTTTCCCGCCAATCGAAAGTGAAGGCACCTCTCCAAATTCCTGATCTCTAACTCACTTCCTATTATGAGCCAGCACCTGTCAAGCACATCCCACACACACACACACACACACACACACTCCCACGCACACACTCCCACGCACACACGCGCAGCATGCCGCAGAGTGTGAGCGTAAAACCACAGGCATGACTTTTATGTTTAGTGTGTGTTTTCATGCAGTTTTTTTCGAGCTTTTCAGACTAAAGACGGTGTCAAGTAACTACTCATTTGGATCCATCTCTCTCACTGACACACACTTTCTTCTATAATATTATCTCAGAAAAAAGCACAGAATTGACAGACAGGGTTCTGGAGTGGTGTGTGAGTGTGTGTGTGTGTGTGGGGGGGGAGGGCTTTGCTGCTGGTTTCTCGTCTGTTGAGTCAGAGCTGGTATGATGACACATGCAATGCTGTTGCAGTATGACACACGCACGCACACACACACACACACACACACACACACACACACACACACACACACACACACACACACACACACACACACACACACACACACACACACACACACACACACACACACACACACACACACACACACACACACACACACACACACACTAGTTTCCAGTAGTGAGATGTTCTGTGATATTGGAGGACAGACTTGAAGATGCCTTGGAGTTGGAGTCCAACTTTTTCCTCTCTCTCTGTATCTCTCTCAGTGAGTACGCGCTTTCTCTTCTGTGTGTGGATGTGTGTTTTGTTGGTGCGTGTGTGTGGGGGGAGGGGGAAGGGGGGTTAATGAGCTTCATTTGCATGTTAGTAACCACTGGAACTTTCCTACGGGGATACATGAAGTCATTGTTGTCAAAATCAATGAATATCCACAGCCTATGCTCTGTAAACGGTTATAATCAAACAGGCTTGGACCAAGCCACACATACTGTAGGGCTGTGGGACCATCGGGCTGATCGGCTTAATATGTATTTGGCTTATTTCAATGTTGTCACACATGCTATTATACTAAAACACATGCTACCTGACTGTATTTTCGTAGCGATACATCTATATACAGTATAGCATAGCTATGATGGGTTGGTTTGAGCCACTTTATTTACATATTCATTTACTGAGCCTAGGCTTTAGCCTGGTCCTACCAGACCATCGTACTTCATTTCATTTGTACAGAAGGTCTGGAACTGCTGTAATTGGCAAACTTGGAGGCGGGTGTCTGATGAAGTTTAAAACTATTGGATCTGCCCAGTGCCACTCTGGATCAGCCAACCAATCGCATAACGTTTGGTTGTGACGTATGTCATGAGCCGGCTTCTGACGGTGCGTTCCAGTTGTACTGGGAACTCGGAAATTTCCGACTTCACTACATATTGTAGTCTATGGATCTATCAGTACCTGGCAACGGTAGCTTGCTAGAGCCTAACGTTTAGTTATTTGGATGAGAAAGGTTGTCGGCGTCCATACTTTCCCAAGCAGATGCACTGGAACACAAACAGGTCGGAACTCGGAACTACCAAGTCGGGAATCTCCGAGTTCCGAGCATAAAGGAACGCAGCATTCAACTGAAACTGGAGCGCGACTTCAACGTCATCGTTCTTAGCCATTTAGCTCAGGAGATTTTCCTGAGCTAAAGCTGAGAAATTCACTGCAGCCCCAGACTGACTTCTGAAGGGAAAATTAAATTTGAGCGGAAGTAGGTAGGCGGGCGGAGCCAGGCTACCTAGGCTGTGTATTAACGCCAGATTTATTTTTATTTCGTTTTTTTGGGCCGATTCTCAGGCCGAACGAGTGTTGTTAAACGAGACGGTCTCCGCAGGTCTCCGTTTACGAGCATTTCCGGTTTGCGTAACAAGTCGTTGCCTTGCGTGACGACTCACCGCTCCTGTGCTGCCTAGCAACCCTGATTGCTGCCAACGGAGACAGCCTTGTCAACGGAGGAAAAAAGAAAAAGAAGTTGCCTACCAGACGAAAATATTTTATTTTGTGCCATCTCTGACGAAACCGCAATGAATCGTGGGATTTATAGGGCCGCGAAGGATCCATCTGATGCAGCCTTAAAAACTGTGACATTTTTGAAGGCTGTGATTTCTCGGCCGCATATGAAGGAGCCTTGCAAATCGTTGCAAATGGAACAAGCCTTTGCGCACCGCTATGACGCAATCGGTCTTCAAATGCAGCCTACGTAGGCTGCAACCCCTGAATCGAGATCCAGCTATAGTCTCGCAGTCTCTTCCATTCATCCATTTTTTATTCATTTGTCTGTCTCTTTCTCTATTCCAAACAAACACACACACACACACACACACACACACACACACACACACACACACACACACACACACACACACACACACACACACACACACACACACACACACACTGTTGACTGAGCGTTTTGCTGCTGTTCCTGGAATCTGACCAGCTTTTGTGAATGGCTGCGAGGGCTGGGTGTGGCCCTGCTGTACCTTTGCCCTGCACTGCAACAACAACAACATCACATTCATAAAAGCTTTTATCTCCACACACACACACGTGCACACAAACACACGCACACAAACACACGCACACAAACACAGAGTGGTCAACGTTACATCTTCATCCAGTATGCTGACAGGTGTAGGCTGATGTTCTTGTTCTACTTTATTGTAGTTCACGTGTGTGTGTGTGTGTGTGTGTGTGTGTGTGTGTGTGTGTGTGTGTGTGTGTGTGTGTGTGTGTGTGTGTGTGTGTGTGTGTGTGTGTGTGTGTGTGTGTGTGTGTGTGTGTGTGTGTGTGTGTGTGTGTGTGTGTGTGTGTGTGTGTGTGTGTGTGTGTGTGTGTGTGTGTGTGTGTGTGTGTGTGTGTGTGTGTTTGAGAGAGAGCATGGGCCCCATTCTGTCAGAAGGTGAATCTCTGCGGGGGGTAAACTAGAGTTCGGCCTCATTAGCGAGAAACCTGCTCACCGCTCAAGACACACGTGGGCAGTCTCTCGCCTTTATTTCTTTCTCTTTTAACACACACTCACACACACACTTACTCAGGCAGGTTCGACCGAGCTACGTGTGTGTGTGTGTGTGTGTGTGTGTGTGTGTGTGTGTGTGTGTGTGTGTGTGTGTGTGGGGCCATGGATCATGCTCTCTTAATTGGAGACACAGCTCCCGACTTACCTTATCCGAGCAGCTGTATTTATGTTTACTGCTGTTGTGACCCAGATATAGTCGACCCCCAT
>NC_137226.1:16756323-16881323 GCF_949987685.1 Ammodytes marinus | reverse complement strand
GCTTCAACTAACTAAACCACTGAACTGTATTGCTGTATAGTTATATACGTGTAATGTGTTTTATTTTTTTAAACATACACAGTAAGTTTGAAAGTTTCCTGTTTGGGTAAAATGTTTTGCTTTGTTTCCCAGTAACAAAGATGCTAGTTATTCATTAATAACTTAAAGCTACAGTGTGTAACTTTTTTCCATGTAAATGAATGTCGTTAACATTCAACACATCGCCAAATGAGTTGACCAAAATAGATGAAGCCCGCAAAACTCTCTCTGTATTTCTCAGTATGGTAGCGTTTATAAACTAGTGTCTCCTGTATACCTGCTCAGCCCGTCCCAAAGGAATAGACGAAAAATAGTCGAACAAAAATGTCCTCATCCAACCGCGGCAACATTTGACACCTGAGCATTAATAGGCGTCAAAGGGAGTGCCCTCAGTCAGACTCTAGGCCAAGAGTTGTGACGCGAGGCTTAGCTTACATCATATCCTTGTTTAGGGCCCATGGAGCTGGCAGTATTAGCTCCTTGGCCAAAGCATTTTGTTTGTGTTGGAAGCGGCGGTGGAGAGAACCGTGTCACAGCGGGGGTATGTTTATGTGCTGGGGTGGGCGTAGACTATATGCTGGGAGGGAGAGACTCGGCAGCTCTCGGTGGAAGTACACCGACACACAGGCACACAGGCACACACACACACACACACACACACACACTCACTCACTCACTCACTCACTCACTCACTCACTCACTCACTCACTCACTCACTCACTCACTCACTCACTCACTCACTCACTCACTCACTCACTCACTCACTCACTCACTCACTCACTCACTCACTCACTCACACACATAAAACTGAGGAGCATAAGCTGTGATCTCATCCTGCTGTCTGGTGTGCGTGTGTGTATGTGTGGTCGTAGTGATGGTGGTTTTGTTGAATATGTCTTAAGGCCAGACACTGCAGGCAATGTTTAATTCAGCCATGATTATGTAAAAAACAACATTAATGTCACCACTGCTGATCCTTGTTCAGAAAAAGTCCAATACTTCTTGCTTGTTTACAGGTCAGATAGACAGGACTATCCCTACAATAAGATGGGCTGCGGTGCTGTCAGACAGGAATGGCAATATGACATGTATCGGCACAGTTTGTCAATAAGCTGTGGCTTGCAGTCAAGATTTGACATCCTACAAGTTGAAAATGACATTATAATGAGATGGATCAATACGTCTTGTATCAGAGGTCAATCTGACCCTATCTTTAATTGGCTGGATATTTCCCACTCTAAGTGAACCGATTCAACACATGAGTTGAGCTGGTTGATAAGTAGTAAAAAAATACCTAAACTAAGCTGCATCTATTTGTGACGCAGGTTAACACCCTCCTCCTAATTGAAATGAATGTGGACCAAATATTGGTACGACTGGACTTACGGTTAGATGCCAGCATACGTCAAATTCCTGATTTACGAGGCCCTCTAACAAGCATGTTATTATGTGTTTCTCTCCACCCATGCAGAACAAACAGAAGACCAAAGCAGAGAGACAATATGTCAGACCAAACGGCTGCAGTACACACCTGAAGCGGAATCCAGTAAGTTGTGTTATTGTGTATCATTTTAATATGTGTCTTGATATTCATGGTACACAGTGATTGTAAAAAAACGGTTCATTTGACTTTCAAGATGAGGTAATGTCCTCTGACCTGGGAAGGCTGTTGTCTGTTTGGCTTACGTCACTCAAGCCAAAGGTAAATTAAATCTGTTTTAAAGGGCAGGTTAACATTTGTCCAAATCTGACCTAATTTAATATCAAACATGCCCGTATGTACAGTCCAAAAGCTAGCTTGTTTTTCTAGATACATTTCCTGTCCATACTGGCTGTAAATCCACTGTAAAGGTACTGTGCAGATGCTATCTAGCTAACGCTTAACCAAATTAAAAGAGGCTGCTGATCATTCAGCCCACAGTTTAGGGAAGAAATAGAGACAGCTTAATTGAAAAACTAGTCCTTACTTAAAATAGACAATGAGGAACTTTTAAATGTTTATGAAACAGTCTAATTTTTTTTTTCATAATCACAAATGCCCGGCAACAGCAAACGATAACGATAAAAATAATATATTTTTATCGTTATTAATAATCCCTTTGCTCTGGTACGATTTCCCACCAACTCAGACAAAACGATTTACGGCAGGCAGACGGGAAACGCCTGTGTTTATGAACGGTACTAAATCAAAGCAACTAAAGACCTTCAGGACAGCAGGTGCTGATGTCATAAAAACACTTAACACTTTGTCCAAAGGGGGCACTACAATCAAGAAAAACTGAAAGTTACTCGTAGTCACTTTAAGAAATACAGAACTTATACGATTAGAACAATGACACGGAATATATAAATCCGTCAACACGTTGTCTTTCTTCTGTAGCCTAACACTCTTTATCTAGAGTTCTCACCACCTGATTGTTGAGTTGAATGAAGGATTTTGTCCGTGCTGTCTTAAAATTGGACCATTTGTTGATTTGTTGATGACGCCCCTCTGTTTCCATCAATGTATCATCACACCATATTGCAATTGTTGTCCTCAGAGGTCAGGGGGTCACGCCAAGGGCTGTTTCTGTCTATTTTGGCTACTCAGGCGAGATAACAATTTGGTACAGAGTAGATATAGCAACTTACAATAAAACACGTAGCAGCATGATAGGACTAACAACTTCTGCAATATGTTGCACCAGTTGTACATTCACGCTTAGCTTTAGTTTTAACGTCGGTTATTGCTTAAGTTGGGATTTATTTATGACTGAAATAAAAGCGGTTTCACCAGATAAGTTACATCATACTTCTTAAGTAAGAATTTAGTAACATATTTGTCAGGAAATTCTGGCACAATGTTTTAAAGGTACAGTGTGTAATATTTGGGTATTTAAAGGCATCTAGTGGTGAGATTCTAGATGTCAACGTTCCCTTGCTCAACCCTCTCTTTGGGAGAATTTACAGAAGCTATGGTGGCCTTCAAGGACAAGAAGCTAGTTTCTAAAGATGGTATCATCCACCAATGCCTCAGGTCTTTCCACAATATCAAGTGATGAGGTGAAGATGTATTTAGTAATTTATTCAATAGTACTTCTTCTGTCTTCCATCAGGTGCATTTCCCCAGGATACCCACTATATATAAAAACGTGTTCACACACATATTAAAACATAATAGTGAATATTATATTGTATTTCTACCAAGTCTGTTCTGAACAATGGCAAGAAGTTCCTCACACAGTACCTTTTAAGATCTAGGAATGAGCAGTTATCCAAAAGCTAGCCACTAGCTTGCGATTCGGATTCATACCCAATAATATGTATTGAAGACCTAGCAGTTAACTTAGCATCATTAATGTCATCATCAAAGTGTGTTGCTTTCTTTCTCATGGCCTTTGCCTTTTAGTCGGCCCTGGTCATGACGTGGCTCACCTACAGATCCTGTTTCCATGCAACAAGAGAAGGCCTTTTGTTTAGTTACACACCCTTGTCGTCTAAATGTGGACATGGTTGTGACGTTGGTTGTGATGCTAGTGCATGCTACCACTTCCTGAAACACAACACTTTATGTGTATAGAGTGGAAGCATTTTATGGGAAAGGGAAATAGCCTGATAGCCCGACACATGACATTAGTGCGTTGGACTAAATCGAGTGTGCTGCTGACTTTAAGTGAAATGATTCAGCAAGATGGACCCATAGTATGTTTGATGCTGGCATTACGCCCACAAATGTTTCTTAATATAACTAAAAGGTCACAGCCAAATAGTTCCAGACCATCAAGATGAATCAGCCAAGCATCAGAATAAGTGTATGTGTGTTTGTACTGGGTCCGTCTTTTGGTTATCAAGGTATTTGAAATGGGGGATGCTTGAAAAGAAGTGCTTGTTATATTGGCCAAACCCCCAATTTTCCAATTTCAAAATTTGGAAACGGGATGCTACCGACAATTTTTATAACTTACCGAATAAGCTGACGATCCGACAAGCGTGTCCACTCCCTGCAGTGACGAGAGAGTACAGAGGATTTCTTTCATATAATCATTGACACAACACATTTCGTAACTTTTCATGTGTATGCCTGAGCAAACATCAGAAGATTTATAGTGAAAATGTATTATGCCAAGGCCATAAAGACACCTAAGACGGAGTTCTTGGAGTGAGATCAGGTAGGCCGTAAAAATTCAGTCAGGAGAAAGCTATGACGCCAGGTTTTTAGCTTGCTTCCATTCGTAGCCATTCAGAACAGGTATAAACACTTTTGCATCTAGACATGATCGGACGATGCATTATACAAGCTAGTTTAAAGGAATAGTTCAACATTTAAATTTTTTAGCTTTTTGCTTCACTCTCCAGCTTAATTAAAGACGACAGAAACCGTTCCTGTAACTGTGCGTGTTCTCATCCAGGTTAGCTAAGCTCAAGCACTGGTAGTCAAGAGAGCAGCATCAAAATATACTTTTCAGCAACACTAAACACTCCTGTGTGCTTGCTTGATGCTTGTGGTTTATTTACCACGTTATGTTGCCTGACTTACCAAATCAGAGAACGTGCAACGCTGAAAAATAAATCATGAAACTTTTTCAAATCTATAGTGACACATTTTGTCCTGTGGGCTTTAAAGATCCATTACACTTGTGACTGCCCTTGCATGCTTTCAGTTTGTGTGTTGCCCTTACTAATGTGTCACCGCATGCCCTCAATTGTTGATTGATGGATTACTGCTCAAATTTGCTTTGTGTGCGTTCAGCAGTTTTTCCCTTAACAACTTGCTACAACTTTGTAATATTTTTGACTTTCAGTTTGTGATCACTGAGCCGTTGGTGGGTCGTGCTTTGTCTTGGCTTTTTATCCCTTATTCGGCTTATTCTTTTTTTTACTTCAGTATCCCTTAGCTTTCTACTTAGTTTTGGTGCGGTTTAGTATCCGGCACTTTCGGTTGAAAAGGCTTTGAAATAGAGACTGTTTTCAAAACTATATCTCAGGTGGACCCAAAGAAAAAGTGGTTGTTTGTGTTAATAATAAATGGTTATATTTGTGTTTTTCTTCTTTCCTTCAATAATGGATGATTTTAACATTGATAAAAAAAAATATAATTCAGTCACCTAATGCAGTATTTACATTTGGCTCTAAAAGTAGAATAATTAAATGATCAAAATATCCATTTAGTCGATGTCAGTATATTTTGCTGCTGTAACCATTTCCCCCCAAAATACTTGTTTTGGAGTCCAGAAAGGAGAAGTTGACCTTTGGTCATTATTGATCCAAATTGGTTGGTGCTCAAAATATTCATGTTTTTTAACTTTTTCTGTGGGCCCCCTGCAGTGTCCTCTGTGGTTGGATTGAATAAATTCAGATGATTGTCCATGATCCAGTTCCAATAGTGCCTATAATAAACCTTTAACAAACTTACCTTTCTGTTTTGTTTAAAGAGTAGCTTTGCTGATGCAACAGGCCTGTTAATTCCAGCTTGTTCTAGCTATTATTATTATACATAAAAAAATTGTAATCAGAAATGTATACAACCTCAAAGCATGAAAGATGATTTTAGATTTGAAGGTACAAAGTAGCTCTCACACATCTGACTGTATCGCCTTCCACAGGTTGTGGAAGGCGATTCCAAACTTTGGAACGGGGTATAGTATCTAGACCTCTGAAAGAGAACTGTCTCTGTGGCCCTTGTTGGTATGTCGTTTTTAAACTCTTGTCATTGCAACTGAATGGCATGATTTTGATATAGAGACGCAGGACATCTTGTCTTTATTGATTTGGTAGAAGTCAGAGTGAGTTGGCATTGGTTCTCATGGCAGCGCGATGGAAGTGAGGAAGAGATGTGTTGAGCTGATGTATTCATGCTGCAGGGTGCTGTGCTGCATGGGGGTTTGTTTTATTTCATCAGCTTTCTGATGTAATCTCCCCCACGGTGATAGATCTCTGGGTTGGGAAAGGTGAAGTACCGTCAGATAAATCATTTGTGACTTGGATTTTGAACTTGAGAAGAAAATCTCCCTTTTGAAAAATTATCAGAAATAACACTACTCTTGCTATGAATGTATGAATGGGGAATATTGGACACGCCTTCCCTTTAACAACCTAATTTAGCACTACCTCTACCTGCGATAAGCCACACCCCCAGATCCCACCTGAATCTAACAAAGAGGCGGAGTTTAAAGAGACAGGCTCTAAAACGAAGCATTTTAGACAGAGGCTGAAAAGAGGAGATTCAGCAGTGGAACTGTGAGACATAGGTATAAAGTTTTTTTTGGGACAGTACACCATGAAAATAGTTTCTAATAAAAACCCAAATGACCGTTTTGAACCTGAATATGAGCATCACTTGTGACCTTTAATATGTTTCAGCTTAAAGATGTAAGCCTTTCATTGTTGAGTTTTAATATCAGCTTATTTCATTTAGTCTGGTTCTTTTAGGCGTTGACTGTTTAAACCATCCACTGTTTATCGGCTGAATAGATAATCCAGAGAATCTACAGGCAGTGACTCCTCCAATGTGCAAACAGACAGAAGATTCCATCCGAACGCCAACACTTCCTCATGCACAAAGACTTCGCAATGACTAAACAGAGTAAATCAAGCCTCAGCTGTTTGGACTTATACTCATATCCATCCAAGTCTATCTTGATTTGACCTGATGTGAACACCAAAAAAGGGGAAAAACACACCTATTGTACTTTTCTTAAATCCGATAACATTCTAAATTGTTTACAAGCCGGGGCTAAGTAGGAAAAATGTAGGAGAATTTAGATACTACGTCAGGCTCTCCAACCAGACAAGCTTTGTGGTTCCTTGGGTGGGTAGAGATGAAAACTACACATTGAAGGCTTGATCTGCTGCCAACAGTTTTTTTTTAAAGAGAGGGCTCTCCATTTGCACACTAACAGACTGTTTACACGCTTGCCAGCAGACCATGATTTGACTCTTTCACTTAAAGGAAAAAATACCCACAATGCCCACTGAACAGTCATATGTCATTAGGGTTATTTAGAACAGAGAGGGGGGGGGGGGGTTGGCTTCAGATGAGCAGTTTTTCTGTAGACTCATAGTGTATGTAGATGTGTATCATCAGACAGGACATTCCAAGGACATTACAGCCCTTACAGTAATTCACCGCTCGATTTGGGAAGCTGTCATGGCACCCAGCCAAGAGGGAAGCACAGGGGAAAGTTGAAGATTTACAATGTGTTGGCTTGTGGTTAGTGCTTTTGCTGACTAACTCTGAGTGTGTGTGTGTGTGTGTGTGTGTGTGTGTGTGACTGTGTGTGTGTGCGTGCGTGCGTGCGTGCGTGCGTGCGTCTATGTTTTCTGAGTCATCGCTTTCGGAGAAGTGTGTCGGACTCGAAAACAACAGCAGTGTTATCCAGAAAGGTCTCGGGGGGGGGGGGGGGAGGGGTGCTTTGAAGTGCGTGTTTTTGTGTGTGTGTGTGCGCGCGTTGTGTGTTGGCGCTGGCAAGTGGTCAGGGGGAATGAGAAGGTGCTGTTATTGGCAAAGTAATGACTAAACATCTCGCTTTACTGTAAGTAGGTGATGTGTCAAGATTGTGTCATGACCTTTTTTTCCCCTTTCCCTCACTCGCTCTCTCTCTCTCACACACACACATACACACACACACACACGCACACATACACACACACACACACACACACACACACACACACACACACACAAACACACAGTCTTATCTCAATTTGCTCAAACAAAGAGGCTGAAAACACCATCCATATTAAACTCTGATAGCAGCCCGTATTCCCGGCTCGAGTGACTCAGACCGTTGGCATGACAACATTCCCCCCCCCCCCACTACCCCCACCTCCAGGGTGGCCCCCACATCACACCACCATACACATCCGTACATCCATCTATCTGATATGCCGCCCACGTTTCTTTTAAATCGCTCCATTGATCGTCCTTTTCCGCCTTAGCTCCTTAGCTTCCTGGCTGTGTGTGTGTGTGTGTGTGTGTGTGTATGTATGTGTGTGTTTGGCGTGCGTGTGTGGCTCTCATTAAGGCCTGTTTTCCAGTTAACTTCAAAACTCACGAGCGGTGACATGCTGCTATTTTTACCCCCACTTCAAAATGGCCCCGTTAAGATTGTTTATCTGCGCCCAGGGAGGAAGGCCTTTCACCCAGCCCAAGCCCGGCTCGGCCGTCAGTGCTGGTTTGGGAGTGGACGGAGTAGTTGCATGATCTGTTCCCGGAACTGAGGCCAAACAAAGCCAGATGTCTGAAATTCTCCAGAAGGAAAGAGGCTTTTTGTGTTTTGGTCCTCTGTCCTTTTTAACCAGGATGGAACATATAGGGTGAGGGAGGGATACTTCAGCCCTTGTTTGTGTTCTATCTAGCACACAGGAACTCTCAAAGTTTTGTTCTGTGATGTGGGCACTTCTCCAAAACAATATTGACGGCCTGTGGGCACAGAAGTGTTGACTCAAAGGATAATATGGGTGTTTGTTTTTTTAAACTCTTTTCATTTGTGCCAATCAAACCTGCAGGTACCTGTGCACTGGCATTTTGCTGTTGTGTGTGTGTGTGTGTGTGTGCGTGCCTGTGTGCGTGCGTGCGTGCGTGCGTGTGTGTGCTGCAGTAGAGCCTGGTAAAGTCAAGCCTTGTTTCCCACTGAGCGGCACAGTTTCGGTTTGGATTGTGAATGACCCATTGGCCTTGCCCTCAAGAGCCATCCTCAGGATAAACTTGACATCGGAACACCTATTTTATTTGCATTAATAGAAAACAAATTGGAATAATGCTTAACAAACATGCTGTCTCTCGTCCTGACAGCAGTCAATTATAAGCTACGCTAGGTTTCAAACCATGCCGTGAAATATTGGTTAGGAAAATCCGTTTGTGGCCGAAAATGCAGACTCGACAAAGCCCACATTGTTAACTACATTGCAGGGTTCTCAACCCTCACGCAATGAGAGTGAGACACACGCATTTCAGGCAATTCACACGCTCCACGCCACACCTTGCATTTCTCACGCAAATTACAACTCTGCCAAACTATTTTTTTTATATATATATAGCTTCGATAAATCCTGGCCGTCACCACCATCACCTAGTGTTGCCACCCGTCCCGGTTTTCCCGAAATTGTTCTCTTTTTTTCACCAGCTGTCCCGGGGAAAGAAAAATCTCTCCCGGGACACAATTTGTCCTGTTTTTTGGGGAAAAACTCATTTGATTTCCTTCGTTCAGTAGTTAAGGCCGTTTCACACGGGCCGAGGAGTTTGTTGCGCCCACTAATGCACTCTCAATGGAGAGGCGAGCGGGCAGAGAGAAGGCGCAGCGTTTCGTCAGGCGGCACGACAAGCGTGCAGGGGCGGTCTTAACGATCTCGGGGCCCGTTTCAAGACCCTGTGTGGGGCCCCCACATTTTTTTTTCTATGAATAATGCTTGTGCATGCTCCCCGCAAAAATAAAAAAAAGATTGTGGAAACTAGTTGGTTCATAGATGGATTATGAGATAATAGGCCCAGACTCTTAAACTCTGCAACTGTAAAAACATTTCAGAAGATTGGTCTGCAGACCCATGTTATATGATGGAGGGGCCCATTGCAACAGATACAGGGTGGAAAGCTACTTTTTATGAACAGTATATAATTTACACTTTGAAAGCTTATTCCTGTATGTGTGTGGGATGTCTTATGGTCTTATGAAGACCATAAGACATATCTGATAATGCTTTTGTTTTGCACTTGCTTTTCTATTTTTCACCTACTAGTTGAGGGGCCAAGTTGGTTTTAGTGCTCCCACATTCAAATGCGGACGCCGTAATAGTCTTCTCCATGGTTGGTCTTAACAAGACCAGCACCAGAAACAGACTAGCCCTAGAAGGAACATTGTCGTCCATTATGATGGTCAAAATGGCTGGTGTGGAGCCACAGTGCTTCAAGTGGGAGCCAGAAAACCCCTATCCTGAAGGCCTCAAAATCTGCCACTCGAAGCTACAACAGCGAGCATCAGTAATATCCAGTATCCATATTTGCTGAACTGAACTAAGAGTTTTACTGAAATAACTACCCCGAACAACTACCCTAGGCCCAACACCCATCTCACTAGTCTGGCATTTGGTATTAATCCAGTTATACTTTCATCATAAAATTACTACAATAGGCTATATTTTAACTAAAACAAATACATTATACTGAACTGAACTTGTGTTAAAAACCATTATTATGCTTTAAATTAATAAATAAACACATGCTTCGCGCGCGAGCATGGGAAATCCGCTTCTGTCTCACTCTAAACAATTTCCAAAACTTGAGAACCCTGACATTGTTATTCATGGAAAGGGTATCTGTGCCTGTGAGGTACCTTTGTCAGCTGTGATGTGTGTGTGTGTGTGTGTGTGTGTGTGTGTGTGTGTGTGTGTGTGTGTGAATGCCACAGTGCAGCTTAGCTGTCTCGCTAACTTAAAGTATTGTCACGCTCCTTATAGTGGAGATTGATGCTAGCCACAGTCGCTATATCATTAGCATAACTCTACACACTGGAGCTCATGCCCGCCTTCCTCTGGGCTTTTACTGTGTGTGAACTCCGTCTGAACCGCACTACTGACGCACATTAACACACGCAGTAACCCGGGGCTGTACGTACTATACTGCTAGCACCAGGAGCTTTATGGTAATGTCACTGATGAGAAAACAGCAGTAGCCTGTTCGCAGCCTACATATACTGTATATTTCTATAAATCCAAACCTCGGTAATAAAGAGCCCATTGAGAACGCCGTTTGTGGGATGACAAAGTATGGATTGGAAATTGCAGCAAGAGACAAGCCATCACGTCTACCGGAAGGATATTATGCATTTTTAATGCTACAATGTGAAATCAAAGAGGTCATTATAACACAGGCTCACAGCTTTAAAGCCAAACATGATGTCTTAAATGGTACTGGAAGAGTCCAGTACCATTTAAGACATCATGTTTGACACAGTCCTTGTCTCCAATTGTGTAGCATTGTCATCAGCCGGATGGAGGCACCATACTGTACATTTCAGAGACATCATTACAACACTGTAAAAAGGATGGATTCATATTCTAATGCACTTAATTCTCTCAGAATTCTGTTGCTGAAAAGTCATATACAGTATTATGCTAATTTTCAGGTTCAACATTAAAATTAAGCTTTTCTACTTGGAACTGTTTTCATGGTGTGAAGTGTCCAAAAAACCTTATTCTATTTCTCATAGTGCCCTTGCTGAATCTCCTCTTTTCAGCCTCTGTCTGAAACGCTCTGTTTTAGTGCCTGTCTCTTTAAGCATTGTTTTGCATAACGGATCAACTTTACAATATTCATTACTGCAGCTTTAATTTAAAATGAGACGAACTATCAGTCTATGTTTAGATGTATCAATGTGTAACTGATCCCAAGGTGCGTTACTGTTACTTTGTATATTTATTGATGCAACCACTGAGGGCACCAGAGTCAGGCATTTTAACATCCTGCGCATTGTGGCTTTAATCAACTAACTGAAAGAGATTGTGAGGTCAATGTTATTAGAATTACTGCATTCATGTTACAAAGTAATCTACCAGAAATGCTTCTGTACTGTGTGTGGCTAGGAGGCTGGTGGGGGTTATTATCATTTACTGAAAGAGTGCATTGATTCAAATGGCATAATAATAGGCATTTGAAGGAGGATAACACACACACACACAGACACAGACACACACACACACACACACACACACACACACACACACACACACACACACATTAACTGGAGCAATCAGACATTCTCCCCCACAGTGCAGACACCTGTATGCTGTGGCTGGTTTCCTTATGATGAATGGCTGGATATGTGCCAGCCCTCCCCCCCACACCCCCAGTCCCAGGAAGTAGGATGAAATAATAAGATCCTCCTTGACTAGCAGTATATGAGTGTTCTTTAGGGAACTGCTAGGGGGAAGGTTATTATTGGTTTAATCGATAACCACAGTTCAGCGGTGACAGCTTTGTGATTCACCGTCCGTTAAAAAAAAACACCCCCTGAAGTCTATCAAGCGTCTTCTACTGCCCTGTGTGTGCCAGTGTCAAATAGCTGTAATTTTCCTGCAAGTGAAACACACACACACACACACACACACACACACACACACACACACACACACACACACACACACACACACACACACACACACAAGGGGGGGAGGTTAGCGGACGGGAAGGGAGGATCGGTATCAGCCCTGAAGGTGGTTGGATCTTCCTGACAGGCTGCCTGCTGTATAGAGCTTTCCTCTGGGAGAATTTAGTCACATAAGCAAGGGGGCGTGATAAATGATTTTTAATACTGCACATGCAACCCAGTCCTCCTTATCTCTAACAGGGGACAATACAAGTGTTTCATTACACCACACTACAGGGCAAACCTCCTTAAGTAAGTGAATGATATACAGTATCTCACAAAAGTGAGTACACCCCTAACATTTCTTCAAATATTTCATTATATATTTCCATGCGACAACACTGAATAAATGACACTTTGATACAATGTCAAGTAGTCAGTGTACAGCTTGTATAACAGTGTAAATTTACTGTCCCCTCAAAATAACTCGACACACAGCCATTAATGTCTAAACTGTTGGCAACAAAAGTGAGTACACCCCTAAGAAAAAATGTCCAAATTGGGCCCAAAGTGTAAATTTTTTGTTTTGCCATCATTATTTTCTAGCGCTGCCTTAACCCTCTTGGGCATGTAGTTCACTAGAGCTTCACAGGTTGCAACTGGAACCCTCTTCTACCCATTCATGACGACATCAAGGAGCTGGTGGATATTAGAGTCCTTGCGCTCCTCCATCTCCCGTTTGCGGATGCCCCAAAGATGCTCAATAGGGTTTAAGACTGGTGACATGCTTGGCCAGTCCATAACCTTTACCCTCAGCTTCTTTAGCAAACCAGTGGTCGTTCGGAGGTGTGTTTGGGGTCGTTATCATGTTGCAGTACTGCCCTGCGGCCCAGTTTATGAAGGGAGGGGATCATGCTCTGCTTCAGTATGTCACAGTACATGTTAGAATTCAATGAACTGTAGATCCCCAGTGCTGGCAGCACTCATGCAGCCCCAGACCATGACACTCCAACCACCATGCTTGACTCTAGGCAAGACACACTTGTCTTTGTACTCCTCACCTGGTTGCCGCTCCACACTCTTAACACCATCTGAACCAAATAAATGTATTTTGGTCTCATCAGACCACAGGACATGGTTGCAGTAATCCATGTCCGTAGTCTGTTTGTCTTCAGCAAACTTTTTGTGGGGTTTCTTGTGCATCATCTTTAGAATAGGCTTCCTTCTGGGATGACAGCCATGCAGACCAGTATGATGCAGAGTGCGGCGTATGGTCTGAGCACTGACAGGTTGACCCCCCACCCCTTCAAGCCCTTCAGCAATGCTGGCAGCACTCATACGTCTATTTTCCAAAGCCGACCTCTGTGTACGACGCTGACCACGTGCACTCAACCTTCGTAAACTGGGCCGCAGGGTGGTATTGCAACATGATAACGACCCCAAACACACCTCCAAGACGACCAGTGGCTTGCTAAAAAAGCTGAGGGTAAAGGTTATGGCCTGGCCAAGCATGTCTCCAGACCTAACCCCTATTGAGCATCTTTGGGGCATCCTCAAACAGAAGGTGGAGGAGCGCAAGGTCTTTAATATCCACCAGCTCTGTGATGCTGTCATAAATGGGTGGAAGAGGGTTCCAGTTGCAACCTGTGAAGCTCTAGTGAACTACATGCCCAAGAGGGTTAAGGCAGTGCTGGAAAATAATGGTGGCCACACAAAATATTTACACTTTGGGCCCAATTTGTAAATTTTTTCTAAGGGGTGTACTCACTTTTGTTGCCAGCAGTTTAGACATTAATGGCTGTGTGTCGAGTTATTTTGAGGGGACAGTAAATTTACACTGTTATACAAGCTGTACACTGACTACTTGACATTGTATCAAAGTGTCATTTATTCAGTGTTGTCCCATGGAAAGATATAAAGAAAAATGTGAAGAAATGTGAGGGGTGTACTCACTTTTGTGAGATACTGTACATGGCAAACTAAGGTTATTATGGACTTTAAAGCTATAGTGTGTAACTTTTGCATATAAATGATACATTGAAATCATTGCCAAACGAGTTGACACAAAGTTGAATAAACCTATCGGCTCCACAAAACTCTCTTGTTTACAAACTGGTGTCAATCTTCGACAATCCTCGTGTAGATTCGCTGTCAATGTTGATTATGGAAAGTTTAGTTTTTGACATAAGTGCCTTAGAAGTTGAGATGTTTTGTACAGAGTATTGAAAAAAACTATAATGTTGAGATAATGGCCGTGAAAGATGGTTGTAGAGGGGGATTATACAGATGCACAAGGGTTAGTCAAATAAACACCTTACCCTCTGAGGTCTATTCACGCGCCGGCGCGCGTGCGCGCATATCTTTATTAATATCTCCCTGAAGTTATGACTGAAACAAAAAATGAAAACATCATCTCAAACTAGAGGTCCTCCTGTTTCCAGGGAATGTTCTTGTGATACTATCAGTCCCTTACAGGCTTAGAAAACACCGTGAGAAGCAAGACCCAGAAGCTCCCCAGCTACCACTTAGCTTGTAAATAGTGCATAGAGTATATACATAGTGTAGTTTGTTATTATTGTTTTTATATTTACTTAGTGGTTTTTTGAAAAATGTTTTGTGATGCTTCCTCTTTTATTAGTGTACATCCCATGAATCATCATATGTGGTTCAAAGTCTTCATTCAGTCTAATTTCCTTATGATTTTTGAAAGTAGAGACAACATTTCTACCAAAAAGCGTCTGGACCAAATTTTATATTAGTCATGTTTTGTGCCCTCCCCTACTGTGTTTTGGAAAATTTCCACTGCATTTTTGAAGCTAAGGCTTAGGAGAAGCAATTTCAAGAGCCAAAACAACTCAACAGGATGACTAAAGGTTCTTCTTTCACACAAATTTCCAGGTTTTTCAAAAATCGCAATACATTTTTCAGCATTTAAGCCAATTATTTATATACACAATGGTCTAGGACATAAGTAGACCTCAGAAAACAAAGGCCTTTATGCAGGGCTGGACTGGGACAAAAAATCGGCCCTGGCATTTTTGGCCATGGCAGCCCACCATGATTATTTATACGATATGCGGAGGCAGGAGCGTTGCACCAAATTCTGGGCCCCTATACAGGAAGTCCTGATGGGCCCTCTGAGAGGCGGTCTTACAACACAAACATGTAAAAGCTATGTTTGTCTATAGTCCAAAACGTATGAGTGACTAGTCCCTCTCTGAGCCAGATAACAACACAACGTTTCTATTGATGAATGACCAAATCATTACGCGTACTTGAACACAACCCCTGGTCTAATGACTCTTAGTAAACATGCACACGCACAGTGTTTCTCACAGGAATTTGGGAGACTGTGTCGTGGACCCTGGACCTACTAGGGGGGATTTTTTTTTAAATGTTAAAGTAAAATTCATCAATCTGGTGCACTTTGAGGAGAAAACTAAGGCTAAATCAACTATTTCCTATGTACGCTATTTAGTACTATTTTCTGGAATAATTTATAGACACAGAGTGACCAAAAAGCAGAAAGAAGAAATGTACATGTTTAAAAAATCCAGTCAGCTTCGGGATTTTTTTTACCTTCGTTTGTATTTTTTAATGGCCCAATATAGGCCCCTGATCTTCGTAGCCCTGAACAATGTTAATTAAAAAATAACAAATTTACTGACGAATGAAAGGCCCCTGATATCTGTTTTTTTTCTCCCCTAAATAACATTTGTCGGGCCTTCAAAGATCAGGGGCCTATATTGAGCCAGTAAAAAAAAAAAATTATTAAAAAAAAAACGTTTTTACTTTTTGAGTGCAGCCCCCCTCTGCCTTGGGCCCCCCAAGCCTATCCGCCGTCCGACGGCCCTGAACGTAACTGACCATCGTCAGATGCTCATAATTACCGAGTAGAAGTTGAATTTGTGATAATACAATTCAATGCAGCCTCTGAATGGGCGGCCCTCTGCTGTGTGTGTGTTTGGGCCAGGCCCAGCCTAGAACCATTCATAATGAGTAATGGCCTGGGACAAAGTTTTATTTAACTTTTAGGTGAAGTTGACAGCCTGCACGCACATTTATATGTCCACGGCACTCCCGAGAGGGAAGGTACCTCGGCCCTCGGCTGTGTGACTTGGCCGGGCCGGGCCGAGTCACACAGCCGAGGGTCCATTAAAAAAAAAAAAAAAAAAAAAAAAAAAGATTTTTAATTTTTTTTTTTTTTTTTTTTTTTTGGACCCGGCCCGGCCCAAAATGCCTGCCGGCCCACCGGGACGATGCCCGGTATGCCAGATGGCCAGTCCACCCCTGCCTTTATGTGTTCTGAACATTTCCATATAAAACACTTTGGTATAATTTATCTTCTTGCACATTTGAAATAGGTATTTATAAAAGTATGTAAAATCGGAGAAAATACCCCTAGACCTTTGGATCTTTTACTTTATACTAGTATGATAGAAGAAATGCTTATTGGAAGCAAAATAGACATAAATCTACAAATTGAGCAATTTTTGTAAAACCGTGTAAAATCTGCCGTGTCTTGCCTTGATTGTGAAAGTGAAAACAAACATACAGAATCACTGCTTTCTTAGAAAAAAAAATACATTTTGGTTGACTAAATTGCTTGGGGAGGACAGTGTGACTTGTTTCTACTGACTCAGTAAAAGTCCTGACATCTCATTTTACTAGCCATGTCTCTCCAGGGGGGGGGGGAATGAAATGTGTTCCTGTGAATCATTTCAAATCCATATTTGAAGTGCCTGCTGCATCACGACAGCGCGCTCTCACTCACCATGCGTTATTGTAACAGCTGAGCTCCAAGGTTCATGCCTGACCCTGAAAAGCAGCAGCTATAGACACAGAAAAAACTTCTGTCCAATGCAGTCTTACTTGTTGGACCTTGTGTTGAAGTTCTCTTTTCTTATCTCCGTAATCCACCCACCCTCTTTTTTTATCAATGTCATTTTTCTTCAAACTTTAAAGCTTTGAATCAGTCTGAAAAGCATCTATTCTGTCCCTCATCACCCAGACGTTATGTAAAAAAATATATATATAAATCATTTCTTTCTTACACTGTTAATTCCCTTGGTCCAAGTTTATGAGATGCAGGCAATACAGGGTGTTTGCGCATCCTGTCCTTATCATAGCACACACTTTGGTGGGTGTGTTTTTCTGCATAGGATGATGTTATTATCAGCTACTCACCCACACACTCACGCTCTGTTCCTTACCTGTAGGTGTGTGATAGAGCGAACTATGACAAACCGCGGTGCAGCAGTGTGACTTATAGTACTTGCTCAATGTGCTGTACATCCTGTACATGTGTTGGGTTAATGCTGCACTCACCTTCCCATCCCAACCTTTCATCAAGGTTATAGAAATGTGTGATTCTCACACACACACACACACACACACACACACACACACACACACACACACACACAGACACACAGACACACACACATACACACACACAGCCTTTCATATATTTCCTTCTGTTGTTTTGTTAGATTGTTTTTTGCTTTTTTTTTTTTTCTTGTACGAAATTTGACAACATGCACATGGACTTGTTATGAAAGGAGCCCAGTTATCTGCACAGTGGAGTGTTGCACCGTGACTCAGCAAATCTGGACCAAAAAAATAAACCTTACGTAAACTTGCAATCGTCATCCTTTTTAACGTCATTTTCTACTTCTCCTCCCCCAGGCACACAGAGCGACGGGCAGGATGACATCACCGCCACCCGTGGGAGCCAGGGGCCTGTCTGCATCCATGCCAGCTGCACGTGTGTGTGTGTGTGTGTGTGTGTGTGTGTGTGTGTGTGTGTGTGTGTGTGTGTGTGTGTGTGTGTGTGTGTGTGTGTGTGTGTGTGTGTGTGTGTGTGTGTGTGTGTGTGTGTGTGTGTGTGTGTGTGTGTGTGTGTGTGTGTGTGTGTGTGTGTGAGCCGCTGTCTCTGCGTGTCACTTCCGTGGAGAGAATAGAACAGGAAGCCAGAGTGAGAGCGCTTGCCTCACCTCCACAAGGAAGCCTTTCTCCCCAGAGAGAGAGAGACAGTGAGTGTGTGTGTGTGTGTGTGTGTGTGTGTGTGTGTGTGTGTGTGTGTCTCACTCAGTCCTGCATTAATACTGCTGCGGGGCTGGTGTTGGATCAGGATTTTTACGTAAGCCTCAACTGTTTTCCATTTTGTTTAAGCTGAAGGCTTCTTTAACAATCTCTTAACAAATGGTCGTCTCTTCTGTGAGAGACATTAGGACTCAAATGTTAGCTTTTCACTGAGATCCACCTGTCCTTGGCATACAGCTCACACACTGCCTAGCTCTGGTGAGTTATTTAAAATGAAACTCCACCAACTCGCCCCGAAAATAAAGACAGAAAGAAGGGACGTTGAATTGAGTCAGAGAAAAGAGAATACGAAAGAAAGTATAAGTGTTAGGCCGTGAGAGAGGGCCTTTGTCTCAGTGACATATCATTATTGTTTTAATATTCCATCATGTAATATAACATGAGATACATTATATATCCTTCTCTATCATGAACATTACACAAAATGAAAGGTGGAGTCAGGGATTATGGAGAACGCTTGTTGTTTAAATCAGTGAATATCTCCTCACGATCCGCTAACTAAAAAAATCTGGTGTTAATACACAACCTAGGCTCTGTAAACGGGCATGTAAACGAAGGGGCCCAGAGATATTCACTAAATTTGACAAAAAAAAGATGATTTCGACAATAATCATTCTCCAGGATCGCTGACTCCATCTTTCATTCTTAACTCTTAAGTATAATCTAGATGAAGTACATTTTTACCCTGATCAACTAAATTGACAGTGCCTTACTTTCAGCCCTCAGTAGCGTCTGCAGGTGTATTTCAGCCGCAACAACCTTCACCGATTATGTAGAGCAGCCTGTATTATGTACCTGAGAGGGGAAACCCAGGGGAAACAAATGTCCGTATAGGGGACTTTCCGCACCATGCTGTTGCTTGTTAATTGGCTCATTGCTCTGAGCATTAGAACGTTTCAGGGAGACAAGAAAATCTACTTGGATTAATAACAGCGTGGGAGGGGGGTAGGACTACACCGCACCCTTTTTGGATTGTATTATATTCATTTGTGCAACATCTTAACTTCCATTTCTATAGTTTTCTTCTCTCAGTCTGCTGTGTTGTGACGACTAGTGCTAGGTTGACCTTTGACGTTCCTAAACTAATGGCAGGCCAGATGAAAGCTGTGCCATTAACACAGGCAGCCAGGCACATTACCATAGTAACTACTGTATTTCACAGGGACGTGTTAGGGCTTCTGGTGGTCACATTGCCCTCTTGTGACAGTGAGCACAACTGCAGGAATCAGGCAGTGTGTTCAACCTTTTATATACTATCTACTGTATGTGTTCAACCATAGGCTCAAGTCAAGTCAGCTTTACTGTCAATTCCTGCAATATGTGCCAGACATACATTCCAAAACAAGTTTCTCTTCGACCCACGCTGCAATAAAGGATAAAATATATACTGTATATTCTAAATAGTACAGGGAAAAAGCATATGACAGCATGGTAAAATATTATGTCATGAATGTAAGTGCATCTCAGTGTGAGATACAATCTTTTTGTATTATTATGTAAAGGTATCAGCTGTGGCTCCTACCTTTTACATAATAGAATACCAACCTGGGCTATGCTGATTGGTTGTCTCACCCTCTTACATCTGTCACTATGGGGTCATGTGACGCTGGTCTTTTCAAACCCCTCCGAGGAGCCCACAACTGGGACAATCATGCAGCAAGCAGCGCTTTACTGTAGCCCCGTTGCCAAGGCGACCTGGCCGTGTGTTACATAAGCATGAGTGATGCCTTACGGATGTCTTTGTGCTGTGACACATGACACCACACGCACACACACACACACACACACACACACACACCCAGTCACTGTCTGTGTGTGTACATTCCTCCAGCTGGTTTTTGCTCCTATGTCACTGAGGTGTGTGTGTATGAGCACTGGCAAACTTTCAAATTGGATGTTCCTTCCAGAGATTGGAGAGAATTGGCCCAGCTGGGTGGCACAGTTTGCCCTCAAATAGACTCTCATTTCCTACATTCTACTGGATGAATCAGGCTTTTTTGTAGAATGTTGTGGCTTAATTCAACAATACAATTAATCTAACAAATTTTTCAAAGCTGGACAAATACAGAGCAATTTAATGAATCTAGGACATCATGTTTACTTCCACCACATTCTGTGATCTGCCTTTCTGCTTGTCCAGAACATTTTATAACTTTTATACCCTATAGCAAACGGGCATGTATCTAGCTACCGTGGGCCCCCCTTTGTTAAAATACATGTTAACAGAGCCTAGGCTGTGTGGTAACACTGGACTGCTTTCAGTGCACACAGTTAGCGGAACGTGATGAGATAAAAAGGGATTTTGGACAACAAGCGTTCTCTAGAATAGCTGACTCTACCTTTTTAATAGCAAATTTACTACATTATCTCAGTTATACTGGACATCAATGGAATTTGCGCAAGAATTCTTCTTGCTAATTTGCTATTTTTGAGAAAAATGAGATTGAATGTCTTTTAAAGGGTCATTTCCCTATAGACTGTATATGTTGGTATGGGTATCTTGAGGCAAGGGAAAGGGTGTGTCTCACATGAACATATTGTATGTGTGCGTCATGTGTCTAAATACAACACCTGCAAGACAGGTACAGTCAGTTGCGTTCAATGCCACGCGGCGTTAACTCGGGGGAATGGTAATGAGCCATTTGCTGAAGTTCACAATCACTTATCTATGTCCACACTAACACACAGTCATTCACAGGCGCTTTCGACTCTGGTGTGATTCTCTTGTATTCTTCCCTGCAGGATCAATGGCAGTATACGGATAAGGCTGTGAGTACTCCAAAATGCTTTAGTAAGTGCACATCAAAGTACACTGTATGTCTAAAATAACCATAGCTACAGTAGCTAACTGTACATGAATGTATCCTACATGTCATGTGCTGTCAGCTTGGTTGGTGCTGATGTCGCTTCTGTTTGAATTTTTCCTCTGTTGCTTGAAGGCCAAGTTTCACGTAGCAGCCGCCCCGTGTCACTCGTGCTGCCATGACAACCACATTCATGTCAGATACAAGACCTTCTCTAAATAAGAAGCACTGTCACATTGTATCCTCCTCTGACAGCACAGACAGTGAGTGTGACACGTGCAGCAAACAGAGTATGGCTGAACTAACTTGACTATCAGTGTATTAAAGCCATGGCTCACTGGCTTTCCATTACGTTGTGCTTGTAAAACTGTCAGTATGGAGTTGGGCTTTAGACAAAGAATATGCCGTATTACTTACATTGTCAGGGGGTCGCTTAAGGCAGGGGAATGCATTGTGTGGGAACAATGAATATACAGTATGTACAAGAGATTGTGCCCAAAGCTTCAGAAAGAATAATTGAGTAATGATTTAATTGAACTTACTTTTGAGGCCATTTTAAAAAGTGTTTTACTGTGTACTGGAAATGACTAGGCCGATATAGTATCGGTCTTTATTTCTCTATTGGGAGGTAGAATATATAGGCACAGCAGACATTTTAATTGTGCAAAGACATAACTTCACATAACCATTTGTATTATTTGTATTAGTCAATGTTTTTTCATCTTACATGCCCTATTTGAAACAGCTGTTTTTGATCTATACATCCTGCAGTCGTCCTGTCACAATTTATTCGATCATTTCTATGAAAAAGTGTTGATGATTTGTTTATTTTGTAGTTGTGGCGTCACCTTCCTGGTCACATGACCCAATAAAACCAGATCAGGGTGACGTGTCACTGTAATCACTCACACCTGAGGAAGAGCAAATTGTTGGTCGGAATGTGGTGTGTGTGTGTGTGTGTGTGTGTGTGTGTGTGTGTGTGTGTATTTACAAAGTTAAATTTCTTTGGAGCTGTAAGCTGTTGTGCTGACTTTTGGTGTTCATAGCATTGCCTTTTGAAGAGGTAAAACGTATGGTTTCATGATCTTGGTATCTTCTGAAAGGTAAGTATTTAGGTTGCTTAAAGTGGCAGTTAAAAGGGTTTTGAAATAAATGTTTTGTATGCAATTCTGACAAATAAAACAGTGATAAAACAAAAACAAATAGAGTACAATGTATATAAAAAAAAAATATCAAAAACAGTTTGGAAGTAGTGACCCTTACTCCTGCCGTCGGTTCACCTCACCGTTGCAGCTGTGGTCCCACACACAAATACAGTCTTCCCCCAGAAGCTGGTTTCACATGGTGGTTTAGATGTGTGTTCCCGTTGTCTAGCACCATTTGAAATCAGTGTTCTTGGGGACAGGAGGACAGCTAAGGCAGTGAGTGAGCCTCAGGACTTCTTTCCCTCCCTCCCCCCTCCTTTTCCTCGTCCTCATCCTCCTCTTTCTCCACTCAAAGATAACTGATTTCTCTTGGTGTTTAGAGCCAGCTGCAGCCTTCTAGCACCATTTGAAATCGGTTATAGAACTGTGGATCAATGCGTTTTGGGAGTCCTCAAGCAAAAACAGAAGACGTGCTGAAAAAAAAGTGAACACTGGCTCCTTCGGTCTTGATTAAAGCTGGAAGAGGTCAAGCTAGAGCTACACATATGAATGCTCTGTTTAACATCCACCTCCATTAATGTATAACAAGTTGATCTAAGCTCCAATAAATATAATTTATTTCTATCTTTTGTAAGAGTTTTTTTTTAGATTCTTTTACCTGTGTCATTTTCAGCCAAACTGAATAATTTTCACCAGAATGGACTGCAGAGGACTGTGAACAAGCTTCCTACGTCCTTGAAAATATACGGTTTAAAACCATTTTAAATTCTGTTCATGACAGATTTGTAAATCATTGCTACCGTATTATTTATACCATATTATTAATGTCTTTAGTGAGTCTGGACCCGGTTCATGAATGTGTAGCAAGGACAAACAAATGTGCAGCAGACAGAAAAATCATTGCTAAAATAGCATTGAAGAGAGGAATCATGGTTGCATATGAACTGACCAACAGGTGGTAGTAATTCACCATGATATAAGAAGAAAAGTAAATGGGGATGAAAAAAATAATAATTAAAATACTTTGCATTAGGCTTTGCTATTATAGTGCATATTCCAAGCTTCCCACAAGCCACATCTTATCTGTCATACATCATGCGCTCAGACAACAAACAGCTCAGTTATATAGTAGGCCAGGCAAAGTAACCCATTTTTGGGCCAAAAAACCGACAAATTGTAAAAGAATTTTTTTCAGCTCAGATCATTTCTATGAGGTGTCCAGAACAACATACTAAAAGTCCTAAGAAATCCTAGTTGAGGAAATATGTTTAATTCTCATCAATCCGAGGTGTGTGCCAATAAGGCGAGACACCAATAAATCCCAATAGGGCTATTTTTTTCCTTTAGTCCTATCAAAATGAAACTTTACACAATGAAAGTATCCATGAAAATGAAAACATTTTGTATTACAAGTTTCTTTGAAAATGAATTTTAATATGCAAATGAGCTATACACTAATCGTACATGCCCCAAATCAACCCAAATAGGCTTAATTTTTTCCTTTACTCCTACCACAATAAAACTTTACATAGTAAAAGTATACTAGAAAAGTAACTTTTTTTGTATTACAAGTTTCTTTTTAAATTAATTTGAATATGCACATGAGCTCCACACTTATTGAATATCCAATCATCCTACTGCCAATGGGTGATGGCAATGCTGCTTTTAGACTGGCCTCAAACCTGAAAAACTGCCTGGCTTACCTGCCAGGGGTATAACAGGTGCCTCTCATGAATTAGATTTGTCTCTTCAAATGCCACTGCACGCAATTTGATAGCACTACAACCAATCAGTGCAATGAACAATGTGACGTATTAAGCCCCGTTCATTCAGCGAACAGTGGGATTAACTGTTAAATTTTACTTTTGCCGTGGTCGTCTGCAAAACCGAACATTCCACTTACTTGCTAATGAAAGATTTGAGTGCCGTCTTCCAAATCGTTAAGGGTCGAGGCCAAAGCAGTCTCAAACTCAAACAACATATCCGCAGCCATCTTTGATGTTTACTATCACGGCTTCGACGGCGCACTGTCGTCATCCGTTTACGTCCGCCCCAGAGCACCATACCTAGGGCTCTGGCCCGCCCATATCAGATAGAACCAATTGAAATGTAGCTCAGGATTTCTTGACATATTTAATGAGCTTCAATGGAGAGTGCCCAGACCAACAGGCGCAGCACATTTAATTTGCCAGCGCCTAGTGGCAGGTCTGGATTTACAGGCTAGTGCCATTCCCTTTCCTATGCCAGATGTAGAATCACAGCCTGAAATGGCATGGAGAAAGAGGAGATTGTCACGCACCTTGGGACCAAGTAACTCCTTTGTCTCTTTATGCACCATATCCGTCTTATTTTTGTTGCTTTCTTTGGTTCTTGTGCCATAAACAGCTCGTGTGCATTCAGATCAGCATGATGCAACAAGAGTACTAACAGGTCTGTGTCATCACCTACTGAGACTGTGTCTTTTGTTCTGGCAGAGGCAATGGCAGTTTGGACAATGAGCACATCTGCATCAGCTTTGCATGGTTTGTGATATACCATTTTTATCTTACAAGTTTCTTTGAAAATGTATTTTAATATGCAAATGAGCTATACACTTATCAAATATAGGCTACCCAAAATATATCCGCATAGGCTTAATTTTTTCCTTTAAAGATCCAAGTGACTGCTGCAGATATTGCTGCGGTTGGTCGCATACACATTCAGTATTTTATGATTCCTCCCATACGTGAACCTATTGAGTATCAGCCACTGGCTCTGTTGCCAGCAGATAACAAAACATTACAGCTGGATGTTTTCTGGAAGACATCCCTACTCCTTCACTCTCAAAGGCCATCGTGGTCTGGTATGATGCAGATCCTGCATCTTCTAGATGAACACCCTGGAAGAGCTTCAGTAACATTCCTTCCAATGATTTATCTTGATACCAGTGATGAATCCTGCATATACTCAACATTGAGGTGTTTGGCAACTCAAGCTCTGCAGTATGATGTGACCCCTGTTCTGACGTTCAACCAACCCCTTCTGGAAAGCCTTGACCATTATAGGTTAACTTCTAATACAAATGTTTTACTTTTCATTTAGACTTTCATTGTGTAAAGTTTTAATGTGGTAGGAGTAAAGGTTCAAATTAAGCCTATGCGGATAGCCTATATTTGATAAGTGTATAGCTCATTTGTATATTAAAATTCATTTTCAAAGAAACTTGTAAGACAAAAAATGGTGTTTCACAAACCATGCAAAGCTGATGCAGATGTGCTCATTGTCCAAACTGCCATTGCCTCTGTCAGAACAAAAGACACAGTCTCAGTAGGTGATGACACAGACTTGTT
The DNA here is from genome assembly GCF_949987685.1 of Ammodytes marinus. NCBI lineage: Eukaryota > Metazoa > Chordata > Actinopteri > Uranoscopiformes > Ammodytidae > Ammodytes > Ammodytes marinus. The sequence continues at coordinate 16,855,842 of NC_137226.1, read as the reverse complement.
AGTACTCTTGTTGCAAGTCTGATCTGTGGCAAGTCTGATCTGTATGGGTTCACTTTGGTGGGCCTACACTGACCTGGTTTGATCTCTGTTTTATCTAGTGCCACCCAATTTCTTACCTAAAGATCTCTCATTACATTGGTCCATTTCATCACTCAATTTGGCCCACCTGATTATGTTTACCTGCTATTGAGCAGGTAAACATAACCCTGAGCTGCATTGGTTAAATTGTTAACCAATGCAGCTCAGGGTTCACAAACTTTTGCACATACAAAAGTTGGCAAATAATTTTTTTTAATCTGTTTTAACAATTGATTTCTGGAAAATAAAAATGTTGAATTGATAAACAAAAATCTGTTATTTCATTTAAAAATACTGGTATTGATAAATAAAATTCATAAAGGCTCAAGGGGTTCACATACTTTCAAGCAGCACTGTATGGTGCATAAAGTAGACAAAGGAGTTACTTGGTCCCAAGGTGTGTGACAATCTCCTCTTTATCCATTCCATTTCAGTCTTGTCTATTTGGCATAGGAAAGGGAATGGCACTGAAAAAAGTAAAAAATTACACTAGCTAGGGGAGGAGTAATCTAATTCATGAGAGGCACCTGTTATACCCCTGGCAGGTAAGCCAGGCAGTTTTTCAGGTTTGAGGCCAGTCTAAAAGCAGTATTGCCATCACCCATTGGTAGTAGGATGATTGGATATTCAATAAGTGTGGAGCTCATGTTCATATTCAAATGCATTTAAAAATAAACTTGTAATACAAAAAAAGTTACTTTTCTAGTATACTTTTACTATGTAAAGTTTTATTGTGGTAGGAGTAAAGGAAAAAATTAAGCCTATTTGGGTTGATTTTGGGCATGTACGATTAGTGTATAGCTCATTTGCATATTAAAATTAATTTTCAAAGAAACTTGTAATACAAAATTTTTTAATTATCATGGATACTTTCATTGTGTAAAGTTTAATTTTGATAGGACTAAAGGAAAAAAATAGCCCTATTGGGATTTATTGGTGTCTCGCCTTATTGGCACACACCTTGGATTGATGAGAATTAAACATATTTCCTCAACTAGGATTTCTTAGGACTTTTAGTATGTTGTTCTGGACACCTCATAGAAATGATCTGAGCTGAAAAAAATTCTTTTACAATTTGTCTGTCGTAAAATGCTATTTTGCCTGGACTATAGCTGTTGATAAGCCTATATGAGATCTAATTTTGCATTTCCCCACTTGTTGCATCTACTGAGGCGCCTATAATTTATTTATATGGATGGGTTTTGAGTAAAACAAAATTCTATACCTTTTTGGGAGCAGGTAGGCCTATAACCTATAGACCTATGTGTTTTCTAACCAAGTGTAGGTCATTGCCTGTGTATTCTACGTCTTGTAGGCCTACACTTAAAGTAACCCCATATAGCCTACTCGCAACAAATGACTGTAGTGTAGAACATTGCACATGCTGATTTTTCTTTAATGGAGTTAGTGGTCAACCTCATTAATAAAATAATTTCTATAAGCAAGTGCTACCAGGATAAAGAAAAATGGGTTGTTCTTAAAAATACTTTTGCATTAAACCTCTATGTGTGTACTGGCCTATTAGTAAATAGCATGCAGTAGGCTAGCCTATAATCACTCCCACTTCAAACTATTGTGCTATCAGTCAGAAACATGGACCTATTCAGAAACATGTTCAAATAGGCACTCTTTTTTGAGACATGAAGTTGACCTGCTCTCTGGCCCCGCCCATTTAGAGAAACTACCTAGTAACGCGTTCCTCTGTTCTTCTCTCATTGGTCTATTTTTGGATTTCCGCCATATTCAAAAATAGTCACGAGCCCTCTGCTATTGTAGTAGTAGCTTTATTGTTATTCTGTTTTCCCCTACTTTCAAATAATACCCACTTACAATATCCCTGGCCAATATCATTTCAAATGGGTGACACCGCTGAAGTCCTGCCTCCAGTTTCAACTACAGGGAAGCCGAAAAGACAGCCGAGTTTTAGAATCTTGAAGAGGAAGCTCTCAGCCGACGAAGAAGAGTCTCCCCTCGAGCACAACAACAGCGGCACGAGCCTGAGGCGGTGAGTCTATATTATCTGTTTTCACTGGGACCAAGACTCACTAAAACTGCTGTTACTTATGTTGGAAAAACCCAGGGAAACCGCCAGTACTAACCCATTCTCAGGTATTGGTCCGTTACATTTAAATTGGTTCGGGTCAAGTGTAGTGTCTAGTGTGCTTTGGCCATAAAGTGTTTCGCAGGCTTCGACATTTAGCGGTGTAGGCTGTTGGCCTACTATATTAAAACACATGATTTATAACGTGAAATAATAAGCAAAATGAACATTCCAAACAAGCAACCACCTGTTTAAAATACAATACAATTGTGTGTTGTATTGAACTGTCTACTTTCGGTTTCGTCAATACGCCACAGGATGGCAGCAAAGGGCTACTATTAGGCTACATACTGTGGGCCAGGTTCAGGTAAAGCAGTGTTCCCTGCCACTTGTATGTAGGCTATATAGAGCTTATTTATTGGGTGGAATTTGAAATTCCCAAGGCAGTACTTAATAGTAAACCTAGTCAGACACTGTTTTTTCAACTCTACCTACCTTCATGTCATGGTGGGTAACTTCTGAAATGAGCAGACGGTGGAATGCATAGCCTACCACACGCTGCCATTCTGGAAGTTAACACTTACTGTATCACTGTCACACTCTAAAAGTAGGCTATTGTTTTTGTATGACCATCAATCAAATAGTGTCCATGGGTTCCTTTTCTTATCAGTACAATGGGATTTATTTTTGTCTCAGACTGATGGCTCGAACACAAAAAAATAGTAATCATCAGCAATGTTTTGGGATATTGTCCCCCATGAGCGTTTACATTGGACTGTAAAACTAGGGAAGGCTTTCCATGGTTTGTGCCAAAATGCCCCCGAGCCCTGCCCAGCTGTGCTCAACCGGCCTTCTGCAGACAAACATGGAAAAACATCACCCAATATTTGACCCGCCATAACAATGTCTATGGAAAAATAACACAAGCGTTGAAAAGAGAGCAAATAAGGCTTCATTCCCCCAAGACAGATTGGCATTAAATTAGTGACGGTGGAAATATTTCTTTGGAGTTATTTTGTTGCCAAGCACGTGCAAAAATTCCACCGTCAGAAATAGACAAGATTGGTTCAAAGCATGGGAACTCAAGATGGCATTTTGAGTTCATTGTCCATGTACCCAAGCACCGTGGGTAAAAAGTCACGTTTAACAGGCACAACCAGATAAGAGTTGTATTATAAATGTTCTTAGGGTGGAATGTGTGCCTTGGAAATATTTTTTTCCGAAAAACCTCACTTCACATAATAATAATAACTTTATTTGAATAGCACCTTTTTTTAATACAATAGTTTACAATATGCTTTGAAAGGGGCAACAAACTACGTCAAATACATGTGTATACACATCAAATCAATCGTACACAACACACATTGATTTACACATCATTGTGTTAGTGTAAAAGGGAAGAGCACCTTTAACAAACAAAAACATTTGTGTGAACTTATTACATTAACAAGTGATGGGGCAGAAAGACCATGAGAAAGATGATTTAAAAATACGGCAAGTCTATAAAAATGAGTTTTAAGAAGTGATTTTAAATTAAGTCACTGATTCGGCAAGCCTTGTCTGATTTAATACGGTATATAACAGTATACACATGCACTGTGCGACATGTTCTCTTATCAGCTACCACTTTACCTGTGTGTGTTCTATAGTAGAACAGATAGAGGAGGAAATGGGGGCGCAAGTGGTGGTGGTGGGTGGGGTCTGGCTGGGATAGTTCAGTTTCGGCAATGGCTAGCTTCAGCAAACAAGGGCAGGTCTAGTACCTGGGAATGCTGATCCACTGACTCATGAGCCACACTTCACCCAGCACATAAGAACAGATACATGAACAAGAAAGGACCTTTGTCCCCTGGCTGGAGACCGTGATGAATGTGTTGTTGTGATAATCACTGTAACCATGAAAACCATCAGCTTTCATTGTTTGGAGAAGATGGCACTGGATAAGTCCATATTTCCCAATTGATTATTTCTTTGCAAATACATCTTTAATAGAAGCGGTCTGTCCTGTACATTGCACCAAAACATATCCAATATATCTGGATGTTATTGCAGTAGCTGATTTTTTTCAGGAAAACGGTATGTGTTTGAAATGTTCAGTTGTTGTCATTCTGTTCAAGTCAAATTACAAAGAATAAGCAGGGCTTTAGTTTCTCTTTCAGGATGACTTTGAAAGGACACAAAGCTGTTGACGTAAACACTTTGGCTTTTGGAAAGGATTGAACCTTCCGTCCCATGGGTCCATCTCACCACTATGAGGTCAATGCTGGACTTTTCCTCTTTAAACTTACTCACAAGTTAATAGTAGTTACAGTTGTAGTGACAATCAGATGAGATATTCACTGCAGATTCATGGACAGAAAACATCAGCTAGTGTAGTGTAGTGACAGCCCGGACCACATTACACACTAACACAAACTCTATCCGACAAAGTACATCTTATCAGTCTTTTCTTTGCATATCGATTTTTATTCCAAATGTGATATTATTATTATTAATGATAAACGCCATATGACAGCAAGGCAAGTTTATTTATATAGCACAATTCAGACACAAGGCCATTCAAAGTGCTTTACAGGGGCAAGATTAAAATACATAATACACATTAGAAAAGCAAATAAATAAAACATTTAAAAACGAATGAATAGAAATACAACATTTAAATAAGATAAAAATTACAGGTTAGAATGGAAACAGAAAAGTCTTCAGACTTGATTTAAAAGAGCTGAGAGTTGCAGCAGACCTCAAGTTTTCTGGCAGTTTGTTCCAGAGATTTGGTGCATTAAAAACTAAAAGCTGCTTCTCCTTGTCTAGTCCTAACTCTGGGGACTGTGAGTAGACCTGTCCCCGACAACCTAAGGGCTCTGGACGGCTCATAACGTATCAGTAATGTATTTTAGAATACTACAATACTGCAGCCTCTGTGCTGCTGTTTTTAAATTCCAAATGAATTCCAACAGTGCGTGTCTTTAACCAGGCTCCTCAGAAGTAGCTTTTCATTGTTTATTCTCTGCATCTGTTTCTAAGTGTGTCCCAACTGTTGACTTCTTAGTGATGAGTGTACTTCCACCAAGCCCTTCTAATACAAATATCCTTGTCTGCTCCCAACACCACTCACTATATGTGAGCCTGCTTAGATGAGGCAGTGAGATATTGAGTCAGTGAGTGGCATAGCTGAAGGCTCATCTCCTGTGAAGTTCCCAGCATGTCTTTTTATAACAGTGGGAATTGACTACAGCTTGGCAGAAAGCCTAATGGTGTAACATTTGTTAATAGTGCTGGGGGTCAGTCTATCTCCTGGTTTTTGCTTGGAACCACAATGACTTCTGTCTTTTCCCTGGAAGATATGTTAATTCCCCCGGTCCCTCTCTGCATCACCGTCAACCAGCACACCACCCTCTTTCTCTTAACCGATTAGATTCCTGCATCTGTGTCATCATTTTTCCAAAGAACATTGATAGCTGAAAGATGCCTTTCACACGCCTCCCTGTGGCTTCCGGGCAGGTGATTAATACGGAGTTATGCTCAAAGTATAAGTCTTCACATGAGTGCTCAAATAAATGACAGTGTAAATGACAATGAGTGTTCTAAACAAACCATACCAAATCAAAACACAATGACACTGCTATTGCCAAGTGGATTTTTCACAATTCCTAAAAAAAAAAATATAATAATAAAATGTCATGGCGTCGGTGTAAAGATTGTTGATTTATGTTATAACTTATGTGTTTATGCTTTTATAAAGAATTCATTATACATGTTTCTAAGATAATAATTTAAAAGACCATGTAAGATAAAGTGGATTTAAATTGTTATGTTCATCTATCATAAAGGATTGACAAAACGTGTACTATACTGACCTAACCAGATGCAATTGGTAAAATAGGCTCCCTTTTATGCTACCACCAAATGTGTGTTTTTCTGCTCATAGGAACTTACATTAATAATTAATAATTATATTAATTAGAGAAAATATTAAACAAAATTGCAATTGTCAACTTCATTCTTCAGGTCAATCATCCAATAAATGATTACATCACCGCCTCTAGAAGTTCAAAGATTGACATCTTGGCTAAGGGAGACATTTTTAGACAAATACCCCCTTAAAGGTGCAGTGTGTAATATGACATCATCAAGAAAGTTCTACAAAGTTCTAGAATGCAACGCTACCTGGGTAACCCCACCCCTTTTGAATAATAACAGAAGCTACAGTGGCCTTCAAGGACAAGAACAATTCTAAATTCTAAACAATGCACCTGATGACATTCCAACTATGATGCTTTCAACATGGCGGCCACTAGGCCTTGGTCCAAGGTATGGAGAAATATGGACATATATGAGACCCTTTCTAAGGCAAAAAATAATAATAAAAAAAAAAAAATCAGCTATTATGCACTAAATTAAACGTACTTATGGATATTATAATTACTTTCTACAAAATCTGCTAGGAAATAAAACCCAAAATTCTACACACTGCAGGTTTAACAGGGATGTCAAGTTAACTCAGCACTTTGACAGCTAAGCCTGACCAACACCTGCAGTGACCTCTGAGCCCTGACTTGCCTCCAGGACACCCAGGGAGCTTCTCAGTTTTCCATCTCTATTTAACTATCATTATTTCCCAACACATGCTGTTTCCACCTTACAGTAGAGTAGCATTGGTGCATTTATTCCCACATGGGTGGTCCCAACTGACACTCAACACCTAACTTGGTAAATGAATGTGTTTAGGTGCTTGGTTCAGCCCACTGAGGCCCAATTTCTCCCTTCTTTTTGTTGGGTTTTATTTCATTGTCTCTTCATTCATGTCTGTGCTATTGCTTCGTTTTAAATGGCTACAGTCAATTGAATTTCTGATCCAAAATGTTGGTCTGAGTGTGAGCAAATACATGGTATCTCAAAGACTGTTGCAAAATGTTGGTCTCCATTAAAAAGTAAAGCATTGGTTGACCTTTTATGTACCTTCAAGTTTTCCAAAACTAGAAGGGCTATATCAACATTAGAGAAACTCGTAATACCTATGCAAAATGTTACCAACAGCTCAGATTTAACATCATGGTACATTAGTATGAGGCTGCTGCTTTATGTGAATCCTTGTCCATGACATTTAAAAAAATCCCAACTTGCTGGGTAGCATTGTCAAATGTCTTGCTTTACTTGACCAACGTTTGTATTCAATTAAGGTTTGATATTGGACATATCCTTTCGCATGATGCCTAGCATATTTTCACTATCTTTGTTTGAACAATCCCTTAGTTATAAATATAGTTAAAAGAGGCGATACACAGTGATAGAGAGCATGCCATGGATTGTAACATTAAAATAATTCTCATCATTGTATGGGAATGTAATGTAAAAGTATTTCGCACCCTCCAAAAACTTCAAAACTGTAGCTTGTGTGAACAAAAGTGGGCTCAGTTAATGACTGTCAATGTTGCTGATGTGCAAATACTGCATTCAACAAGATATTAAAAAGAGATCATTTATAAGAAAGAAAAGAATGCCCGGCACAATTTCCCAGAACCCAATGCGTTGCCTTGGTATGATTCTGTTAACAATGATACAACACACCGCCATTTTCTCACTTCTGAGAAGCTGAAACCAGAGAACATTCCATATGTGTCCTTGAAAAATGTCTTATAAGTTATCAAAATAGATATGAGTTAGTTTTTCTGTCAGCAGTTTAAGCGTAAGCCCCAACCCACTGCTATACGAGGTGTCGGTAGTACTGCAGCTGCCTGTATTGCTGGCAGTAGATGGACAGTTGTCTTCTGGGTCACTGGATAAGACCACCTGGAGAAACAGTAGTAGAGGCGGCAGTATGACTGGAATGACTCAGGCTTACCAGCAGCACTTGCCGGACACACACGCTGAACAAGTGTTTCTCGGCAGCTCTGCATTTTTGGGATGCTGATGCCCTTTTAGAGGTCCCCGCCATCTAAGGCCTCAACATATCATCAATATTATAAGACAAAATTTACGATTGTGTAAATTACAGATTGGATTATGCAAGATGAGCACTGTAGGCGGTTTTGAATCATTGTGCCACCATGTCTGCTCAGTGGGATGCACTGTTGATGCGTGATAGTTCCTTTAAACATACTCCACACTGTCTTAAGACGAGACACTGCAGGTGAATCGGGTGAATATTAAAGATGATTCTTGTCATGAAAAAGAAAACAGGATTTATAAGATTATTCTTTTTTGGATTACAATTTTTCAGAAAAATTTGAATGGAAATAATGCAATATTTAACTAATGTGTACAAATCCCTTAAAAACAACACAATCTAGATGTTAAAAGCTTTATTTCATTTTACAACATATTAGTGTCAAGGATTTTTCGGATACATACGGCCACTTTCATTTTATATATCAAAAAATACTACGTACGGGTCTTAAAAATGCATTTTTCGGCATGTTTTTTTTGTTCAGTATGATTTGGTTCAGACTGAAGTATTGAAAAAAACTAATGTTGAAATCAATGCCATTTAAAGATAGTTGTTTTAGAGAAATATACAGACAAGGTTTAAACAATGTATATATATTAAAAGCTTAGCATTGTGTCTTTGATCAACATTAAACCATCCTGATAAATGCTCTAACAGTAAGCAGTCCCCTCCTTCTGCTGTCCTCGTCAATGTAGCACATCGCTTCTGTAACACATAAGTTGCACAGTTACTGAGCCATGTACGGCAGTCATGAGACACACTTCTCATTGAAAAGTTACTGCTTCAATAAAAATCCAATTTATTGTTGGTGCAAGACGGATCGTAAGGGCTGCTTTGATGTTTCTCTTCTTGCTGGTTAACCATCCATTCACAGAAGGGGATGTGTTGTGTAACTGTCCTCAGTGTGGCCTTATCCGGCCTAACCTTTTTTTGCATTACTTCAATAATCCTCCCAGGTTAAATAAAAGTTGTTTGACATTTGGGCCGATTTACCATATGCATGGTTTTGGGGGGAGTGTCCAGTTAGGACAATTCCCAAAAAAGGTAAAAGTTGTCCCCTTCAAGAAAAAATCCCAAGAAAAATTGGGATGGATCCAAAATCTTTGGGAGGGAGATAGGTGTGTGGGATACAGGACTCCTCCTTCAAATCTGTCAGGGGGTCAGGACAGCTTGGTGGTTGATGAGGTCTCTCTGAGGAAGTGGACCAGGGTCATGTTTCCCTTCTCTGAAACTCTGTGACCAGAAGCAGCTTTATCTGTCAGTCCTGGTGTGATTGGAGGACGTTGCTGTGGCTACACCATGCTGAGGCTGCGGTAGGTAAAGGGAGGGGACGGTTTTCTCAGGACACCTCTGTTCCCTGAGTCATTCTTCCCCTCATATCACCTTATGAATGCTTTGACCTTAAAGGGTTAGTTCAGTATTTTTTTGAAGTGTGGTTTTATGAGGTCCTTATGCATAGTTTGCCTGTTACCTTATGGAGATGGCGATCAGCGCAGTCCCTAGAAGGAGTTTGGGGAAGACATCGCTGTAGTAGGCAGCATTGTATGGTTATAGAGGGGGCCAGCAGAAAAACTTTTTTCCGCCACAAACTGTATTCTATTAAAAATAAATATTAGTATAGTTACTGTGCTGATCGCCAACTCCATAAGGTCACACACAATGCATAAGTAGTACCTCATACAACCCCATCCCCCAAAAATACTGAACTATCCCTTTAAGTCAACAGCTCTTCTCACTCTTTGTCTGGGACTCTGGCTCATAGTAGACTCCACTGGTGGTTTGAAGAGATTTGGTGCTCAAATTTAAATATTGTCATGGTTGGTTCAGACTGAGTGCTGGTTTGTTCACGTGGTAGATTTTGAGGGATTTAGTATGCCCATCCTACAAGTGAGTTTTTATGGCTGAGGATGCATTCTTGTTCTGTTATTTTGACCCTCCTCTCTGATTGTTACTCAGGTCGCTGCGGAGAGGAAGCTCCTTCACCTTCCTCACCCCTGGACCACAATGGGACTTCAGTTTGGTGAGTACAGACCTCACATGTTACAGTTAACAGATCACCATAGGCCACCTGCAAGATCCAAGCATACTACAGTTTGGCTATTTAATTCCGAATAAAACTGACCTACAGCAATGAAATAGAAAACCAAACGTTCAAGGTGGTCCATAGCTAAGATGAGTCCTAACCAGCAGGAATATCACAAGCCCTCTTTTTTTTTACTTCATAGAATATACAGTACTTGCATGATGCATTTCATACACATTTACCGTCTGGCATCTGCACATTTCTTCGAGCTGGATTTTGGCTGACTCCTGCCTCGTTGTGCACATTGGGAGTGTACTAAGGGTGCCGCTTCCCGTATTTTGGCTTTAAATCTCGTCTCGGAGTTTTCAACAAAGTCCCAGACAAGGTAGCCCTGTTCATTGTCAAAGCGAAGGAAAGGCAGCAGCTTGTTGGCCCACAGCTACCGTAACACTTATTTACAGTTTAATAACTAGCATTATCCTAAATACAACACCAATTTAAACCTGCAGTGTGTAGAATTTTGGGTTTTATTTCCTAGCAGACTTTGTAGAAAATAATTATAATATCCATAAGTACGTTTAATTTAGTGCATAATAGCAAAATACATTTTTTTTTAGAATTATTTTGTTTTCCCTTAGAAAGGGTCTTATATATGTCCATATTTCTCCATACCTTGGACCAAGGCATGGCGCCGCCATGTTGGAAGCGTCATGGTTGGAATGTCATCAGGTGCATTGTTTAGAATTTAGAATTGTTCTTGTCCTTGAAGGCCACTGTAGCTTCTGTTATTATTCAAAAGGGGAGGGGTTACCCAGGGAGCGTTGCATTCTAGAACTTTCTCAAACTTTCTTGATGATGTCATATTACACACTGCACCTTTAAGACACTTGAGTATAATTATTTTTGAAGAATACGAGAAGCTAATTGCTCATAATGCCATGACGTATATTTTATTGGGTGAAAAGGTAAAACCATCAAACCTGCCTTTTGTGCAACAGCACTGCCATTTTCTAATAAATCAAAGTGACTAGATATACTGACAGTGTGCACTCAGCAGACCCATTTTTTCAATCAACTTGTTATTATAGGTGAATATATTACTAATAGAGATGTCTTGATCGGGCTCTGATCCCAGTCCTTTAATATTGGGTATCCGCTTGTACATACCAAATCTGATCTGATACTATTGACCTAAATGTTAATTACAAAAGTATGTGACACATTGATGTGAAAGGTGTAGTGTTCCAATTCGGCCCACCTTAATTCTCACAAGCTACTAAACGGCTCGGGACATCTCTATTTATAAAGATACACAAAACAAGACTATTAAAGTGCTTCAGGTATGCATATGTCTACAGGAAAATGACTTGGCGAACAAGCTGGCTGACATATTATCCTATAATTACAGGTGGGTAAGCCCCTTAGTTTGTGGGAATGTTTTTGTGCCATTGCACGCATGTGTTTATAATCTGTTTTAGGGGAAGAAATTCTAAAACGAGAAAAAAAATTGTGAATGCAAAACACAACATACATTTCCGTACTTGATAGTCTACAATTGTCTGGTTGATTCAAATATAAAGAACAATTGCAGTAAACAGTCAACAAGGAGGTACAGCACAGCACTAGTTTGTAAGTTATTGTCCATCCACATTTTTCACTAAGGGTGCTTATAAAAACGTATAAAGAACTGGACACGGCCTTTAGATTCGACCCTGACTGCAATCACCAGCGTTTATGCCCGTACCTTGGCTTTAAAGTGCTATCAGTGGAGCCGAAATCTGGGTTGCTCTACATTCCAGGCCGGCTTTTTCCCTTGGCAGCTCCTAGCACTGCACTTGTATCTTCATCGAATACCTCAGTGAGGGACTGTGCTGACTGCTGTTAATGTGGCTCCCTCATGGCTGAACAAGGACTGCTCATGTTGCCAGAGACCAAATGCTGGATAAAGCAAATCCAGCCGGCTCCGATTCCTTATCCCTCCCACCCCCTTATCCAGAGGAACATAATGACCTACAAGCCTCTGCTGTCTCCAATACACCAGCCTGCTTGTGGTTTTACAGACATCCTTAAATGAGTCCAGCTGATTAGAACCAGCGAAAGAGCAAACGTACTAGACTGCCAGCAGCATGCCGAGTGTGGAGGGCAGTCCGGGGGTTTACAGCTGCCTGAAACCCAATCCATCGCTCATGTGAAGGCAGAGTAGGAGAAATATGAAAGCAAGGTTGGAGAGAGAAGGCCAATGGCTCTTTATCTCGTGCCAGCCTGCCGCCTTTGATTCGCAAAACATGGTACGCTTAGCTCATCCACCGAAGCAATGTGGACCTCATTAGCTCACCCATTCAATTGACTCCCCCATTCCTCTCCCCGATTCGGTCCTTAAATTATGGATCTACCAAAAGGCGAGCGATGAAAGAATCCTGGAAGTGCATTTTTTCTCGTTGCCCATCTTATCTCAACCCTGCCACTTAAATCTTAAAGGTTTTTGCCAAGGCTTTGACTCATGTTTAGCCAGGTCTCTGACTGGGCTTTGAAGTGGTTAGGAGGGGGATTTTTTTTTCATCCCTGGCTGGGACAAGGCCAGGTGTACTTGGAGATGTGTTGGCCCCCTCGGCGAACCTTGGATGGAGAGGGGAGGCGTGCATTCTCTGGGTGCCTGGTGCATTCTCTCAGATTACATCAGGTACGAGGCCTCGAGGGGCTTTCTGAAATGGTGAGAATTTTGCGTCGGGTTTCCAGACCAATGCCAAGGTGGAGCACATCAAACCAGACTGCCATTTGGCGGAATGTGAAGGTAATTACAAACAGCCAAAGTCAGATTCTAAGGATTCTGTCTCTGTCTTTAAGCAACAAGTTCAGGCGGACAGAGATGTCAGCCTCAAGAGTGGCCTGTGTGATAAACAGCATTCCAGCTTTAATCAGACGCTGTGATTTAATAGATTTAATATGGCTGTCAGCTGCAGAGTCGCGTTGGGTTTTTTCACACAAACATTGATAATTGTTGTGGGAAGGCCTTTCCCATATCAACAGCAATTTACATTCAAACTAAAACTGACTTCTTTAACCGCCGACCGTGTGAAGATTCTTTGGCATTCCACAGAGAGCAGGATGTATATCCCTTGAACACTTGATGTCACGTAATGCATCCAAGGTGCTCTCCATTGGCCGTTCATTAAGAGAACCCATATGTATCATCTCTAAGCAGATGCAGTGCACTTTGATGTTGCATTGCAGCTGTTCAGTCTTTTGGATCCATGCCTCATTTCCGCTGAGCAGTACAGTTCTGTTTGGTAGAGTATAGTTTTGTACGGAAAGGCAACCCTATATCCGGCTTGCGTTTCCACTACGGACAGTACCCTCACTTAGTAGGCGGGTTAAGCCGGATGGTAGTAGTATCGCTATGTATCATGACAAAGCAGCAGCAGACAGGTCAGCCCGCCAATAAATTCAAATAAGAGGAAGAATGGAACATAGTAAACAAAGATTTTTCTCTAAACACTAGATTCTCTAATCTTGCAGAGGTGAATACACACGCCTGTCTCTGCTCCCAGGCCTTTGGCAGGGGGCCATAAAAGTACGTATGTATGTTGAAATGCTGCAGTCAGGGTCCATATCTGATCTGTTTTAATCTCCTTTCAATGAAGACACAGGATCCACATGTTAAAGCGTGCAATGTGCAGCTGCTTATGGTAAATGCATTAAAAATGGAAGAACCACCCCAGGTGACTTGCTGTCATCCACTTCCCCCTGCTACTGGTTTTAGCTGTGCCACGTTTTCAAAAAATCATGTAATTAATCCTGAAATAGGTTATAGAGCTGACATTGTAACTAAATAAATTGCCGGTTGTGATAAGTTCCTAACATCAAGAAGTCCCGTCTTGAGTATTATAAACTATTGTGAAGTGTTCTGAAGTCCAATTATTCTGACATACTGCTGAATTTTTATTTTTTATTTTTTTAATGTAGCATAATTTAGCAACAACATTTAATTTTAGGAACACCCCCTGCTGGGTGTCAAAGGCACGGGCTGTTAGCTTTATATGTACCACAGATTACAGTTTGGATAATCTTTCTTTTTTTTAACTATAGTTTGAATACATTTTTCTATCAAAAGGGACAGTCCTACCAGAGAGAGCCTAGAGGGTATTCTGACTAACAACAAACAGTTCGTCAAAAATTTCCCATTTCCCCCAGATAAAGAAGTTGTGTTTAAAAACCTTTCCAAAACCATAATTTATTTGGTTTAATATAATAGACTACTAGCTCTAATGTTACAATTGAGGAGCTAGAACCAGTGACATTTTGCAACTTCAGACACTCAGACCTTAAATGGCACCGCGTAAAAGAAACACAATGGGCTGTTGTGGATAAGTAGTAGTAGCATTTTATTTCCTATTTTCTTATTAGACACTCATACTGCACACTGTTTATAATGTGGAAAACAGCTGTGGAAAATGTTGCAACTCTAGAAAGTTATCACAAGTACCCCGTTCACATTACAAAGTAATGTATTAGTAATGTGGGCTGGTCAGTATTTGATCAGCTGTGTAATTCTGTCCAATATTTCACAATATTTTTAATAAATAACACTTTATTTTTATGTTACTTTGTGTGAGTGCAACTGAGTTGGAATGGCTGCACCAACACAGTAGTCTCTTTAATGATATATTTGAGTGGCAGAGGTCTGGCCATTGTAGAGGTCTGGGTGCATATACTCTGTCAGCAGAGCAGCTCATGCTTTTAGATGTCATTTACATGTGAGTGAGATGGAGCAGAACAATGATGGGTGGGGATTTCCCCCAGCCAGCTTGTTGCTGTGCCCCACCCCCTTACAAAACACACATATTTTAGTCATAGCTCAATACACTTTTTTTGGCAAAGCAGTTAACAACACTGCCAGCTTTTGAGTGTTTAAATTAGCGGTGTGCACATGTACACATGTAACTGATAAGTAAATCATAAACGTTTAGGAAAAATCATTAAAATATTTTATTTTATTTTTTAAATACAGTTTGGAAAATTATTTCTATGTATTCCGGAGACACACATCCATTCAAATCATTTCACATCAAAAATGACAAAAACTATTGTATTTGGAGATGAAAAAAGCGTGTGTGTGTGTGTGTGTGTGTGTGTGTGTGTGTGTGTGTGTGTGTGTGTGTGTGTGTGTGTGTGTGTGTGTGTGTGTGTGTGTGTGTGTGTGTGTGTGTGTGTGTGTGTGTGTGTGTGTGTGTGTGTGTGTGTGTGTGTGTGTGTGTGTGTGTGTGTGTGTGTGTGTGTGTGTGTGTGTGTGTGTGTGTGTGTGTGTGTGTGTGTGTGTGTGTGTGTGTGTGTGTGTGTGTGTGTGTGTGTGTGTGTGTGTGTGTGTGTTCTAGTTTGGCTCCCACCTAATCCAGGCCTGGGTCACAATGAGCAGCTTATCATGTCAAATGATGGATTTTTCTTTGAACATGCAACCCATGATGTCATTGTCATATGAAACCGTGATATTGTTTGAATGTGGCAGGTAGCAGAACAAGCCTCTGTCGTAACACAGGCATTTAAAGACAGAAAAGCATAACCCCTCATTGTCTGTCTGAAAGTGTTGAAACGTGTGTGTGTGTGTGTGTTGCATTAGCTTTGTTTGTGTTTTTCTGTGTACATCATCGTCCTTTCATGTTACATACAAGTCTCCCCAGATAATGAACAAAGTAAGCACGCACAGGTCGCAACAGTTTCGTGTCTGTGGCAGCAAAGTGTGGCCATGTTTGTTGAGTCAGAGTTCTTGCGTTGAACCAAGCCCACCATTGGAACAGGTCGCTGCTTGGAGTGTATGTTACCCCGCCTGCGAGCTGCTGACTGAGGGATTTCCAAAGGTGGCAGCAGGAACAGGACGGCTAATTTTCTCTCCTCCTTTCCCCACTGGCCGCCTTGTCTGTTTTTGCACAGAGATTACTCCACTGTCGTTTTCTATTTTTTAATCTCCTGTGTAAAACCCGAAGCTTATGGCAATATTTAGCTTGGAGGGAGCAATCACGCTTAGCACGCACCCTTTGTAGACAATGAGCTTGCAGACAGTCTCCCTACTCGGTTGACATTTTCTTAACCTAGTCTGAATGTTATTCTTATCATATTACTCCTGCACACACACACACACACACACTCACAAATAGTGTCCAGTCAGCATTGAGTGAAAAATTGATGTCCTGCCAAGGAGCTGTTACAAAACGTAAAGCTCTACTGTAGAAGGTCCGGGTATTGAACCTCATTGATTGGATTGTGTCTGGAATGTGGCACTCAAAATATTTTTGAAAAGCCTTGGCACTGAATGCTGGGTCAGATTCTAAGCGCTGTTTACTTTGTCTTTAACTTTATTATTTCTGTGTATTACTATGTGTCCCCGGTGTGACTAGAGATTCCCAAATTATGAGAAAACAAACTCCCCAGTCAGATGTATCCCCCCTTATGATGTCATAAGGGGAGAAGCTGCTCCTTATTTCCAACCTTACATATGATTACCTCCACCTATGATAAGTACAACCCCAGATACCACTTAATCTAACTAGCAGTTATATTCAAACCGGCAGTTAGATTAAGGGCCTTTACCATCTATGGAGTGGACTGTATAAGGTCCGTACCTTATCAATGAACCATTCTTAATTGGTTTGGCAGAAATTTAACGCAGAGCGGCCAAGTCTCACGCTTTGGCCGTGAGACACACGCATATCAACCAGTTCACACGCTCACACGCCACACCTCCAATTTCTCACGCAGAGAAATGAATCCCCGTAATATATATATATTTATTTGGTACTTTTACTTTGAAAGTCTTATTTTGAAAAGCTAAACGGACTGAGTTCCGTGACATCCTCTTTCTGCCATGCTTTCTGCACGCGCGGTTTCTTTATAGGTCCATGGCCGTGTGCAGCCCGTAGCCGCAGCAGCCACTTGGCAAACCACCACGGCCACGCCCCCCTGCGTTACACTACAAAACTAATAAAAGCCCGCTGCCTCCCAGTCCCGCCCTTTGTTCAAATTATATGGAAAATTAATGACAACAAGGACGCCGGTATTAAATGAACAAAGAGGTAAGAACACCTTAATTCAAATCAGTCACTTCACTTGATATATTCAAGCTTGTTTTGCATAATTTATGTTATTGGGCTGGTTGACACACCAACACATTTTTGTTCTAAAATGTTGTCAACCTTAATTGAATGAATGTATTGAGTAACTAAGCTTAGAGGTTACTGTGGGAAAAATATGTTCTGAGAAGACATCAAGTGTCATAGATTTAATATAATAATGGTGAATTGAAATTGGATAATTGGATAACCCATACAATGTTGAATACATATAGAATATTTACCTTTATTACAGTTTAACCAAATGTTTTAACAATAGGCTACAGGAGATATTTGAAAGCACTACACATGCATTGTAGGCTATTCAATTAAATTTGTGTCAGCGAAACCGTGAATGTTCTCTTTTACTTCACATAAAAATGAATGCAGAAAAGGCACACATTGCTTCATAAAAATTCACCAGAATGCAGGAAATTAAGTGTTTAATGCTCAAAATTTTTAATTAATGTTTAATTAAAACCTGTCCTATGACTTTGCAATTCATGAATTAGTTTATTTTAATAAGAGTTTTGATGTTTTATCACATTTTCCAATTATCTTTTATTTCTGATTTATTATGAACAATATGTAAACTTGCAGGACACTAGCAAAAATGATTGGGTGGGAAAGAGGACACGGTTTTGGGTCCCTCGGCCAAAAAATCTCACTCCAAACTTTTGGTGAAACTTGGCAGCCCTGGTAACGATATAGATAAATGTACTGCAGGGTTTCCACAGTGTGTATTAATGCACTTTTGTTGGTCTTCAATTTGCCAGATGAATAATTCCAAAAACAAAATGGTATAACAAACAAAACTATTGTATTGTTAGAATGACATAATCCCACAGAAAGTGGCAAGACAGCTAACATTGAACCAGTACAGAAAACATATATACATTTAATACGTTTATTTAATAACAAATAACCAAGTTTTTAAAAAAAATACAAAAAAAGCATCAAAAGCATTGGAGGTTTCCTGTACATGCAGGAATTTATACTTTCCATATTGTTAATTCAAACCTGTAACATCAGTATATTTCATGATATGAAAGACATGTACTTCTTAAACCTATAGGCGCAGAGATTAAAGTATTAGCTGACTGAAAAGGGTGTAATCCTAGTAGTAATCACAGTGTTCTCAATTATGTTTGAAGCATCATAACAAAGCGCTAAAAGTTGCAACAATTGCTAAGTCCCTGCCTTTAATATCTGTCTGTTTTATGTATCTTTACTTAAAGTCTCTTTAGCCTGTTAGCTCGTCTTTTTATTCCTTTGCTAGCTTACAAACTGACAGTTACGCCTTGTCTGCTGCTGTACTAAGCTGTGGTTTTGAAGGAATCGTTACTAGTAAAAATGAATGACACAATCTTTTGTTATTTTCAACTTTGTTCACAAGCCCTTTCCTGAGACGCAACCGACTTTGAACAAACACCGCTATTCATTGGTATGTCGAGACATTCGGTCACAACACCACCTGAAATGCATGTTGTTGTCACAGTGGGAAACATTTGAAAGGTGTTGACTAGAAATTGTTGAGCTCTTAAAAAGGTTTACGAATGTGGCAACACAAACAGGTTGACTTGCTAAAGAGGAAACGCCCCCCACCACCACCCAACCACCCTACTCCAACACAAACAAACACTTTATCTCAGTCATTCATCGCCTGCAGCCACCCCTGACCATTATGTGTCCATGTTGTGCCGTCCTCCTCACCTCACTGGTCAATCAGGTCCTGACGTCCTGTGTGTCCTGCCTGCCCTGGGGCACTTTGGCCTCCATAGTTAATGGAGCGCTGTAGCCCTGGGGTGTGGGGGGTTCCAGAGGCCACCACCAATGCTTTAACAACCCCTTCAACAGGCCAGACTGCTATTCTCACCTGCTAACTGACTGTAACCTCACTGACTGACAGTCCACATGCAGGTGTTAAAAGTGTCCCGCTGCCTAATTAAAGGCCCTTTCCTGTTCCTACCATAGGACCTCCAGCGGTGTCTATTGTAAGCTTTACAATGGAGCTGCAGGGGCAATGAGCATAATTGGCGTCAAGAACGAGCGCGGAATGGGGCGGCTGTAAATTGCTCTACATGTGAAGTCTCATAAATTCCCCTCAGACAAGAATGTGTACTTCAGCAACACAAGTGAAGCCTTAGGCATTTTTTCAATCAGAGTTCTCCAAAGACATGCGCAAAACTTGCATATGAGATTTGAACCTGTCTGCAAAAACCCGCACTCCCAGCAGGTTCAAGAAAACTCCTCACCTGAGTGGTCATGCAATATTGCTGCATATGTGAAATGTGTATTTGGACTTATTTTTTGGTTTTTATACTTATTTATCCATGTGTATGTATTTTTACTGGAAAATTTGAAATATTGAATTTCGTAGTACACTGGGCAATGACAATTAAGGCATTGAATTGAATTGATAGTTTTGTATAAGTTTGGGAGAAAGTTCAACGATGTCTTTTGCTACTAAAGAGGTTGGGCAGTCAGCTGTAAGAGTAAAAACTGAAGAAGAAAACCTTTGAGTGCACAAAACGTATACAGTGTATCCCAGACTCATTCTACTTGTTCAAGCGTCCATTGTTGACGAGATGCCTCACACTCGTGGGTCCTGTGATTCATGTTGAATAATCTTAACAGCCATCATCCGGCCCGTTTGTTTCTCCACAGAAGCGGAAGCGCAGAGAGAAGGACGACAGCGATGCAGTCAGCCTCTGCAGCGTCGACTTCAAGGTAAATCACATCGTCACACATTTAGTTTCACTTTGGTTTTCTGAACACCAGGGTTTCAACACCATGAAACGATATGCATTCTAGGAAGGAGCTTTGGTAAGAAGAGGGAATTAGGGAGACCCCATTCACTGATCATAGGGCAACGGTGAAGTCAACCGTTCTGGAGAATGCTTGTTTTTTTTGCTGTGAATATCTCTCTTTTTTTTTTTACAGTACCGGCAGATAGTAGATTGTGAAGAGATATTCACTGATTTTGACAACAAGCGTTCTTTAGCATCACTGAGTGCACCTTTTAACTAAAAAAAAACATTCCCAATATTTGACAAAATGACAAATAAGAAGACAATAATAATCAAAGTGCAAATTTGGGTCTGAAATGAAGCAAAGGCAAGAAAACAGAAACTGGAGCCAATTCAGGCCATTAGTAGATTTGTCATGGTAACAGAATAACTAAAATAAACAACAAGCACATATCTCCAGTCTGTGCTTCCTCTGTTTATGCAGCTGATTTCATGAAAAAAAGACTGAGCGTATCAACGGAAAGACATCTTAGATAAAGCCAGTGTTTGTTTGGAGAAAAAAAGGTCTGCTGTTTGTTACGCCACAGCAGCTTGTCGGATTTAGAGATCTTATGAAGCAGGACGGGCCGGAAAAAATACCTCATTTTGGTGAGTGGGTGTTTAGAAGAGCACAACCTACACACAAAGATCTGTTGGTTTCAATTCTCTGTAGGATCATCTTGTCATAACTGAACAACCCTTTTAGCTTCAGGCACATTCACTATGATACCAGCCACCAGTATAGCTTGTCAAAGTGTTATGCGTGTACACAATACACAAGTGTGTCAAAGTTTACTCGCTTTTATTTCGTCATTGCTATTTCTTTGAAATGTTTGGGTATGAAACTCTGCTTGTGCTGGTGGTAGCGCCCATGGAGCCAATATCAAAATGTCAACACGTGACCTCTCTACATGTATTCTGTGTCCATGTATGCAGGTTGTTGTAAATCCCGCGCCCACATGAGAGGGATTAGCACACACGTACAGCCTGGACTTTCAGTAACCAGTTGGATCAGTTGCTCTGCGTTAGCTAAACAAAGCTTTCAAACAGTGTTGCACAGAGACCCGGGAGCCACTCCTCCTAGATTCAAATCAGCTCTGCTGTGATTTTCATTAATTTTTTTAATTGAGACTGCTTCCAGCAAGGACTTAATACCGACACACTCTTTTGTTCACACACAGAGGCAGTTATAGTAGAAATCCCTTGTTAACCATATGGCTACTGGTTGTGCTGCTGCCTGCATTTTGGCCTTCACTCCAAGTGGAGTTGTAAATATCTTTAGAGTTCCACGCAGTTCATTTGCAGTATCTCCAGTGTTGTGTATCGTTCCATCAGTTTCCTTATGTTTAGGGCTGTAAATAAAAATGACCTTTTTAAAATCATTATCTATGTATACTGCCAATTATCAGTAGTTTCCATCACAATTTCTTAGAGCACAAGGGGAGGTCCTCAATCATCTGTCATTTTGTCCAAACAACAGTCCAAAACCACAAGACATAAAATATACTGTGATGTATTAGACAGAAAAGCTGGAACTAGAAAATGGTTAAAAATGTTGCTTAAATTATTCACTTGACCAATACATTATGCACGGTAATAATTTCTGATTTAAAAATGTGTTTTACAGGACTAATGTTTTAGCACTAGTTTTGATTAGTGGTGTAATTGTACACACTTCTGTAAAATGCTTGAGGTCTGGGTCAAGGTTTTCACAGCACTAAAAACATTTGTATTTGCACAATAAGAAAAGGGCGGCGAAGGCAATAGTGTATGTCCACAATATTATGTAACGACAATCAGAGCCAGCACATACAGTTCAAGCGTTTAATATTATTGCAGCGCTCTGTATTTGGGTGTTGACATTATGACTTGCATGTTTGAAGAGTAATGCCAAACTATTATTCAACAATGCTGCCACAGTTTTTGCCATGCTAGCTCTGTGGTCTCTCACTTAGGAGGGGAGGAGGGGAGGAGGGGGTAGGCTATTCAAATACGGTCTATTCCATTTTAGATTTAGCTATAACATATTTTGTATATAGTTGCATCTTTGGGAGAATGCAATCCAGAAACGGTATACATCAACTAACCAGGCAATACCTTACAGCTAAATGTACTCTGCCACATTGATACAAAGACCTTTATAAAGCCCCAACATTGCCATAAATCAGTCGTACACATTAATGAGAATATTGGCCTTTTACACCCAAAGGCATTGAAATAACAGCATAAGGTGTATGGAAAAAAGTCTCTTGACAAGCGACACATTTATGACGCGTCATGGTGTAAATCATCACACCCCAACTATCATGTGAAGCTGTCAGAGCCATCCTGTCTTCTGACTGTAAGTGAATGAATAAAGGCTTCGCCCTGCTCGCCACAGGCCTGATCCTGCCTTCAGATTTTGTATAAAACAACAAGAATTTCCCCATAATTGTCACATAGGCCTGGATTTCATGGAAGTCTCATAGGGATCCCTTCCTTACTTCCACTTTCATTTTCCTGTAAACGATGCATGTTAAAACTGAAATAATAAAGAAATGACTTTCTATAGATATCCATAGAAACTGTTAACAGCAATTCTTCAAGGTCTCTCTTTGCACTATAGTGTTTGACCTGTTGCTTCTGTGCCATGACTTCTGGACATCCCTATGTAAATTTTCCCCATGTGTCTGTGCCAATGCCCACATGAGCAATTACTTAATACCTACTTGGAAAATATTGTTGTTCATATTTGTGTCAGTTGAGGCTTTATCAGTATCAGTCTGTTCCACCATTGGCGTTGGTGGTTTCACTGTGAGCCTTAGTAACCACTGTGTTTGGTAGCAACCAGGGATGCCTCTGGGTGTGTGTGTGCACTTGAAAAACAAAACAAACAATAAAAAACCATGAGTAACCCAAGAAAGTTAATCTAGCTTGAGAACTGTGGTTATCATTGTTTCTACATGTGGTTGTGTGATAAAGATCACTGACTACATCTTCTGTGTCTCGTCTTTTTGTAAATGGTTCTAGCTACATAGGTGCAGAGATATTTATAGCGCCTCGCCCTCAGAACAGAAACTTCACTTAATAGTGAAGATCAGTCAGTCACGCCCTAACTGGGGGCCTGATTTAGAAACATACGTGCTCCTGAACTCCCTGGGGCCGTGGTTTTAAGAGTTTACCCACAAAAGAAAATGAGTTAGAGATTCCCTATTTATAACTCTAGTATCGCTACTGATTCTTTTAAACGACATGTGCATTCATGCTTCCATACACTGCTCTGGTTGACAAGTATAGGTTCAATTATGTGAATCCTTTTGTGAGGGCCTTGAAGGCCATCAGACCTCAGCCCAAATGACCAACCTTTGGAGATTCTAGCCTCTTTCAAGACGCACCCCCTTATTGAATAAAACAATGCCTGTTCAACATGTTGGTTTCATGTCTAGCTGTCAGCTTGGCCTGCTAGCTCACACCTGCTACATGTAATCAGAATTGTTTGCAGTTGGATAGACTTCAAGGCTAAAGAAGCTGAGTGTGAAACATGCACATTTCAACTTGTTACTGTAACGGCAGTGAAATGAATTAATCAACCAAACACCATCTTTTAGACAAAAAATAAAACATTACATTTAATGTACCACAAATCCCTGCATGGATTGCCCATTTTCTTCTCATGTCAGATCAGGCTATAATAATACTTATTTTTTTCCTTTTTCGTGGCAGATAAAATAAAAACTTAAGTAATCAGACGAGATGTCTCCCTTCTTATAGTTAAAATCTCCATTCGAGTCAATTGCATGGATGAATAAATACATATCTGCCAAAACAGTTTTTATTTTCCAGTCCAACTAGGAATTAAAAGTGATTCCGAGCTTAGTGTCTTTTCATTTGTAAGCTTGTGCGGCTCAGTGTGCAACTGAACATTAAATGATTCAGAAATATCAAGAAATCCATTATTTGAAATATATTACAAAGCTCTTAAATACACATGCAACTGTCCTGTCATCTCTGTATGAAGTCATAAGGTCAGGTCAGTTTGGAACACCTCAACAACAAAAACCTTTTCATTAAAAGTTGGGTGAAGTCAACAATGAGACACCTTCTATGTAGACACCTTCTATGTACTGTAGGTATTGAAAGAATGATGGTCATCCCTCCAGTAGAGGTTAAAGCAGCATTGAAGCTCTTCTGGAGACTTTCCATCCTTTCTTTTGTAACCAATCTTTACATTTTCACATTCCTTTTCACTTAGAAAAATTAGGAAAGTCACATACAGGACATTTTGTGGCCTGATTAAAGAGTGGCAGATTTGATATGGCAGTCTCTGCTACATGGACAGATAAAATGTCTCAACACCAACACCCCTCCTTTGTGTTGCTGCTGACCTCCATCAGCAGAGGGCGGCAACGCCTCCACCGTCCCCTTGTTGTTTTAAGTCAGTCAGCACTCTGTAGCGCTTTTCCTTCTTCGCCCAGAGTTGCCTGCGTAACGCCATCCCCAGAGCTGTAATTAGCCTCAGACTGTGCTCACTGCTGCTGAGGTGGAGGTTATGTTGAGCTCAGCTCCCCCCAGGCCTCCAGGCTCAGCTCGTCCCTGGCACGCCATAGGTTAGACAGCGGTGATACTTTTTCGCTGTTCGCCTGCATTACTCACCCTACTCCGCCACTCTGAGCACAGATAGGCGTGTGTGCGTGTTTAGGAGTGTAAATCACGGCTGTTCTCCAGCTGCAGCTCACTCTCTGTGACTAGGGGGCGAAGAGGCCAGGCAGGCCGAGCCTTGTTATGTTTAGGTTTTATAGCGGCTGGGCCAGACGCACAGCTGATTCAGTGCAAAGTCTCCCCATACGGAGTGAGTAACGGCTGCACGGACTACACACAGTGTCTTCTCAAGGCACGCATAGACTACACACAGACAGTCAGACAGTTTAATTCTGTCAATTAGATCCCCTCTGACTCCTCAGTCTGCATAGTTCTTTGCTCTGATGTCAACTTTTCTTCAGATATTGAAGTCCCTCGATCCATGATCCCATGGCCCTTTGTGTCTGAGGCTTAGGGCTGATGTAATCCAGATTCTGCATCCAGTTGGTCTACTGACTCCTGACCGCTCTGTCAACAAACCCCAAAGAACATGGTGTCAACATCAATACACCTCTCCATCAGCATCTGTGTTTTATCACTCACACACACAGCGACAGCATGAAGCCTGTGTCCTTTTTCACACCTCTGTGTGGACCCAGGAGGGTGAAGCCATGAACAGGCTCGTCCATTTGCCCAACACACACACATGCACATACAAATTGTGGCACCCTGTCTTGCAGCAGCTCCACATTATCCCCGTCTTCAGACCTTTTTGCTGTGTGTTTGTGCACCAGCTGTAAGGGTGTGTAGAATGAGAATCTTTAGGGCTTTATGTGTGGTTGTCTTTAAGCCATGTGTGCATCAGCCTGTCTGGGAGAATCTTCCCTTCCCTATTCCCACACGTGAACGAAAACTAGCCACAGATTTGATTTCCCGATTCAGAAAACTTCTTTGTCTTTACTTAAACTTGCAGACATGTGTGCCCTTTCCACCCTATTACACCAATCAACATGTTGGTGGCTGTCGCACCCCCAACCCCCTCTCCTCCGGTGGTATTCAATATACAGGTTTCAGTTTAAACATCTGTGAGTGTGTCTCAGTGCCCCTCCACTATTGATATTCTAATTGATCACCTCCCCCAGTTCAGCTGATGAGACTGATAACGGCCCTGTTTGAAGCAACGAGCGTTGCTCCACAGAACTGAAACTGCTTGAATGAATAAGCTAACAAGAAATAAGACAACAAAAGTAATAGACACTTTGTAGTATGTTCAACTAAAGCAAAACTTAATTAGTAGTTTAGTGACCATCTAAGTACCTGATA
The DNA here is from genome assembly GCF_949987685.1 of Ammodytes marinus. Classification (NCBI taxonomy): domain Eukaryota; kingdom Metazoa; phylum Chordata; class Actinopteri; order Uranoscopiformes; family Ammodytidae; genus Ammodytes; species Ammodytes marinus. The sequence goes on along the minus strand of NC_137226.1, from coordinate 16,829,981 downwards.
CTAGACCTGTTTGAAGTTGAGACAAAATAATGATTAAAAACCTCTTTTGATTTAGAACTGCTACACTGATTTAGCTGATGAGTTTAGTTTTAAAGAGGGGTAACAGACTATTTAATAATGTAAAATAATACAGCTTCTAATTTCACTTTGATCATGTGCAATAGCCCTTTGACTTTTATGTCATCATGCTTAATACTGAACGGATGAAGTAATGCACAAAAATAAAGTGTTTACTGGCTTTTGAACCTTTACAACTTATTTTTGTAATTTTGTATATGTTCATTTATTATAACCAGGGACACAGCTAAGAATTGATAGATTGATCAATAAAGAATACATTATTTCAACTTTTTTTTCAATACATTTTTCATATTATAAAATGCCTTTATTTAAGAAGAAATGCTAGCATATAAACATACTTATAAAACATAGTAAAGTTACAATTGCTCACCATGGAGAGGCCAGAACTAAACAGTGTTACTTTTGTTATTGAGTATTTGTTATAGCCCTAATAGTAACTATCAAATACCATTTTCAGACTTTACTGTTTAAAAAGTGCAATTTTATAGGATCTTGTTCCAATGTCTTGTAGTTGTTCTGCTGCATCAGCAGCATACCATTTTATAACTCTCTTTAGATTTGTGCAGACCTCAAAAGTGTATTATTCAAGCTCTATTACAATCCTGAGGCACTCATATTATGCTAAGATAAGGGTCAGTCTTCTTCGCCTTCATTTGCACTCATTGGGGTTGTTAGCGCCAACGCTGTTTAGTAGTAAGTTGTACCCGTGATCTTAAAAATTCTCACTACTGTTTTCACTTTAAGTGGATGGATCAACAAACCCTGCAGGCATTTCTGAGTAAACCTGATGCGCCTCATCTGCAAGCATGAGGGCTGAGCACACAGGCTTGCTCCTCCCCCGTCTGTCCTCCTGGTATAAAGCCCTCCCTCCGTCAGTGCAGCTCAGAACAAAGTTTAGAAAGTGTGTGTGAGAGGACCGTTTAGACAGAGAGCCCATGAGGGACGAAAAAGAAGACTCATAGGGGGAAGGTGTATTTATTTAGGTTTTCGTACAACCTTTGATCGACTCATCACCTTTTTTTCTCATGTGGATTACTTGAAGCTGACTCGCCAGGATTAAAAGAGGATATTGTGTTTTTACTGAAAGCTATGGTGGCTTACGATGAACTGGGTAGCTTGGTGCCTATCAAACGGACTCTGCAAGTGATAGACTGCCAGAACCAAGCCAACAAAGACTCAGAGGTGAGATGCAAAACCATCATGACGCTTGGTGATATTTCTGCTTTGTTTAGCTATTGCCTGTGTCTTTCAGTAAATGTTTGACAGGAACTCATTTAGATGAAGTCATATCTCTGTATGTCAGATTGTGAGTGAATCAGCGCCTAACCCTGTTTTTTATCTCACTTAAGCAATAACTGTTTGTTCGAGTTTGTGCGTTTGGACTTTCAATTGCCTTGCGCCTTAAAGATGAGACTTTGAACCTTTTGACTTTTTGTGCTTGGGCACTAAAACAATGCTTGAGATACTGCCTTACCTGGAAAAGTTAATCATTGGGTTACACTGCAACAGTGAACCGGACCCCCCGTAGTGTTGTGTATTCCTTGTCTGTACCTAAATATGCATCCCAACAAGCAGCTCAGCCTCAGTGGGATATGGAGATATCAGGAGAGTCAATACCTCAAACTGTGCAGCGGCAGGGGGTTTCTCTCAGTCAACAGCCCTGCGTCCTTTGAGTTCACTCCAGTCTGGGATTACTTTGCTTTTGCTCTTTGACATTTGAAGTTAAACCACGTTCTCTTTGATGCAAATTCAGCACAGCAGCCTGAGAGCATTCCTTCAGCTGCAAACAGAATTAAAGGGTCACAGGTGTTGAAACCCAGGTGTGTTCTCTCTGTACTTATAAAAGTCATTACATCAGCTCCTTCGTTCCCCATTTTGAGGCTTGCATGGTTCTCCTTCGGAAGACATTTGAGGAAGATGTGGTTTCATTGACAGTAAACCAAAAGAAAAAGGAGAAGTCTAAGGACAATTCATGAAGTGAGTTTTCACAGAATGACACAATTGATTACACCCTTCTTCTTCCTGTGGTGACTTATTGATGACCTCGCCTCTTTCGGCTCTGGTCTGCCTGTTCTATTCTCAGCTCCTCAAGCTGTGTAGTAGTCACAGGGACACATCTGGGATATTAGCTCTCAGCACTCAAGGTTACATCAAAGGGAAAGCACAGGAAGGGAGTTTCTTTTGGGAGCCCCCCCAAAAAGTCCTGACGTTTATGAGGTTGTAATCTTGGGTTTGAGATTTGAGAAGAGTGCACTGAACGTCTACACCATGTCTGTCTGGACGGGCTTTGTTTCACTGATAATAGTTATCCAAAGAAGCAGCACAAACCCCGGAACAGTCTGGTTTCCTGAAGTGAGCCAGACTCGTCGTAACTCCACATTGGTCCTGGATCACACTGCCAGGAATAGCAACTTTCTCCATCTGTCTGCACTCTTTTGTTTTACAAATGATTAATAAAAGATTGAGACTAGTAGCTTTTTGTTATTCTAAGGCCGGCTCCCGAAGGACAGGAAGGGCACAATGGCCAACACACGTTTTTATTATTGATTTTGGAAAAACCCCAGCCCTCCTGTAACTTTTGGATTTTACTTTGTTTTGTTCTTCTACTGTTATTAAAAGGTCTCACATTATAGCCTGGCAAGTGTATTTCGTACAGACAAGTCAAAATAATTCAGTCTTTGCGCGTAGACCCCAGTCGAAGCCGTTGACATGTGGCATCTCTTTGCCGCTGCCTGCCACTAGAGGGCTTGCTAAGCTTGCGAGGCTGCCTGGCTGGTCTCTTCCAACATGGAGATCCTGACCACCGCAGACCCACGATTCGACCGCAGCCACAGCAGCTCACAGGCCACACCAGACCGAGCAAATCTGTTCCACAGCTGTGTCCGCAGGGCCCCGGAGCCTCAATGGCTGCTCTGTTTCCCCAGATTTGCTGAGCCAAGGCAAAACCCCATTTGGCCTGAGTCAGGAGAAAACACAAGCAGCGTTTAGCAGTGTGGTGGTGCACAATTCTAGCAAGCAAGTCCCCATTAGTGTGAAGTAGTTCAAATGAAAAATGTTAGGGAGTGCAAACTTAATAATGGCCTTTGCTGTCTCATCTTCTCATGTTTTTGAAGAGTCTCTGTGAGCTGAAATCATTACCTCAGATCTTCAGCCCTTTGATTCCTGCAGCCTGTTGTTGTTGGCACAAGACCAAGCAGCTCTCTCCTTTCTCCCAGCCTTTGGGCTAGGTAAGAGGAGGGGAGGTAGGGGGGGGTATCACCTGGCCCAGGTATAGTGCTGCTCTCACGCAAAGCTGTTGAAGAGCCTGTCTTGACTCGCAAGGCCATGAACATCGCCGTGCACCCCCTGTGACTCGGCACTGTGTAAACACTTAGGAGGGTTCATATTCACTGTGTGTTTACGACCACTGCTCCTTTCCCCACCGACTCTCAGCGGTGGTCTCTTTAACTCGACCGTCCTGACACACTGCCACACTGTCCCCTATCGCTTTGTCTCTCTGGGGGAAGGTTGTTAAAGGAGCAGCAGCCATCAAGAAGCATTTATCTCACACTGTTTTAGTCATGGTACAGATCCACTCTCAAGAGGAGTTGTAGCTGTTGTCAGGCCAGATAGTAGCAGAGTGTGTGCAGGCTTGGAGGGGGTGTTGGAACAGCTGAGAGCAGGGTCTCGTGCATTCCTGGCATTCCTCCAGACCCCCTTCCCTTACCAGATCAGCAGTCAGAAGGGCTCTTTGTGCACAGTGGGCCGGTCTGACCCAGGACTCTTCACATGATGGAGTCAACAGCTGCTGCTGTAGCAGCTTCCTTCTCTTCAATGTCTGTCTGTCTGTCCAACTCTCCGCCAGTCTGTCTGTCTGTGGCGTGATCTCAGTCCCAGCTACTCCTATTTCCTCTCCCCCAGAGCATGGAGTGGAGTCAATAATGAGGATTTATTATGGAACTTGACGTGTTTTATCACAAGAAAGTCACTAGGGAGTGCCTGGACTCACTGCTGATGTCTGTGAAAATCTCACATTTGGCCTTACTGATTTATTCGTTCTGTGTTGCCGCACACTAAATGAAAAGTTAGGAGATTTCTTTGACATAAGCTATGACAAAATTGCCTGACTAATCTCTCCTTCCATTTTTCTCTTGCCTCTTCAGGAACCCAGCACCAAGCGTGTCCGTCCTCTCGGCAGGGTGACGTCTCTAGCTAACCTCATCTCTCCGGTCAAGAATGGGGCCGTCCGGCGCTTCGGCCAAACCATCCAGGTAAGCTCCCATGACAGCGCACACAAAGGGGAGAGGGACTTATGCATGTTGCACTAAACAAACGTGGCGTCCAATTGCAACATGTCTGACATCTTCCTCTTTCCCACGTGCAGGCCTCCTTCCGGGGCGATAGCAAGTCGCCGGGCGTGCCCCAGAAGCCTTGCAGCAAGGCCGTGGCCCCAACACCGCCCAAAAGGAGGAACAGCACGCTGTGGTCGGAAACGCTAGATGTCCACCAGAAGGGGACTTTCTCCACCAAAGAGATCAAGCGGCAGGAGGTAAGGATCAGTTCTGAATCACAAAAATACAGTAGAGTGTGGTTAGGAAACAAAGGGATAAACTGTACTCGCAACAGTCAAAAAATCCAGACAGTGGTAAATTCTACCTGTCTACCAGAGGCTTTCACACATCCCTGTGGTATTCATGTCGAATCATCTAAATGAGACTAAAAGCCATCCAGGGCTCAGGTCCCAGTCTGTGTGAGCTCACATGTAGCTGACAAGCCAACAAACAAACGCTCTCCTGCCCTGGATCCCCACTTGTCCTGAATATGTCTGATGCCATAAAAATGTTTCCATTTTAAACACAGAGACTGAGAGAGCAGCCAGACAAATTTAAAAGTTGACCCCAGCCATTTGGCACAAGTGCAGATTTAGATTTGGCCTAACGGCTATCAGTAGCTCTAATGTAATGACATCCTGATTCATGTGCTTTGTTGTGCCTCCCTTTTCCTCAGGCCATATTTGAGCTGTCCCGTGGAGAACAGGACCTGATTGAGGACCTCCAGCTCGCACGCAAGGTTTGTACTTTTTTTCAAAATCTCTGAGGCAGAAGGGAGTACATATAAAGCAAACAGATTAAATCAAAGTCTGGCAGGCTTTCCACATAGCTTAGCCAGGAACTATAAAAAGCCATTAGTTGTTCCTCTGTATTTTCTCTTGTACCCCTTAAAAGCTCTTCAGGAACTATTCTTAGCATCCTCCTCTTTGCCTTGATGGGATGTTGTTATGTGACCATTCTGGCTCTTTTCCCGTACACAGGCGTACCATGACCCGATGCTGAAGCTCTCCATAATGTCTGAGGAGGAGCTCACGCACATCTTCGGCAACCTGGACACCTACATCCCTCTGCACGAGGACCTCCTGGCGCTGCTGTCTAAAGCCACAGGGCCAGATGGGACCGTGGGCCAGATCGGACAGATTGTCGTGAGCTGGGTAAGTGTTTCCTGCCACCAACTACTTCCTCAACCCTCTTTTGATTTTGTTCAAAAACTTGGCTTGGTCCAATCAAGGAAGGCAGCATTAGTGAAAATTGTCCTTTTCTTCCCTCACAGTTGCCAAGGCTTAATGCCTACAAGAACTACTGCAGTAACCAGCTGGCAGCCAAGGCTCTGCTGGACCAGAAGAAGCAGGACCGGCGCGTGCAGGACTTCCTGCAGCGATGTCTGGAGTCGCCCTTCAGCAGGAAGCTGGACCTGTGGAGCTTCCTGGACATCCCACGCTCTCGTCTGGTCAAATACCCACTCCTGCTCAAAGAGATACTGAAACACACACCAACAGAGCACCCGGACGCCGCCAGTCTGGATGAAGCGGTAAGTCAAGGACATGCTTCTGTTTTTTAATACAGGATCTGATATTATCTTTAATATTGTTTCTTTTGGAAAACGTGTCTGAAGCTAATATTTTGATTTGTTGGTGTGTTTAGATCACCATCATCCAGGGCGTTCTGTCTGACATCAACATGAAGAAGGGAGAGTCAGAGTGCCAGTACTACATCGACAAGCTGGAGTATCTGGACGACCGGCAGAAAGACCCTCTGATCGAGCAGTGCAAGAGTCTGCTGTGTCACGGCGAGCTACGCAACAAGAGCGGAACGGTGAGCAAAACGCACACTTTCCTCTCACCAACACAAGCTCCTCATACCCCCATATTATGCAATCAGGCTCATTATTAGGCAACTGGTGATTATGTAAGATATCAATGCTCTGGTTTTAAATCTTTTTTCCTTTTTTTCCCCCTTCCAGAAGCTGCATGTGTTCCTGTTCACGGAGCTGCTGGTTCTGACCCGGCCCGTCACCAGGAACGAGCGTCACTGTTTCCAGGTTTACCGTCAGCCCATCCCGGTGCAGGATCTGGTGCTGGAGGACCTGCAGGATGGAGACGTCAGGATGGGCGGCTCCTTCAGAGGCGCGTTCAGCAACTCAGACAAAGGTGAGAGCCCGTGACACAAAAAGTCACAAGTGCTAATATCGTACTAGCTAATGTAGATTCCTTACAGTAGATTTTCCCCTGTCAAATATTTTCAATTTGCTAATTCCACTTCATCTCCTCCTCCAGCCAAGAACATCTTCCGCGTGCGCTCCCACGACCCGAGCCAGGCGCAGTCCCACACGCTGCAGGTCAACGACATCTTCCACAAGCAGCAGTGGCTCAACTGTCTGCGCGGGGCCATCTCCGTCCACCGGCCGCTGGGAGAGCCCTCCTCCTCCTCCTCTCCCTCCTCTCCCTCCTCGCCGCACTGCGACGCCCGCTCCAAGCGCCGCACCTCCTCCGCCTCGGTCATCGTCCACATGGAGGAAGCAAACGAGAACCGGCCACAGCAGCAGCAGGTCTCCCAGTCTGCACCCACCTCGCCCTGCAGCAGCTCAACACCCAGTCCTACCAGCACCACCACGGGGTCCACCTCTTCACGCTCATCCACGTCCTCATTGTCCTCCACGTCCTCAACCTCCCCGCTCTCCTCTCTCACCTCACACAAAACCAAAAAGGACAAGAAGTCTCTGTGTTCTTTAGGGAAGAGAAAAGAGACCATGGTGTGAACTGAGGAGATAAATGGGACTCCTTTGGTTGGACTTTTTACCTTTTTTTGTACATAAATGCCCAAAAACAAAAGACATTGTGGAGAAAAGCGTGGGACTTGTATTTATGTGTGTCGGCGTGTGTATTATTATTATTACAACAGTGTTCTGTGTTACTGTCCTCTTCGGCAGCTATTTTACCTTACCCCTCCAACCAAAGTGCATCCCAACAGAGACTAGGATTCTGGAGAGACAATGCGATTCTAAAACAAAAGGGAAGCGTAATGAGAAGCAAACACACATTTCACACAGGAATCGGTGTGTGTTATCGGTGTGTGGAATTCTTGAAGATAAGAGGAGGTGCATTCAATCCTGTTTACTTTTAATTTGATATTTAAGCATTATTTTAGACCTTATTGGGGGGGACTAATGAAAGTTTTACATTTTTATATTCAAAAAATGTATTGTAGTATTTTTGTAGGTATCATAAAGCAGCACTGTTTTAGCTTTTAGGTGAAGTTATTTTTGAAAATTTTGAGCATGTTCAGCAGGCAAGAAGGGGATAGAATGTCCCCTGAAACAATGAGATGTACTACATAAAGCTACAAATTTCTCTGTTAAAATCTGATTTTTTTTTTAAATCAATCAGATCAGATTACACGTCTTATTTTTGTACATTCCTTTATTGACAGATTATTATTTTTTTTTATTTTAATTTTTTTTGCATTTACAGAGGCATTAATTTAAATCCAGTGACAGAAGAGATTTCATTTTTTCTCTGTTGGGACAAAGACATCACGATGAAGTGTAGTCACTGCAAAGAATCCCATGTCAAAATCATGTCGGAGAAAAGATGAGGAGTTTTGTATTGTGAAACAAAATTTTTTAACTGAGCCATGTTGGTTTTCAAAGAAAAAGCTGACTACAGAATGAATCATCACTTTTTCAGTGTAGCATCTTGCATGAAGCTTTAGTTGTGTGGACACTGCTTGCGCTTGTAGAGGCAGCAGATGTATTCACCGGTCCTGACACACACACACACACACACAGGACAGATAAACAAGTGATGGAAATAAGAGAATGTTGTTGAAAGTTGAAGAGAAAAGATGGATAAAGATTGTGGTTTGGAACTGATACAGATTGTAAGGGCAAGATGTCAAACTTCATGAACTTTGTCAAAGTTGATGTGAGTATCTTGCTCATAGATGGATGTTATATGGTAAAACTCAAGTGAGTTTAATTGATGGAAAAAAAAAGTACGTAGGGGAAGAGAGATAAAAGAAGGTTTTAGTAAGTGTGCATACGGTTGTTATGCTGTCGAGATGGGAAGAAGAAAAGAGAAAAGGGCGACTTGTTTGCCACGAACTGTATGTAATTCAAAGAACAATAAAGATCTGTGTAAGATTTGCAACTGAACTATTTCCTCCATGTCTTATTTTCCTTGTCCTTATTCACTTTCTTGCCAGCTTAGAAAGAATACTAATACCCGTCTAATGTATTTACGCAGAATATGAACTCGGAGCAAGCAGTCCATTAACTTAGCTTAGCATAAAGTAAAAATGTGGGTAAACAACACTGCTGAAGCTCATCAACTCACACATTATATCTTGCTTGTTTATTTCCTACAATAGTAGAAGTGTAAAATATGTGTCTGTCTGCAGTCTTAATGCTATTTTAATCGCCAGTTTCCATGCTGAACTATCTATTTGTAGCTATGTAGTCGAGAGAGGGCAAGCTATAACAGTAGCATAATGAAGGATTAGGTGACATGCGGGTATTGTTATCCAACTCTCAGCCAGAGACGGACAAAGCAAAACAAGTAGTGTTTTACAGAGCTGCCAAACTTCTCACAGACTTCATATTGGGCACAACACCCTGCACGTCCTCAAACGGGGCTTGGCCTGTATGACTCACATTGACAATGAATGGAGAGGAGTGCCCCAGACCAGATACTCATACTGATTTATGATGCTGCTGAACTCTTTAACTAAACACCCAGTTCCAGTTAGGTGCCAAGAGAAACATTTCCAGTGTAGGAATAACTCAGGATTTTTCTCTCTTTTTCAAACGGCGACATCTCTGCCTGCCCCGTGTTAAACCAAACGTACTTGTTTACAAGGAAACCTCACCTCAGTTTTGTCAGGTCTGCCCATTTCCATTTGAAAAGCCCTGACAAGAGCCTCTCAAAGGTTTGAATAAACACTAGGGTTTAAAGAATCTCAGATTGGAAGGGTATGCTGAGTTTATACTGGTATGTGATCGGGTGATAATGCAAGATAGGGAAAGTAATCAGTAGAAAGAAAACAAAGAGAGGTTGCCTCATTTCAGACCTCAATGTGATGTTTTTAACTGTTTTTAATTGGTCTGCTTGGCAGAAGCTGGATGCTACTTTCGATATCTTTAAGTAATGGCCTCATGAAATTGAGAGCATTCTCCGAACATTCGCTCATGCTCTCCACATAGTCGACCATTCACCTTAATGGAAGCTTCATACAATGCTAAGCCCTTAAGTAGTGAGGTAGCTCATTCTGTGACAAAAGTCAAGCGGTAGCGAATGCAAACAGACAAGCCATGAAAACAAAATGTTCTCCTGTCCCGTTCTTTGTACAGAAGGCATTGTACTATCTATATGACCTTTGTCCTCACACAAGAGCTGCTTTAGGTCTTTTAGAGAGAAAAAAAGCCTGATGGGTCCATAAGCAAATGTCAAGGTATCCCCATGTCTCTGAATGCTCACCGTTAAAGGAAAACGTTGATTGATTAAAAAAAAAAATCAATTATGGTAACATTGTACTCAGAGTAATAACTGAGATTTAGAAACATATCTGGACGGAACGATGTGATTGGTCAGACAATCAGATTCTACACAAACTCTGGGTCATTATATTACAGTTCAGTTTGGTTTTCACGTCCACATAACCTGGAGGTTTGTTGAGGCTACAACGTGTGTCTTGTGCTGTCTAACAACTTTTTGGACATTGTAATCATGTCATGTCATCAGATAAAAGGACCAATGTTGTGGTTACCAAATGAAACAATGACCAAGAGTACATTTGTGCATCCTGGTAGTCCAACTGATAACAATCCATAGCCTGAAATGTTGTATACATGTACGTGCAATGTCCCTGTCACAATTCTGCCCAACACACCTTTGATTGATGAATTTGAAAAAATTTGGCTTGTTGAATCTGATGGGGGGAGAAAAAAAAATCTTTGCCATGACCTTTGACATTGTACCTACCTTTTTCAGAAGTTTAGTTTAGAAAGCACTGTTATTGTGAAGGCATCATATGGAAGATCCCACGTACCACAACTCTCTTAAAATAAACTCAGTTCAGATTTGAGGTTTGCTCATTTGATTGTGGTTGACAATTAAAAGACGAAGATTATTTTGGTCGAGAGAGACCACCAAAAAGCTTTAATCACGATTGTAACGAGTAGTAATCATTCTAAAAAGTAAACCACGGCTAAATTAAACAGAGCTTTATTCTCCTTTGCCTTTCATGCATAGAAAGAGAGAAAGTGGTTGTTTAAATCGAACTTTATTTCACCGTCTGCTGAGTCAAAGTGTGGATGAGTGAAGTGTGCGGCACGCTATTGACTTCTCCAGCTGTTGTTATGTAACACATTGGCTCTTATTTTTGGAGATCGCACTTGCATTTTTTTACGTAACAAAATACATGAGGCAACCGAAACGTTCACTTTAGGCCAAGACAGCAGAGTAAGACCAGCTGAGAAGCAGCGCAGACACAAACACATCAGCACTGGAAAAAACGCCACTTTAACTGAGCAATATAAGGTGTATTTCACTTGTAATTCTTGCGATAAGATGCAATATTTGAGCTATTCAAGTTAGAAGAGATCTCGAAATGACCCATGGGAAACCTCCTTTGGCGATATATTTAGTTTGACTTTATTTTCATTTCAAGTTATATTTAAACTTTTGGAGTAGTTAGGCTTGGGAAAGCTGTGTGTGTGTGTGTGTGTGTGTGTGTGTGTGTGTGTGTGTGTGTGTGTGTGTGTGTGTGTGTGTGTGTGTGTGTATGTATTTAGTGTTTTGACCTTCCGTTATATTTTGGTTAATTAACTTGATATGAGATATTTCGACCAGACATTAGACCGATGTATACTTGGTATCATTTAGAATCAGTGGTTGCAGTGAGGATCCTCTCTAGCTCCTCTTTGCTACTGACAGAAGCCTGGGCCTGATCATTGACGGCCACAGACAGCTGAGCCTGCTGTCAGTGTGATCCATCACCCCACACATCCTTTCACACCAGTGTCCCATCCAACCAAGAGGCTCCACAAACACTCCCAGCAAGGCTACACACACACACACACACTGCCTTTAGCTTCAGTGTGTGAGCTGAGTTGCCCCCTTGACACAGCCAGCAAGCGGAAGAGAAGTCACCACTAAGGATCAGATAAACTTTAACTCACTCGACCGGTTTCTGCTTTACTGTAATGTGGAAGTGACTACCAAGTTCCGAACATGACCTATAATGTGACAAATGAGCTGAAGTGGCGTGATTGAAATTCCCCCGTGTGGGTATTCTGGAGACATCATGGGAGCTAAAGGCATTTCATTCATTTTCAGGAATATGGTGTTGTCTAAATCCTTAGCTTTTAGAATTTGTGATCGGAGTTCACAGTTACAGGAAATGTAATGCGTTTTGGATATTCCAAGTGACACATGAGTCATAAGACACTTGAGAAGTCACAGATTTCAGTTCTTCATCTCAGAAGTGTGAGGAATTGCATGAGGCAACTAATGGGACTGTACACTGTAGGCCTCTGAGCTTGTTCTTTTGTAATGTGGTCATCTTCTTTTTGGCTTTTTGTCACCTATTCCACAGTTCGCTCCAAGTTACCTTATCCTCTGTTCCATGATTATTAAAGGTGCAGTAATCAATATTTTGGTATAAATAATAGATCAAGTGTGGAAGGGGTCCTTCGTAGTGACAATATTACCCAACTCTGCATTTAGCATAAATGCTAAATAATTAGCTTCATACACCAGATCTGCTCTATGAAGCATTGTTGCTTCTTTGAACTCATTGTTTTGGTTTTCAGGGACACAGCCTTAACATATCGGTTCACTCTTGCCGCTTTCATTGATCTTTTTTTCCAGCAACAGGCAGTTGTTTTCAACCAAAAATCTCTCATAAACTGACTGTACACTATTCCTGCCCAGCACCAAACAACAGACATACCATCTTGTTAGCAACTAGCTGGTGAACACAGTGGAGCAATAAACAGCTGTAAAGGATGTATATATTTTTCTCAGGAGTTGGTGGAGAGACCAAGACAGAGCTCAAAACAGAGAGTGAATATCTGTCTTAGAATGAATTAATCAGATGGCGAGAAACGCAACTCAAGATAATGCACTCAGTTGATGCTTAATGTGTGCTTACACTTATCAATTTTAAAGGCCTGTTGCATTGCCCTCAATTTACCTTAAAAAGTTAAATTTGTGTTTATTGTAAGCACCAACATACCACGGCAAATTCCTTGTATGTGAAATTTGTCAATAATCTTGATTCTGATATTCTTACGTTAACCACTCCTTTAAACAAAATTGAAGTCAGACACATTAAAGCTGTTAAAAGCACTTTTCAAACCTGACGGCTTACATTTATACAAGGCCCGGCTAGCTGTTTCCCCCTGTTTTCAGTCTTTATGCTAAGCTTAACTGATGGGTTGCTGGCTAGCTTCATATTTAGCATACAGACATAAGATTGGAAGCGATCTACTGATCAACTTCTCCACTAAATGCTCCTCCGGCTTCTAGCAGTGGTGAGATTGAGAAAGTAACATGTTGTGTGTTTTTCTGTGTTGTCAAGGAAATATTACCGTGGAGCTATTTAGGGGCTAATTTACCTGGGACAAGGGCCAGTCTAAACTTCCAGACAATTTGCCGGCCTGGCTGGTGCAGGAAATTGCTGAGGAGAATGTTGACTTGACATGCTATTAATTTTTTGGAACAAATATTTATATTGGTAAAAAAAAGTGCATATTTAAAGAAACACATCACGGCCTGTTGAAGGCCCTCTGTCGGTGTGTGTGGAGCACGTGGGTGATGAATTTATTCACTCATGGCTCATGCATGGTAAAAAAGGCCACATAGCCCCACACACAGAGTGGGAGGGGAATATAACAGAAGGATTGTCTATGTGATTAGCATGCAGACATTTGAGGGCTTACCAGCTGCCTTTGTTTCTTGAAATGCTTCTGTATCACTTAAAAAGCAACTCCATGCATCATGTACTGGAAACTCCTTGGATATGAAACTTTAAGATTTGTTTTCCAAATTCCCACAGCCACAACAAGCTCAAAAGTAGCAATAGCGCTTAGGGGCTAACCCTCAGAAGACTGGAGGTCAAAGCTCCATGTTTATGTCAAAATACACTCTGTTTCTGCTAGTCCGGACAGACCAGGAACCAGTTCACTCATCACTCAGCCACTGCTAAAGGAGCTGTCAATGCTCAATGCGCTCTTCTCTCAGACTGATATCGGCTTGTCTCGTAGATTTCCTTTGGCCTGAGGAGATGATTTACGACGGTGGGAAAGAAGAACAAACAAACTTTGTACAATAATTAATGGCTCAGCGGAATATTAATGTATTTTAAAAGAATGAGGATGATGTTTTTTCGCCTGAGGGAAGTCTCTTACAAGAAAAAAAGCAGTGCTGAAAGAGGCAGATTGTGAACAAGTTATGACTGTTACAAGAGGAGCTCATTTTAAAACTAACATGTTAACCTTTTAACAGTCCCGTTTGGGTTGGAATCAGAATCGGAATCGGAAAAAAAAACTTCCAAGATAGGCATTTTAGTTCACAGCTCCCAAAACTCTTCTGAATAAATGGGTCACTGAAAAAAAAGGCACAGACACATACAGAAGTGAACTTTAAGTCCAAAGGAGTTTTGAGGTTGGGGGTTATTTTGTGGGCAATTCAAGATGTTGACTCTACATCACACATCTGTAACAGATTTTTGCTAGTGAAGGAAAACATTTTTACCATAAGAAATTCAGTCTTCTAATTGACTGTCTACCCAACTCAAATATGTTATTCATAACACTATATTTTATTTAGAGGGGAAAAAGTTACATTAAAAAGTGTTATTATACTGGTAGCAAATGATATCTACATAATTGAAAATGTATTGAAACATCAGGCATAAATAATCTGTTGAATATAAAAAAAAGGCAATGTTGAGAAGTGAGGACAATTTTGCATGTTGCTTTGCATTTACTTTTTGATAAGAACCCAACAAAGATATGTGTCATAGGCCTACACACATTTGGTTCATAGTTTTTTATTCCGAATAGTTCATTTACATAACTCTGACAACGTTTCTGACTGTATTTGAATTTCAGATATATATTAAAAAAAGTTCTGTAAAGAAAATGTGAACTTGTTTAAACAGAATCCACGGGGAACAATGAAGTTGAAGAACCCAGCTATGTTGTGTGTTAAAAAAGGTGGACAATGTTACATTTGAAATAGGATATAACTAATTCCTTTCAAATGAAAAGCTGTATTTCATATGCAGAAAAAAGCAATTTTGGCTAAGTCAATACACTCTGGGATTTTGCTTCTACTGCTTTCGCTTGGTCTACTGCCTTGGTTGGTCTGGTAGTCCAGTAGTTAACTTTATTGTGGCCAATGTTAAGCTAATTACAACAAACCTTAGCTAGCTATTGCTGTGGGGTCATTCCTATGTTCCCACAGCCCGTTGGTCCCTCAGTCCTATGTTCCTGAAAATGGCGATTAGGTTCAGGCATCACAGCTGGGTGGTTAGGGTAAGGGTAAGGGTAAGGGGACAGGGAGAGGTTAGACTAGGAGTGACACACCCAAACAACAGACACTGGCCCATTGCTGTTTAACAGACATTTCTGTGTTATGACACCTATGTAAATGTCACGAGTGGACAGAATGGCTGTTCAACACAAGTTAGCATTGTCTCTCCTTAATCCAGCAACTTAAATGAGTTCACTTTTGGATCAAACTTAGAACAATTATGTAACTAAAGATAGTCATAATGTGATGTTCCAATATGCCTGTGAGAGCAATAAACAGTAACAGCTTTAGAACAGGCCTAATAAGGCTCCCCCGCCTGCTACAATGTCTTCACCAAACAAACTTAACTAACGTAGCCAGAAGGCCTAAAGCTAACAAGCTACGCTTTGTGCACGGCACAATGAGCATGTGTTCCAGTCCAAAGCAAATGTGAAACAAATGTTTACGAGTGTGTGTGTGATGTTCATGCTATGCTCCAGGATATGGAGATATTGCTTTCTTGTGTTGGAGGGAGTTCCAGGCTTTCTTTCATTTCCTCTTGGAGAGGCCCATGGCTTTGGAGAAGGCGGACAGTGACGGCTCACTCCGAGCTAACTGGAGTTTTCGCTTGGACTTTAGTTATAATGTCAAACTTTCCCCTGTGATTTTCACGCTGTAAGTCTGTGGGAGAGGGTAAACACTCCTTAAAATGCTTACATTGAAGCCGATTGGTACGGACAGCAGAAGCGCTTTGAGGGCCCCTTGGCTGCCAAGAGTGCTTTAATAACTTACAAAGGAGATGGTTATCAAACGCCTTATTACATTGCGTGAGAGCACACGCAGGTTTGTGTTTGGGAGGGAGGGAGGCCTCTGCTTTGATTCAAGCCCTTTGCCTCAGTCACGAGAGCTATCAAACAGGAATCCGCTCCACATATCATACACTCGCTAACAGATTAAGTCTAAAATAGCAGCTTGGCAACCCTCCCTTTGCTTATTGCCTCACCAGACCGGCTCCCTCTCTGTCAGGTATGAATGCTCCTCGGGGCGAGCGCTTTGTTTTAAAATCTGTCACCGGATTGTTTACTGTTCTCTTTTCCCTCCCGTCCAAGCCTCCGAATGTTAGAAAAGAGATTAGCCGAGAAACAAGGCTCTCTCTCTCTCTCTCTTTGGAAACCCGAGAATCCAAGATTATCTCCTGATTGTAGCGAGAGCTCGTTCCTCTGTAGCCCCCTTTCTCACTGCACCACAACCCATAAATGGTCCTGCCATTTTTCCCATGTCTACATCAGGAGCCACAGTTCATTTTTCCATGCGAGACACAGCTGCCCCGGGACCTGCTAGTACAGTATGATTTCCCATAAATATTCTTTTCGTGGCTCCGATGGGAATTAAAGCATGCCACATTCCCAGGTAATGGTTAATGGTTATGAAAGTATTGTATGATAGCTTAGAGCTAATGAGCCCATTGCCACAGACTGGAGAGTAGGCTAGTTGGTGGATTAGGTTCTTTGATTCCCCCCCCCCCCCCCCATTTTGCAGTGGTGGAATGATTCTTATCTTTTTAAGGAATAGAGCCGAAATGTGCGTGTTAGAAAACCATTACCATACACGAACTGGGTAAATTTGCAGGCGCCACAAGAGAAACAGACAGATCTTGGGTAACTATGCATAGAAATGTAGGATTAGGTGAATACTTGTGGGCATGTATCTATTAGCCTAGCTTTGCTAACACATACTGAGGATGATTCTGCGTTTTTACAAACTTGGTCTAATTATTGTCATTTGCCAACCATTGTTATCTGGACAGATAACATTGCTCTCGCAAAAGTAATAAGCAACATTGCTAGAAAGAAGACAGAGAGAAAGAAAGGTTGTTTGTTAATTGAGAGTGTAGCCACCAATGGTAAGATAATGGTTAAAATAATTACCAACCCTTGCTTTTTGAAAACAACAATCATAGTTAACACCTGATACATTGTTTCAGTTTCTGTACTTTTTTAAATTACATTATTAGTAACAATTTGGGTATGCTCACTCTTTCAAAATAAATGGTTTAAATCAGTAGTGTTAAATCCTTTTTTCCTGTGATCCTTTAAAACAAGGCAATGTCTACTTGCAACCCCTTTCAATGTCCTTTTCTAGACAATAATCAAACAACTATTTGGTGCACGAGAAATATGTTTATTTATTTATTATTAATGTTTTTTCTGCTTTCCTATCCTGTTAATCAGCTGAAGACCCAGACACCTAAAATAGCAACAACTGTTTAGCTAATCTGGTTAAACTGTTGGCCTGTCAGAATGATTTACTTTATTTGTATTACATCTTGTGTTTCAGATTTCCCTTCTCCACTCGCGTGTCTTTCTTTGTACATTTTGTAGAGCATTGTTGGAGACAGCCTGAGAAACCCAGAGCTTCAGTAATTGTTGCGCATGTCACAAATAAAATAGTTTTGACTTTGACTGTGGTGTTGGCTTATTTGTTTTCTTGCTTCTTAGCACATTCTCATCTACTGCTGGGTGATTGTGGAGTGAGCGCTAAGGGATGATTAGCATAGCTTAGCATAAAAACAGAGTGTCTAAAGGTAATTTTTTAGCTAGCTCATTGTCTTCTGGATCGTTCTTTGTAGTTAACAGACAAGAGACAGGACTGATATTAACCTCATCAGCAAGAAAAGCAAATAAATGTATTTCCAATGTTGTTGAACTGTTCCTTTAAAAACTGCTCTGGCGCAAGTTCACGGGGAACGACATTGTCATGGTCAAGTTTAAGCTAAAAGTAGCCCTGTAAATGCTACAAATGCTAAATTGCCTTCTCAGTGCAACCACTGATCTATGTCAAATCTATTCACACCTCACTTGACCTTTTCATCTGACATTATGTAACTGTGTTCAAAACACAGATGGCCTGATCAAACCCGTTTACGATTGTCTAATTACAGAGTGGCTGCTGGAGCATCTTGGCAAGCGCCGCCGCTCCATTTAACAGCATCAAGGTCAGGACACACATGATCGATATTATAAGGCTTCTGGGAACATTGTGCACATGTGTGTGTTTCACTGAAGGCTGTGAAGAGGCGGCTTCATAACAGAGGGATTTAGAGAGTGATTAATCTGTGTTTTGAGTGAAGGCTACATCTGTGTACACAGCATCTCAGTTTTAAAACCCTTGTTTGGGAAAGAAGTGCTTATCTGATACAACTCCCACTCTCAATGTTCCTCCGTCTTCCAGGACAATATATTGACCTTGGTTTTGTCTTTTATGATTCCATCTTATGATACCAATTTCTCTCTTACAATCCTTTCCCTTGTTCAAAGTCCGAATTTAACATGCTGTAAGCCAGGTTAACGTTTAGATTGTATGCCATGACCTGACGTAAAACACTTTGAAATGCAGCTGTATAATAAAGGGTTGAGATAGGAAAGGATAAAGAAGTTCATTCCACCATAAGGATGTCAGCAGAGTAAGGAATCTCTCTTAAATACCCCTCTTCTCGTTTTACCAGAACCAAGTGTCCCACAATATAATTCCACAGACAAAACATTGAGGGGGTACGGGCGGGGAAACCTGGAGTTGAAATTACCAATGCTTACAGAATATCCAAACTTTCCCCAAGACCACACAGATCCTTGTCTGAGGGCATTCGGCCCTGGAGGAAATCGGTTAGATTGTAGGGCTATACCCCCCCCAGAGGCATTTCCTCCAAGCTGTGTGGTCCAC
Source organism: Ammodytes marinus (assembly GCF_949987685.1). Lineage (NCBI taxonomy): Eukaryota > Metazoa > Chordata > Actinopteri > Uranoscopiformes > Ammodytidae > Ammodytes > Ammodytes marinus. The sequence continues at coordinate 16,811,353 of NC_137226.1, read as the reverse complement.
TACCCCCCCAATGAAGGGACTGGGATCTATAACCAAAACAAGGGGCTGATTAGGATAATTACCAGCTAAATTCAGCACTGATCCCTCTGCCTGATGCGTTTGCCAGTTGTCCAAGCCGCTGTTAGAAGTTCACAGAGAGAGGACAGAGGGTAGACTTGAGCTTCAGAGATCCGTGTCAGCTGTAATCCTGCCCCGGAGCGTTTGTGTTGTTCTTGTGACTTTGACACCTCCGGGTTCTTATCCTTTTTCTTCCAGGTACCTGCAGGGGAGGCTCAAAACGCTTGTACCAACTGCCGCTGCACGCTTTCCAAACTCGAGTCCCAAGTTGTGGCCGATTGAAGGTTGAAATTGTGGCAAATCTGCAGAAAAATGGCCGCTCTTGCAGAGACGTTTTCGTTAAGGGCGGCCATGTTTATTGAGTTATCTCACTAAAACTTTTTTCACCTGTGTATGTCGGTCCCCTAATGCTGTGTACAACATTTGGTGATGATAGGTTGGAAATCCATAAAGTTAATGTCACTTGACTGTTTTTCAGGTCCTGCAAATTACGGAAGAAAAAAAAATCATGGCTGTTCCCTATGGTCCAAGAGGCTTTATTGTAGAGCACCATGAGTTGTACAAGTGTAAGAAATTATAAATCAATCAGAGTCAGGGGAAAAGGGGCTTGGCCTGTCAAACATTGCATTTTTGAATTATGGTTTTCACATTTGTGGCGCCCCCTATGGGTCAATCTCGACAAGCTTTGAGGGACATGCTACCACATGTTTTTAAAGCTATCCTACTAATCTTTAAAGGACATCATAGTGTATCATAGTCCCCCAAGGCTTCGTGAGAAATTTGGTGTTGATACAGTCCAATTTGAGAAAGTTGTGGTTAGAACCCTGTTTTTCAGTTTATGCTAATTAGTGGAAAATATTCCCAGGTCTTATATGGTCCCAGAGGCTTTTTTGTAGAGCACCCTAACGTACGCCTGTGAGAGAAATTTCAAGAGAATTGGACTTACGGTGTGCGGGGCGTGGCCTCTCAAAGTTTTTTCAGTCGGGACATCATAACAGCGCCACCTTGTGGAAAATCAAAAAAACTGTATAATAGCACACTCCGTGGGGTAGGGACGCACATTCGGTGAACATTTGGAACGTCTTAGTGCAACGGTTTTGGAGGAGATAGAGCTAGAAAATGTGGCGGAAGAAATAAGAAGTAAGAAGAAGTATGGTGGATAACAATAAGTTACGGGCCCTCAATACTTGAGGGCCTGTACTTAATAATTGTCAGAATACAGACACAGATCCACAGATAGCAAATAGAGGCCTGGAACGGGGGGGGGGGGGTGTTAGCGGGGGGGAAAGCATGGAAATATGAGTTGGAGGCTGCGTCTGGCCTCCTCTCCTCAGCCCACTACTCAGCTGCACAGAACAGTATCCTAGTCAGACAAAACAGTGAAACCAGGGGAACATTGTTGTGCTCTCTGGCTCTGCTCTCCACCCACAGTGTGTCTGCTCACACTAGTCTGCAGACATGGATTAAGAGCCTGTTATGGCCAGACTCCAAACATTGAATAGTTATCACTTTGGGGTTTCAAATATTTATATATATCTATAAAGAAATGAGGCGATACAATAAAATACAATAAGACAAGTAAAAACCAAATGATGGGATGCCTAAAAGTCTAATAAAACAGGTAAGTGTGTCACTAGGTTTTCTTTGAAAATTCACCTTTTATGCAAAAAACACTTTTTCATGTTGTGTCAACATTTATATGGGTCTAGAGACAAACAACAAACAACCCTCTCTCTTTTTCTCCACCTCGACCCTGCTGAAAACCTGTGTTCAAAAACCCCAGTCAGATGTATCTCCCCTTATGACGTCATAAGGGGGAATGCCTCACCCCTCATTACCAACCTAACTTAGCACTACCTCCACCTGTGATAAGCTACACACCCAGATACCCCTGAATCTAACTGACAGTTAGATTCAAACCGACAGTTAGATTCAGGGCCAATCAGAGCAGAATGGTCTTTTTAAAAGGCGGGGCTTAAAGAAACAGCGTTTCACACAGAGGCTGAAAAGAGGAGATTCAGTGATGGCACTGTGACAGAATATAAAGGCTAGTTTGGACACCACACCATGTAAACACTTTCTAGTAGAAACATAAATTACAATTTTGAACCTGAAAATTAGCATAATATGTGACCTTTAAGTCACTTTTCAGAAAACAGTTTTGTCCCTTTTTAAGAAAGTTCCAAACATTTCATTAGACTGTGAAACCTTAGGGCTAGATATCAGTAAGGTATTTAGAAGTGCCCTTTACCATCATTCCAACCTATATCCCTCCCTCTTCTTCTTTAAGTCAAACAAGGTGACTGGAAGAGTTACGTAAAGATCTATTTCCAGTCGGCTGCTCCACTCTCACAGCATCAAAGAGAGCCGGTGTCCTCTCAGTCAAACTATGTGCTCTCCTCCTTTGATGGCCACAGATCCTCCATTAAAACCTGGGTACACAAAGTCTGTGAAGACCGCACACTCACAGCAGGTAGAGCTAATCCTCTCTGTGTGTCCTTATACACTGAATGAGCCCCTCTCTCTTTACTCTCTGAGCCTGTTTTCAGCTTCATTATGTCAGACAGACCATGTAGTCCAGACAGGCCTCAGTGGTCAATTTGAGAAGGAAATGTTAGTTACGTCAAGAGGCCCACCTTGGCATCCAGCTTTGGAGTTTTCCACAGGATTCGGTGTTTGCAAAGGCAGTTAAAGAACCAATGCCAGTATTATCGGTGACTCTGAAGATGTGTTATGATCAGTGACGTCCACAGCAGACGTCAGGGCTTGCAGTATGTCACACCTCCTCGATGTGCTTCCTCCCAACACATATTTGGCAAAAACAGATTAGCAGTAGTATGATGACTGAAGCTGTAAGAAAAAAATGATGAATGTGAGTGTTGAACCAAGGGTTAAAGGCTCGGAAAATATATTTGATTGTTAAGCTTCTGACCATGAGTGATGACGCACATTGAGGTCCTACAATTTTATTACCAATAAATTGGATACTCCATTTTATTATACTACATACTGCAGCTGACCATAATAATAATGTAGTGTTCATGCAGTTCGCCACAAATGAGACATTCTATCGTCATAACATCGTGCCTTGAACATGACCCTTTTGATTATGTTTCCGTCGAATTGCTGCTTGTTCTCTCTCGGCTCAGTCGATGTGACTTAACGTCCGCTGCAGTGTATTGTGGGTCAGAAAAGCCCAAATACTGGTGCATATTGAAAAATATGACCAGATGTAGAAGGACACACTGGTACTTTTTGGCAAACTGCATTTTACAGCATGTATTGCGACATCCTAAATCTTTTTTCTGCCATACTAAATAGCATGGAAGTATGGGTATTGGAACAAAAGGTTGTTTTTTCTCAAGAAGATATACTCATCTACATATATACACGACCCTCACCTGCAGTCATTGGGGTGACTGTATCAACAACTTACAACAAGGCACTTCTTCTAATATTCAGTGATTGCGATTGTGACGGAATATTGATTTTAAAATAAAAAATTTGATCGTGACTATTTTCTTTTTGGAATCATATGTAGATGGGAAATACTTGAAACTAAGTCGCGGACTCTCAACCAAGTTTTCCAGGACTGTATCCAGATTTTTCAGAAATTAAAATTCAAAATGACCTATCAAAATGTCTTGGTTTGTCTTCGGTTTGGGTTTGATTATTTGTGTCATAAAAACACATTTCCCACTTTCTTGTCTCGTCATGTCAAAAAGTGGTGCCCCCGAAATTGAAAATAAAGAGCCCGTGTGGGGGCTGTGAGGAAAGTCAGACGTCACTTGAGTAGGCCACAGACCACACACCAACACAGCTCAGAGTGAGTATTGACAAAGTTACACTCAATTAAAAATTGGACCAAATCCGAATTGGGTCACAGGTCAAGTCTCAGTCGCACAGATCTGATACGCTGTTTGCTGTGACGTCGATGCAAATAAATCTTCCAGCTAAATAAAAAAAAAACATGGCTGCTGTGGTATATGCATAGTAACATGCTGATAAATCTGTGGAAGTTGAGATAACAATAACAAACATTTGCCATTATAAAGTGACTTTACTTGCTCACTCTAAAGCGGTACCTTCAAGGCTCCTTGTCGAGCGTGGGAAACCTTGCTGTTAGCTCTGGCTGCATGTTTGAAATTCAGATGAAAAATACCACCTGTCATTCAAGACGCTCAGGATTTTCACTGATTGGCAAACGCCGGCTAAGACTTTGTCTCGTAAACATGCCTCTGGTGTCAGGGAGCTGCTGCACCTTGGCAGTCACTTGAGAACAATGTCTCTCATCAACATTGTCCCACGCAATGTGAGCCAAGCCATCAGGAAGAGACAGCCACCCCTTCAGGGCGTGGAGCGCAGAAAAGTACAATTGTACAACTTTGTGGTAATTACTGTATGTGTCACAATGGGAATTTAAATCAAACCAAAGCTGGTTTACTGCTGTGCCATTTGTCTTCTCTGACCTGGTGACCCAATTCACCTCCATCTGTCTAAAAGAGGAGACACTGCAGGTTAACAGGGTACACATTTTAACTGATAGATATCATCATGAGACTTTGCCGGTTGATTGCTTCAAAACAATTATCTTTTGTATGTCGTTTTTTTCTGAAATGTTTGGGCAAAAAAGCAAATTTGGCCATATTCAAACTACTAATACAGTATGTATATTTGCATCTCTTTAAAAAACTTAAAATTTGATTTTGGATGAAGCTAGAGTTAAAATCTTTATTTAATTCTAATCCCCCCCCCCCCACATATTAAAGTCCAAAGTTCTTACAGAACAGATTTTTGGATACAGCCTTTTTTCATTTTACGTATCAAAACATACTATGTAGAGGACCAAAAAAAGTGATTTAAATGTTGAGATTTGCTGTTCAGAGCATTGAAATAAAACTATTGAGAAAATGTGTCATGATCCCGCTTACTTATACTGTCTCCGCGCCTGTGTCCTCCAGACACAACCGTTACAAAATGGCCGATAAAGATGGTTATAGGAGAAATATATAGACGCATACAGACAAGGTTTAGTAAAAAAATAAAAACACCTAAATGTGCATTTTGGACCTTTATCTTTACCTTAGTATGAAAGAAGACATATTATGGAAGACAAATCGATAAATATCTCAAATTTGACCAGTGATTGAACATTTTTTTTTCGCTTGCAATGTGTCTAACCTTAAGCTGACTGGCTGCAGCTGCATAGGTCAAGGTCAGAGGTGGAGAGGTGAGGGTGGGGATACTTACTGGAATTAGGACAATGGAATGGGATGTTCCAGTCATTTTCAAAATGCATGGTGAACTGGAAGTCATCTGGTCTGGGTTATCACTCCTTGGCATAGATGGAGACGGGTGTGAGGGGGTTATAGAGGGGAACTATCCAATGGTCCAATAAGTCATTCCTGAGATCCATAGGAATTTAGACAACTGCCATTATCAGTAACCACACTGATCTCAGCATCTGGAACTTAACCTACTGGCCACATGAAAAAAAATGTGGTTACTTCTTCTGTGTGTGTGTGTGTTGCTGTGTATTCTTCATGTTGTGGGGACATTTTATTGTGCGAACAGGCCTTCCTTTTAGGGACAAAATGGAATTCCCCATAACGTAAAAACGTGAAAACGTGCTTTAAGGTAATAGAGAGAGAGACAAAGAGAGTCAGTTGTGTTGGGCCTGTATGGAAGACACCAATGTAAGACGATTGTTAGCACCCCTCACAAATTTGTGCTTTTGCTACATTCATCTCACTTGATGAAAGTGACCCACTTCAATTCAATTTGAAATCACATTAGTCAAGCATATGATTCCAAGCTAAAAATTCATGTGGAATGTGTTATTTTAAGAACATTCAGACACTTGGCGTGTGTGTGACTTTAATCCACGTTTGCATTTCAGACATTTTTCGGGTCATCTCAGTTCTTCGGAGTCTATAATTAAATATAACTTTTCATCCGCCTGATTCCTCCCATGTTTGAGCTATTATCTGACTCAGGTTACTGCCTGTGGTAGATGCTAATTTAGAGTCAATTCTAGTTTCAGTCTTCAGATGTTTTGATATTACTTGACTCTTACTTGGCCACTCCACATGACATACTGACACAGTTAGATCAAGAATATTACATTTCTAATGTAAGCAGACATTTTTTTGGTAAACGCCATTTCAGAAAATTCTTCTCTTAATCCTTTTTCACAGTTGCCTCTCATAACGAGCAACAATAAAGATGACAGTTTGAAGTTTTGTTATTTAGCTGGAGCGCGTTTCGATTTTGGCCTCATCTCTGCCTTCAAACCACTTGGTCTTGGACTAGTATTGGACTCAACATATGCGGTCTCGATTGACTACATACTTTGGGCTAGGCTGGGCTTACATCTGTTTTGAATGTAAACACAGCATGGGAAATGGTGGATTTTTTAAAAAGTAGATTGGCAACAAAAACAATTGAGGACTGGGCATCTGCCCTGTGGTGTAAACACACACTGAGGGAGTATGGTATTATGCTTAACTGGTCACGTTGTAAGGGACACTGGGCTTTCTTCAACAAACGTGACACTGATTTTCTAAGCAGCTTGTTTACTGTGCAGTGTTATGGCAACTCCGGTGGAGTCAAATGTGATTTCAGTTCAACCGTGAATGATGGACGATTATGAGCCTCACCTTGGACTGCAGTCTACCTTTGCAGTGTTTATTAAAGAGCCTTTATTGACATTGTATGATAAATACAACAAGATTCAAAGTGCACTGCCTGAAACGGTGCTCAAATATATAATCAAAACATATGGAAAGATACACAATTGTCAACGTTTGCATAAGAAACAGTTCTGGCATAAATGTATTGCACTTTAAAAAAAATAAAAATAAACAGTTGCCCGGTATAATTCAGTTCTTATTTGTTTAAGATTGTATTAGATTATACCAAGTGATCAGTTCATTGGCACCAAAGTATTATAATCTTAAAGCACAACCCAGAAATGGCTTTTTTCACCTTAATGGGATCAGTCATTGCCCTGTGATGTATCAGAGTAGTTGATGCACCTCCAAGGTCATAGTCAGCCTTGGTGTTGTATTTGAGTTCAATAAAATGAAAGTTGGTATTCATCTTTTTCCTCTTGGCATTTTGATTTTGCCTTGATCTTACACCATCATAGAAGGAAAGAAAACATTATTTGATATAATGCAGTGCTACAGCTTTGACTTTGACATTTTCCCCTGCTCTGACGATCCAAACTGAAGCTAACATTGCCCCAGGTTTTAAATAATGGACTCCATAGCTTCTTAGCGTGTGTGAGCATGTCTCAGCAAGTCGCTGCAGTGTTAAGTAGCAGTGATCCTTGGACATCAGCAAAGGTCACACCTGACTCCATCAGTGCCTGGATTTGGACTCCCTTTTCAGGCCGTTGTTTGTGCCACCTGGACGGAACTCCTCCACCTCCTCAGGGGAACACACCGTATTATCCAGGCCATTAGTCACCCTGGTGGTGCAGGATTACTCACACCTTCACTCCCTCACTCTTCTACACACTAGAAAACATCTGTGTGTGTGATAGGCGGACTAGCAACAGCAGTTAGCCTACATCTCTGCCAACGAACACACCTAGCCCGCGGTGAGCAACAGAAACAAAGCTGGACTTTTCTCATACCTCCCAGTGACACAGACAGCGCTCAATGAAAACATACCAACAGTAACTCGCCCACAGTTTTGCAACTGATAAAACAACGCGCCATGCGTATGACAAAGGTGCTGCCACATCAAGAAGCTCAGCCACAAGCAAAGGATACTGTATCAGATTCCTTAAAGGCTTTCACACAAATATGGTGACAGTGACTGATGGTTTATGAAAACAAGGATGTGTGTTGAACCTGTATATGAATGGGTTATTTAAGTAAAAATGTTTCCACCATTACACAACCAGAATAACATTGTTTGATTTCATGGCAAAGATTTTTTGTCACGCAACAGTCCCTGACTACTGCAACCAGATATGCCGTGTTGGTATTTTCCTCACCCTGAATGTGAAGCTTATTGTAGAGGTGGCACACATTCTCACTATCAATGAACATGAGAAAAAGAGCCTAGAGGAGTTGTTGGTAAGCACAACAATAAGGGCCAAATCCGCAAAAGGATTGCGCTGCTTTTGCGGGCGGATACACCTGTGAGAATTAAAGGAAAAGATTCAAAAAGCACACGCAAAGGGTGAAGTACACTCAAAGTGCCCTGCCAAGCAGTTCCATTAACATCTGGGAATATTACATTATAAGTTCTGCGCAAATTCTACGCCAACTTGTGCATCTTCCCGCAAACGTCTCACCCGTGGGTGAAGTTCTTCTCGCATATGAAGCAGCGGTACGGCCACTCTCTGTTGTGGTTCCTCAGACATAGCCTATGGATGACTTCAGCCCCACTTTGTGTTTTGTGCCAATTAGCAGATGCTAACATGCTAAGCTAAGTTGGCTAGCATGGTAAATATTGTCGTGATTTCGCGTTAGCATGGCTGTAAAGTCTTTATGGAAATGTCGGTGGTGGGACTGTATGGACACTAGCATGTGTTCACATCAGCCACCTGCTCTTTGTTAGCTTGTGTGTTGATCCAGACATCACAGGGGAAGTTCAAAGCGAGCTGACAGTACCTTCACACCTGGCTCAGGTTGCCTCTTATGTTTGAGGCTCCTCTCTTTGGATGTCGGCCAGCCAAGCCTCTTGCTTTTTGTGTCGCTTGATGTTTTTTTTAGTTTTTTTTTTCTGGGACAGGTTAGAACAATGTCTCCCTTGTCTCCCAGCTTGGCCCACCTACCCCTCTGCCTTCCTCTGAAGTGCCAGAGCAGGTGACGAGGTAAGTACCAAGGGGGCCAGATAAAAAAGGGCTTGAAAGATTAGCATGAAGGAAGTGAGGGACTGCTGTGTGAAGACAGATGTGACGTGAAGACCTGAACTAAAAAGACTTCAAATGAATGATTAATGCAACTGTGTAAACTAGTGCAATCTAGTATCAATACAACGGCCCTGCAATAACTGTGTCTCAGAGGTGTTCGTTCACACTGAGGTCAGTAACCTAACCTTCATTGTGCTGCTACTGCTGTACACACACAGTGATATCAGAGTTTGAGGGAATGATTGACAGCCGATAAGTGTCCCAGATGACGCATGCTCCTTTAGGATCACTGTTCCAAAGTCTAGCAGACAAAGACTTGATCACCTGTTGTTTTTGAAGAGCAGACTTTGAAGCATGATGTTATGGATCTGGCTGAAGCATTTCATTTGGGGGGGGGGGGGGGGGGGTAAACCGCTCCTGATAAGCTGCAGTGCGGAATGCAAAAGGTCAGAGCCACTGCTGAATTATGGGCGCTTTCAATTCCCCATACTTCCCTGCTATTTAGTATGGTAGAAGACGAAAAGATTAATGAAGGCCTGATTCATGTGGTCAGGTGCAGCATGCTTAAAAAAACCTGGACGCCATACTTACTACCTCCGGTCGTAACTTTTAGTGTGCAAATCAGTATACTTTTATGCCGATTCTGACCCACAATTCACTGCACCAAGGAAGTAACGTCACATCAACTGATCCTCTGAGTGAAAACAACCAGGAATGCGATGAATATATTGCATGTGAACTACTATTTTTATGTTGAGCTGTAGTAAGTAGGCTATATAGTTAAATAAAAATTAGTATGCGATTTGGAACACATGGTATATGTACCCAGGGTATATTTCAACCTGCAGTATTTCATATAAATGTGGCCTGTATGGATCCTGCTAACTTTGCCCTCACCATCTTTATCAAATGCTCAAGCCTCCTAAGGCCGTCCAAAAAAACATGACTTCACATGAAATGTCTTAATACTTGTCTCAGTCGACCCTTCCTATAGTTATTTTATTCATTCCAATACACATGGGTGCCATGCAGGGGTGAGTAAAAGTTTTACTATATAATTCTGTATTACAAATTTTACTTTCTTATGCAAAAGCAGCATAATTACCCATGTACATGTGAAGAAGCAATATCCTAGCTCTAATGTGAGAACACATAGACCTTCTTTATCATGGATTTTGTCTGCCTAGACATAATAAACCTTAACTTTATGAGACACCTTTTGAAAAGAGATACCATATCTTCATTTAGTAACGGAATAGATATTCGGCACTGTATGTACAGCTGGTATCATCCATGTCCCTTATACAACACTTATTTTATGGTTCATCCCACTATCTATTGAACTCACCAAAAGCTACAGTTAGGCTTAACATATGTGCAAGCATTTACCATGCAGATTTACTGTAAGTATTATTATAAATGTTATATATTTGGACTATTCTCATTGCCGTACTATAAAATAAGTAGCATTTCAATGCTGTAGTGAGCTTGAGTTGAGCTTATATGTATTTGGTTTCACTAGGTAACACTTTTTTGTAAAACCTTAATCAGCAAACGTACCATAGTTGTAAAATGTAAGTACCTAAAAACTGTAGTAACAGTAAATTAAAGGGGCAAGAGTCAAAAAACAAATATGTAAACAGCGTCCTCAAATAGGTTTCCAAAAGTGTTGGGGCCATTTTCCTCCATGCCCAAATCAATAAACAAATGGAACTAATAATTATCATTATGTAACTGTGCTGATTGTTTATTCTTTCCAGGGTCAAAGTTGTGCAGAATCACTGCGAACAACCACCTCCCCTGTTGCGTTTACGAGGCATACATGGACATTACGTACCCACTTTAAGAATCTGTGTCAGGTACACAATCTCTAACATTTTTAACATCCGTCCCCCTTGGACCAAAATATCACCAGCAATTATCTGGACGACATAATGCAAGTGTTAAGTCAAGAGGGTCGGGTGTAATTGAGCCCACTTGGCCAAAATCTAACGGAAACAGTGGAGAGAAAGAATGAATTCCCCATCAGTCTAATGACAGCGACCTCTCGCCTACCCAAAACAAACAGTATATGGACTCATTAGTGAAGTGTCCAGTGGGGGTAAAGTGTTTTCATAGGAGCCCGGAGGATTCTCATAAAAAAGTAGGAAGAGGAAAACGTGCAATGAAAGGTTAAGATTTTCATTTCTTTGCTCGTAGATTGTTTAGACACAGACACAGACACACACACACACACACACACACGCACACACACACACGCACAAAGAGCACTGTATTGTGTTTCATTAGGTGAGGTCATTGCTGAAGGATGCTATTATCTTTAATTATTAAAAGGTAGTCATTGTTCATTTCCTCTTGGTTTTTCCAGCAGCACGAGAATTAAATTGGCAGCGCTGCACTGATTTTTGTTTAAGGGGGAAAACAAAAAGGTAGCCTCACGTTCTTATAAAGGATAAAACATCTTTGCTGGAGACTCTCACTGGTTTACATCACCATTGTGTTATTTCATGTCGTCAGCAGGTCTGCAGTCTTACAGCCAGAGTGTCTTTATCCAAGCTGAACATGAGAAATAGTCCACGCAATCGCTTTTAAAACCACATACCCGTGTGTCAAACATTGTTTTTCTGTATTACCCTTTTTAAGGCGAGACACTGCCGGCAAAAACATTTTTTTTTTCAAGCACTGGCCAATTTTTTATTTTATTTTTATTTTTTTGCATTTTTGCACAGAACACAATGTAAAACAGGTTTAAGTAAAACCAATATTTGACATGTGGCTGAGGGGAAGAGATTGGCATATAGAAAGAAAGAACATGTGATTAAAGTTGGTCAAATACCTTAAAGTTGTGGAAGCATCAATAATATGCCAAATTGTATTGGTGTTATAATCATAATGTAAAGTCTATACATATTTTCACATGAGGTCATTCTAATGGTTGTGCAGTTTGTGGAAGCACTCATTTAAACAATACTTGAATAAACACAAACAAACTGTGTTGGCATGACCATATCAGCAGAGTTATAAACACAGGTTATTAATCAATGAGAGAGATTAAGTTGCAATGGATGCTAATCGGCTAATGCACGTGTCGGTTAATGACGTGGGGGAATTTGAGTTAAAGGGGAACTTGTGATTTCTCTAAAAAATCCAATACTTTTGCCTTAGTTCGTCATGTCCTACATTTCCCACAATGCTTTGGAAGTCAACGATACTGTTGATGCAACTTACTGCTTTTCTGTTATTGGTTACAATATTCATGAGGAGAGGAAGAATAATTCCCTAGAATCGTACCCTTTACCTACAGATGTCATGTAATAGCACTGCATTCTGGTCTATTGAGGCTAATGTGGATGGTGAGTTCAGTATGCATATTAAATTGAATGGTCACATTTGTTCTCTGCTCGTGGCAACAATTGAGTATTTTGGTAAGTAAACATAATGTTGGCATTCGGCTGTTTTATTGACTGTGTTAAAGACTGTAATTTTCCATTGGCCAAGTGCCCTGCCTTCATCAGATTTTTTTCATTGTCATACTAGTATTCTCTATGTTCCCCTGAAGTTGCTCCACTTTTCCCTCCTTCGACCTCCATTCACGACCTGTCACTGTGCCGGCCTTTGTTCTGGATTAACTGCCAAGCAATCCAGAGATGATTGATCGGTGCAGCTGATCCTGCCATGTTACAGTGTGTTAGGCTGCCTGTAAACTAATCCTCTCTGGCGTGGATATGAAGCGCCGTGAGAAAAGCTATGGGAAAACTCCCCTTTGCCTTTTTAGCATTATCCACGGCTAGGGGGAACCACAGTGGGAGCAGGTTGGTCTAGGCCCTCCAGTGGTGTTGGCAGAGTCACATATAAGGAGGGAATGTAAAACCTATTGTTTAGCTGATAAGAATTGATTGCTGATAATGTTAGTGATAAAGTGGGGGGGCAGGTTATTGTGTCACTCTAACTGCACAGGTTGGGACAATATTTGAGTTCACTTTGGCACAGTGTCAAACAATGCAAACCAGAGATATGGTGTGCTGCTGATCACCTTTTATCACGCGTTATGTAAGTCTCAGCCGGTGTGTTGTGTCACTCACAAGATGATTGTTGTTAACCTGCAACCGCATAACAACCTACATTCATAAAGCCGATGCTTAAAGTAAGTGGAGTCAGCGATTCGGGAGAACGCTTGTTGTCAAAATCACTTTTTGTCAAAATCAGTGGGTTTCTCTACACAATCTGATCCGTCCGTACTGTGTGTGTTCGGCGTGCACTGACATAAAGTCCAGTGTTAATACCCAGCCTAGGCTCTGTAAATGGGCATGTTCCTAGCGATGGTAGGCCCCCTTTGTTTGAAAACCCTGTGTTTACTTACCCGTTTACAAAGCCTAGCCTGTGTATTAACACCAGTTTTTTTTCTCTCAGCGCTCACACAGTACGGACAAGTGAATCGTTAGGATATATTCAATGATTTTGACGACAAGCGTTCTGCAGAAGCGTTCGCTGACTCCACCTTTAAAATTTCAAAAAGATGACTGGTAAACTCCTCCACTTTGCATGAATTTTGTGTGTCCTTCCATTTTAGTTATTGTACGCATTACAGACAGATTTGATGATCTTTTGTTCCAGAATTTGCACAATTTGTCTCCAGTTTCTTTGACGTCTCAGGGCCCTTTTGATTGAACCTGGTGTTAAAACGTAGCCTCTGTTTGAATGGCCTCAGTTACTTCCTGCACTCAGGTTGCTCCAGCTCACGTAACACTCGCTGGGAGGTGAGATATCGGGGTCAACAGAAGTGTGTCTGAAACATGAATCTGCTCTGCAACCATATAGAGAACTAACTGTGCTCATCTGATATCCTGACAGATCTGATGACTTTTGTTGAACAAGTTTTACCAGTGACATCATGTTGTAGGTGATTTACCTGTCTTTTTTTTCCATCTTTGAAGACAGGAAATTCCCCTACAGCATTATGTCACTGCTCAGCTGTTTAGCACAGTATACAGTTAGTTCTCTATCTGGTTGCAGAGCAGATTCATGTTTCAGACACACTTCATCCAGTGTTAATACACAGCCTGGGCATTGTTAATGGGCATGTTGCTAGCTATAGTGGGCCCCCTTTGTTTAGATACCTTTCGTTTACATCCCAGTTTACAGAGCCTAGGCTGTGTATTAACACCAGTTTTTTTCCCTGCGCACCAGAGTACGGAAGGTAGTAGATTGCAAGGAGATATTCACTGGTTTTGACAAAAAAGTGATTTAGACAACAAGTATTTAATCGCTGACTCCACCTTTAATTTAACTCTAAACATTTTGTTTGGACTGACACAGCAAAAACGATATCAAAATAAAAACTGCATCTATGTATTGCTCAAACTGATGTTTGCACTCTGGTTACACCCACCTACATTTCATTGTATTGTAACCTGTTACTGTGCAATGACAATAAAGTGAATCTAATCTAATCTAATCTGAAATGTTACACGGTTGACAGGTGATGTCATTAAAATGCAGTTTAAAAAATCACCTCAGCAAAGGCCCAGTCTACAACAGTATTACAAGAAAAGAAACTGGAATTTAATATTAATATTGGTGCAGTAGTTATTGAGGTTGAACATGGCAGGTGGCCTGGTCTGGTTTGATACGGTAACGGCCTGAGCGACTGCTGCATTCGATGCAGACGACACACAGACGATACACCTGCACGGCCAGTGATGTGTCAACAGAGTCATGGTGGTCTGATATTTAGACTGGGAGAATTTCTGGGAATTTGGAGCAGTTAATGCTGCGTGGGAAATTTACTGAGGAGGCAGACGGTCATCGGCTGCTTTGATATAAACATGAAAAATCACGTGTAAAAAAACCTCCACTCTCCAACCAATGGGAGGAGTTCCCGCCTTAGACACAAAGGTGTGCGTCATCAACAGCTACAGTTGACACAAAAAACAGATGCTGCGTCACACATAAGCTTACCATGCGGTGCAGTAGTTTAAGCCACGTGTATGCCTAAGTAATCTATTTGAATTCAATCCATCTCATTATGTGTTTCACCTGTTGTAGACCACACCACCTGTGGAGTTAAGCATGACATTTTTTATTTAAACTAATAAACTCTTAAGTACAAATTGTGGATGGCAGTAGTACTGGCCTGAAAGTGCATTGCCAGGAAAGATACGTAATATATAGTATATACATGTGCCTACTTGACAGATAACGGCAAAGAATATAATTCAAATAATATATATATCAATCTTAGGCCTACTCAAAAGCTATAATCGAATTGAAGACAGTCATAATCACTGCAAATATAGGCCTACGTACAGTACATCTTTTACCTACTGAATGTCCTGAATATTACAGCCTACTTGAAATATATGCTCTTACAAAATGTATTAAGACTACTAGCAACCTAACCTTAAATAGTTAATCCATCATTAAACACCATAGCATCACAGTGTGTTCAGCTAATATAGCAATCTTGCTTGGTTCTACACACACTTATATTCAGACTTATTATTTCTTACAAGCACAACATGTGTTGCCGTTTTTTGAAGACACACCTGACACTATATCAGCATTATACCTCCAAAATAATGAACAAAACTTGCTCCCATTTCTAATCTGTGGCATTAATGTGGAGCAAGGTAAGATGTCCCACAGGGGAGAACACATGAAGGACGAGTTGTGGTCTTCAGCTGTGGCTCACACTGATGTGGGACATGTGAAGACATAACAAGACCGGGACAGAGAGAGAGAGAGAGAGAGAGAGAGAGAGGGAGAGAGAGAGAGAGAGAGAGAGAGAGAGAGAGAGAGAGAGAGAGAGAGAGAGGATGAGCCATTGGAAGGCCACAGCCTTGATAGCACCAGATAAGATAAACACAGAGCTCTATGCGTGCGGCCTTCTGTTTTGAGAACAGAACAGTCAGAGTCCTCTAATGTCTTTGCACTCAGATGGTGAACTTTGAACTTTAAGGATCTGTTCTTTGTTTCAGAAGAGGAGACAGTTAATGAAGGTAACTGTTGACGTCAGCAGTGTAAAGTTATGCTAGCAGCCCTGTGAGTGTGTGCTTCATGGATCTATAAAGAAAGTGTGCTTAGGTGCAGTGGTGTTTTAAGCTAAAGGCTGACATCAACATGCTAACACACCCATGGCGACAATGCTAACATGTGGATGCTAAGAAGGTGAAATGTTTACCATGTTCACCATCTTATTTGAGCATGTTGTAATGATTTCATTTGCTAATGAGCACTAAACACAAAGAACAGCTGAGGGTGATGGGAATTGTATTAGTTTCACAGGTATTTGTTCATAAAACAAAGCAGTGGACACATGGAATGTCATGGTAATCCATCCAATATGTATTAAGATATGTCTCTAAAAACCATTACATTACCATAACTATAAACCGCAGTGGTAGTCTTCTAAAGAAAAAGCCAAATCATTAGGATGCATTATCTGGGGACGACAAATTTGTGTGCAAACTTTTTTTTAACCTTTATATATACAGGTAAATCCCATTTTGACTGGGCCCTAATGGAAGGAGATGCTATAATACCTTTTATGGGGAAAAAGCATGTCATTGTCAGACGAACCGATGGGCACACGCTTTGAAACATACAATCTGGTCTCAAGTGTCCTCAAACAACCCCCTGTGACTTTGCATGTGGGCTTTACGCTCCCCTGTTTTGACTATCACATCTTCCCACCGAGTCCGCTCTGTTTTTCATGTGGTTTGTCTGCTGTTCAGTCTTCAGCATCTTACCCCAGTCCCAGGAAAAAGTCTATTATCAGGAATAAATATCTGAACATGTGTACAGACCAACCGGACAATAGACATTATTGTCTAGTGAGACATGAGCTCACTAACAGGCATATTTATCTCCATGAAACAGTTTCCCTGACACATAACACTCTGTCTGTCTCTATGGGACAGCTACGTTATGCAGCAGATAGCCTTTGCTTTGATAGCTCAGTCATTAACACTTAAAACTGGAAAGATAGCGGTTCAAGAGTTTTTTTTTTCAATTTTGCATTTTGGAGTTGTGATCCCCCATCCTCCCTCCTCCCTCCTCCCTCCATATAAAGCCCACTAAACCCTAGACACTGTTTTCCACTTGCAGACCCCAGATACCCTTGTGTTATCCCAGACCAAAGACATTTGTAACCCACTGAATGTTGAATCAACATAGAATCGCTCAAAGACACGTGACTGTCCTCGTCTGATCCCCCCTTCTGCTGCAGGAAGCCAGAGGAGCATTCTTTCTCTGTCCACCTCGCCTCAGTTAGAGCAATCTATAATTTACCAGAGTCATAATCTAATTATCAAACATACCAAGTTCTGTGGTGCAGTTCAGAATAGAAACTCAATCCATCCATTGCCATGTTTAAAAGTCTGGGTGGAGAAGGCTGTTATACATTATTAAAACTGTTTCTCAGTAGCCGTTTCACTACTGTGTCTTGCACCATTACTGTCAAAAGTAAAAAGATAATAGGGCCTCCAAGAGCCTCCAGGGTGTATTACATTGATTGGCAGGTCAGACTATGACACACACCACTTGCGGTGGTTTGTGATATTGTTACCCCATCACCTCCACCCAGGCTCCACCCTACTGCCCAGAGAGTCATCTAGGAGTAGCCTCTAATTTTTAAGTTTGAAAGGTCAAAGATTTTTCACTCCTGGTTATCAGCTGGTAAGTAAGGCACTTGCAAAGCTTTCACTTACTTATCATATCCACCTACACTTTGTAATACAAGCATCGGTGCCCATTTTCACTTAGGATTGAAGATCTTGCATACTGACTCACTTGTAAATCTCCTGTTCATACTATTTCAATTGTATGTCCTTGTGTGCTATAACCTCATCTTAGGTTCTGCGATTAAACTGATAAAAATCAGTCAATACAAATACATTGACACCAAAGGTTACTGAGACTGTAAAAATATGTCAAAAAAAACAAGCATTTGAAAGATTATCAATTCAAATTACTTACTTTAGTGGCCATGCTTATGGAAGGGTGGCTGTGGCTCAGGTGGTAGAGCGGGTCGGCCAATGATCAAAGGGTTGGCAGTTAGATTCCCGCCCTGCCACCTGTGTCATGGTTGTTGTGTCCTTGTGCAAGACACTTCACAAACCTTGCCTCACGTGAATGTCGTTAGTTAGCCTGCTGCTATCGGTGTATGAATGTGTGTGTGAATGGTAATGTGTAAATGGGATCAGGTTTCCCTTGAAAAAGAGTTTCTGGTCTCAACAGCTTTGAACAGCAACACATTTGAAATCAATACATTTTGATGAAACCACAACAGTCAGATTTGCTCCGGACTGGAGAAGCAAGGCCATACAATATATCTATCAAATACAACCTGAATGTGAAGTATACAGTGATGTCAGGACATGGCTCTCTAGCCCATGGAAAAGCAAACTGGTTCTGTATAAGTTATACTTATGCTAGCACTGACCCAGACCTAGCAACTGGTTTGCGTTGGTGGGAAAGGGGTATACTTCTTGATGTCTCCTTGCCTATCCACTGCTCAGATGAAGTTATCGAAGATGTCCTCCACTCGCCAAATTACCGGATTGCTGACCAACGAAGCAAGTAGTAACCGGCATCGTTAAGTTTCTAGCACCAAACTAAAACTCATACTTAAAACTAAGTGAAAAGGTTAAGGTAATTATGTTTCAAACAAGTTCTTTCTGACTGTAACATGACGGTAGGAAAAGGGATCAAGTGCTGGAAAGGTTTTTATGCCGTTTTCGACAGATCTTGACCATCTGTTGAGGACTGAAAATAGAAAGTTTCTCTCTATTAAATGTGCTTTCTAAAGCTGCCCCTTGTTCTGCCAAGACACAAGGCCTTGTGCAACAGCTGCTGCTTGCATTACTCTTCCCTCTCTTTCCCTCAGACAAAACAAGGCAGTACAGGAAGCCTTGATTAAAGCACTTCCTGTCTGACTGGTCCTGGAGGATCAAGGAGCTGGCTGGCTCTGGTGTTGTTTTACCCACATGGCTGTGCAGTGTTCATCCACTGAAGTTAACTGCTGAAACAGGAGAAGCGGCTGCTCTCATGTATGGTTGTGGGGTTAGTTGAGGAAAGGATGGAATCTATCCAGTTCGTATATCGAACCAAAAGTCTTTGTACCACTGGTTAGGTACTTTGTGCAACTGAAGGTATAGAGCAACATTTGACTTAATGACTCTACAAGAGCATTAAATAAGGAGCACTAAAAGGAATAGTTCAACAATTTTTGTGTGTGCCTGCTGTTTTTATATAGAAATGGTCAAAGGTTGCTCTTCCAGGTTAGCTTAGCTTGAACACTGGTAGTCAAGGGGAGCAGGTCAAAAGATAAACTTTGCAACATCACTTAACGCTCCTGTGTGCTTGTTAGGACTTGTTTATTTACCACGTTATGTTGTGCACATTATGTCATTTAAAAAAGAAATACATACTGGAAGGAATCCAGGAAGTGCCAGTGATGGAAACCTTTGTATTATATTCTAAAATGACATAATGTGTAAAAATATAGATCATTTCTATATAAAAATGAACTCAAAGTTAGGGGAATGGTATCTGTTGTCTTTTCTTGAGCCAGAGAGTGAGGCAAAAAGCTGAAAATGTTGAACTATTCCTTTAACCAGAGTCTAAACATGGTTAGCCTAGCTTAGCAAAAAGAATGGAAAAAAACGGGAGAAACAGCTAGCCCTGCCATATATATGAAAAAACGGAAAAAGAAGTACAAATTTAACGAGCGGTAAACCAAACCTGTCCAGTAACCATCGCATTCCTGGCTTATTAAGACTTTCTATCTTGTGGGCAGACATTTAATAGCATATTTTAGTAAAGCAATAACTAACGCAGACCTGTTTTTAATTGTCCTCATGAGAGTTGTGTTTTGCGAATTTGAAGCCAATGTGTCTCCATGTTGTCCCTTGTTGACTATAAATTGCCCCTTATGTAACTGTTGCGTAAGGGAGTAAGAGTTTATCTCCTCCGACAGGTTTCATTAAGGTTTTTCGAGGAATTAGTGGGAGGGGGGCCCCTGTCACACGTCTGGCTTGGGTTCCCCCCTGACACTGACTCAGTGGAGGCCTCTCTCTCTACAAAGTCTAGGGCAGACAGGAGGCCTCGTTTGGGCCTTAGAATCTGGCGGACCACCGGCCCCAGCCAAAGGTGACGGATGCTCCTGTCAGGGTCTGTGTCACTTTTATGAGGTAATGAGAGTTCTTTCCTTTCCTAGATGAGCCGTGCAAGATATGACTTCACCATCAGTAAGGGGAAAAAGGTAACTTGTGTATCGGATTCCCACTATGTTATGTAATGAAAAGCATTTGTAACAACATACAAGCACGGGCTAAAAGAAAGACGGCGTCGTATCGATGATTCTCTCTGGAGGGAGTGACATTTCCTGTTTTCACTTCTGCGGGTGTTTACTGGCAATAGTTTAAATGATGTTCTTCGATAGATGGATGGATGGACGTATGGATAGATAGATAGATATGTTTCTATCTATATCGATCATTTCTGTAAATTCCTTGGCAGGGGTATTCCTTTGGAATTCTCTGTGGTTAAGGTGGATTTAGCCAATCAAAATTAAAACAAAGAGGTTAAAACCAACCAAAGCATTGCATGAAAGTTCCTGAAACATTTATATAATATCTGTCTGTTTTGGTTTTAGACCCATTCGCAATAATTGTTAACGATGCTCAGATTTGGTTTCATGTTCTTTTACACAATTTTGTCTCGGTTATGTAACTATCTGAGAAGATCACCAGCAATCGCAGCATACCCTTTTTTAGGCCTGAGTGTCTTGCGAAACAAGAGCGTTGTTTTTTCAAGTCTGTCTCCTGATAACCCCCCGCACCCGGTGACACTAACTCTCACCACTAACCCTCTTAACCACCACCTCATGTCCGTACAGGCCGTGTGTGTGAGAGTACATCTGTGTGTGTCTGAGAGGTCAGGGGCTGAGGCAGGAGCTCTTGTGTTTTCATCTTCCCTTTTGACTTCCGTGCGCAAGTCACTCAACGGTTGGCTTTTGTGAGGCTTAACTGCAGCGAGCGAATGCCAAAACACCCAAGCAAAGCCAAGTTAAATGTTGCTTTTTACTTGAGGTCGAAAGCCTTGCTCTCTAACAGAGGAGCACCAAAAAGCCCTTGCCTTGCCATCCTTCCATATAGCGTCATACTGCTGGTGTTGTTGACTAGCTTTTGGGTTTGGCTGCAGGTTTGGTTGTGGTTTGGCAAATAAACTCTGGCAGAGAGAAAGAGTGCATGCCGTTCTATGCTCACACACAGACATAAGAATGTAGTTGCCAGGTAGAGAAAGTATTTTTCTCTGTCTAGGCAGAAATGGAAACAGCTGTCGCCTCTCGTGGGACGTTCTACCTTTCCACCGGAGCTGCATTTTCTATCTATTTTTTTTCCTTTTTTCTACATTGTAAAGTTTGTTTTGGTTTTTTTTTTGGTCTTATTTTGTAATATGAATACTGGTTTCACAATCCAACATCTGCTCCACTGTCTGGCTTTTGTTTTGGCTGTATCCCTTCATGTGAAAAGATATCTGTTAATCATTTGCACATATTGGTATTATCCCTCAATCATCTTCACTGCTGGTCTCCTGGGTTGAATGCACCATAATATTCGAGTGGAATACAAGCTGATTTCTAGCACTGAAATACGAAGCAGTAAATAGTGATGCACATTGTTTGGTCAAACCCTGGATAAGTTTATTTGTGTAGGCTTATTGTAGGTAGAGTTTAACGCATGTATTCTTTTGTTTCTTGCTGACCTAAGGATTCATCATGTACTGTATGTGTCCATTTTCCCTGCTATCACAAATATCTTCACAAGAATTCTAGGTTATTGGTCTTGCCATGGGTCGATAAGCCCTTTGAACCCCTCTGCAATCCAGCCTGATGAAACTGCTCTGGGGTTATAGCCTATCTGTATTGTGGAGTGAATCGCCCTAAGAAAAAAATGAAATTGCATTATGGGGTTTAAAGCCTGCTTTTGAAGAGAGAAGCTTCTATCTTATCAGCAGCAGATGGCATTGACTTGAGTGTTACCTAACATTCAATAGCAGTTCAGAGTAATATTAGCCTACCTTGAAGACAATACTGTGATCTAACCCCGGGTCACATTAAGGGATTTCTCATGAAAGGAGTGAAGGTAAAGTTCAGCCTGCTGTATATTGAACACTGCTCAGGTTTATATTAAAGTGATTGTGGTTTGTGCTGCAGGGCATTTGAACTCACTTCTTGAGTGCACTGCATAAAATCCTGTGTCAGGTCCTGTTTTTCATTGAAGTCCATTGATTGTTAAAGCTGCTAGTCTCTGCTACTTAAGGTCATCATTACCAATACACCACATATACTGTAATATATAAGATACATTTGATACTATATTAACGTCCACTCCAGTACATCCTGTGCTCAACCTGACTGTGGCCCTAACACACTCGCAGTGTTTTGCAGTGCGACTGCTGACTTCAAAATCTATTTGAATCCATTTCTCTCCTTTTTTTTACCTCTCATAATCACTCCATAAAACGAGTGTTGCTGCATTATTTTGTAATCATTCCCTCAACCCTGCATGGCATGAGCAGAAATACACCTCCTTCGAATAGTGCACGCACACACACACACCTCATCTGCCGGTTTTAGCTTCACGTTATGGCAGCAGGTGACATCATACTTCAAAAGGCCTCTCTAGTGCTTTTAAATAGAGCTCTCTCCGCTTGTGTTAAGATGCTGTTTTTAGGAACAATACAAGTCCTGAAAGACAGGCTTGCCTAACACACAAGCCCCCCCTCCCCACACACACACACACACACACACACCCCACACCATGTTAACAATCTCCATGAGTTCATTGTTTATAAAAGGACAAGTTGTCCCATGTGTCGCTCGCTCGCTCACTCCCTGTCACCGGGCAGGATGGGTTTCTGCCTCTTATCCACTCTCCCAATCGTTCTGCTGTCTGCCGCTTTACAAATGGCCCGCGTGCTTGTTTGCAGAGGCTCTGAACTGTGCGGACAGACCTGGTACAAAAGGTACAGTCTGTCAAGGAGATGAGGGTGAAACAAAGGAATGGGTTTTTGTCACCTGTCGTGATCAAGACAGAATGGAAGCCCACACAGAGACAGGCCGGTATAGTTACACGGCTATATCTGGTTTGCTGTCTGGCCAAGATCAAAATCACTTACTCTCAGTCTGATCTCTGTCTGATATCTCAATGAAACTGAGCTGGCATCACGTTTGCGATCATCATCATGATAGGATCTCAAAACAGTAACTCCATTGTTTTTCTTGTAAACATCTAGAAGGCCACTACATGTTACACACGTAGTTTACTTTACCCATGATGGTGAAAAAAAATGTGAACCAAGTCTAAGGCAAACCTAACCTGATGATGTCAGGGTGATGTCATCAAGAAGATCTGAGCATGTGCTTGGAGACTGTAAAAGTTTAAAAGGAAGCCGGTCAGACAACTCTGTTAGACACAGGTGTGTACTCTCTTGTGTACCAGTGAGGGAAAGTCTAACACTATATAGAAACATCGCAAAAAAACAAGTATGTAAAGGAATGCCAGGGTATTTATGAGAATGTTGAACATCAGTGAATATTAAATTCTTGGTGTAATGCTACTTACTGTAACATCAGTTTGTGAAAAGGACATAAGCGTCATACAGAGTGAGTGCTCAAAAAGGAAATGTAAGACATCTGGTTTGATTTCAGAAATGGTTAAGTGATAAATGAACTAGTGAGATAATATGGGCCAATGTCAAGCTATGGACTGATCATTGCAATGAATCCTTCCAGACATTGTGATATTTCTATTTTAAGATTTTCTCTAATGTGTGTAAATATATTTCTGTGTTTGTGAACTCAGATTGCCCCTTTAGGGATGAAGTAAGTGCAATTGCATGTGTTTTAGACATTTTCTGTATCAATGATGCACATCTCTTTGTTTGCGAAAATGGTTTTAAGACAGACACGAGACGTGATGAAAGGACTTGTTAACATGGATACTCTTTGCAGTGTGTGCACAGTAGCACTCATAGCGTACATACTGTTTCTTTACAAATCTCACAATCACTGACAAACACATGTCAGTGTTACCTGAGGATAGTGTGTGTATCTTCACCTATGTGGGAACTGAATGTGACGGGGGATTGTATACAGCTGCCAACCTAAGAATTCCAGGGTCTGGGATCCATCAATATAGCCAGTCCGACAGGTCCCGGGGCCAGGGGTGAGCGGCTTTTGCTCCCATTAATCCACTGCTTCTTGAAGGTTCAACCGTCAATTAAGGGTTAATTTCTCTCCCCTCTGCTTTTGGTTGAATCCTCCTTAGATGAGTGATTTGTGTTGGAGGTCTGTTGAAGGGTTGAAAGTGTCCACTTTTTTTTCTTTTTTCCTGGAGCCGGATTGGCTAAACATTGGAGCCGCTAATGCATGTTTACTCTTCACCGTGGCAGATATGATCTATTCGCCAGGTGCGGGGAGCATTCCGAGCACCCATAAAATTGAGCAGGCAACTGGGCCCGAAGAAGCACTTGAAAATATGTCTGTGTCAAATGGATGTGGCGCACTTTGTAGATCCAAGCCCTTTATGTTAACTTGTGTCGGCTTTTAAACAACGATTAGAAAGAGCCACTGCAATGTTCTGAGGAGGCCCTAATGTACAGTATACAGCAGGCTTTAGCAGCAGGCCAAGCAGAGGTCAAGCTGTACAGTAGATTAAAGTCAAGTAAAGTTGTGTGTGTGTGTGTGTGTGTGTGTGTGTGTGTGTGTGTGTGTGTGTGTGTGTGTGTGTGTGTGTGTGTGTGTGTGTGTGTGTGTGTCAGGAGTGCAGGCCCTTTGATGTGGGATCAGTGTGAGGCATGCTGGGTAGGCAAACCACAGGGAGCGCTAGTGGAGTCACTGGCATCTGCTGTTGTCATCAGGAGCTTTTGGCGAAACAGATAGCTCCTCTGTACACACACACACACACACACACACACACTGCGTACTACGGTGTGATGTTCAGTTTGTTGACGGGCATGCTCATGTTTTCTTTGTAACCTGATCAGGGTGCAACATAGCATTCCGATCCTTACCGTTGTCGCATAAACACTGTCGGCTAGGTTAAACATAGCAAAGCTGGAGGAGTACTCTTCATTAGGCTTTTTGAACCGCACATATCAACATTTTTCATGTCATGTTTGAAGCCACACTCGTGATCAGTTCCCATTAACTGTGGATCAACAGATTATGTTCTTAGTGACGAAATCTAAGGAGAATTCACACGGCTCTGCATTTCTCCTCGCATATTAGCATCTTTTAGCTCATTGTTTTGGTTTTACTTCCAGCAACGTGTTGGAATTTTTGGTTCACTCTCACATGCCTGGCAGATGCTTTATCAAGCCCACTGTACACTACCTGCCCAGCAACACAAAAAAGCAGACGGACACGGTTAGCTATAGCAGCTAAACATAGTCGAGCATTTAGTAGCTAAATATGGTTCTTAGGAGCTGGTGACAAAGAAAGATATAGAGCTAAAGGAGAGAAGGCTACGTATGTGTTATAAGTATTCTACATTTTATTATAGACATTAAAGGACCGCTGTACAGTAGCTGAACTGTAGTTGAGCCATGGAGTGCTTTTTTTAATGTTGTTGTGCATGCACAACAAAACGACTCAAGTGCATTCACATGTGCAGATTACAAGCTACAGTCCTACCGATGCTGTTATACTAAAACAGAATTATAATAAATATTCTGGCATTCTTTGCTGCCAAAAAGACACAGAATAAGTAGACTGCAGGCAACTTAACATGCAAGAATGCTTGATTTAAAATACATAGGACACCTTTAAAAAGTAAGATACCTTTTCAATAATTTTCTTTAATGATTTCTGAACATATAGACAATGCATTTGTATCTATTATATGTTGACATGTGGTGCTTTAGCCATGATGGCTGGGTATATCTCAATGAAAAAATGCAGTTAAAATAACTTTGGAACCATCATCATAATGTATGCTTGTGGGTTTCCAGGTATGCTTGATTTACTCACAAAGACCATGTCTGTACTTTGAGGATTAGAGGGAGATGAGACTCAGGGTGGGGTTTGACATATTGTTGATGGGACGTCTAAATGACTCATTCAATCTGAATAACATTGTCACTCTCCTTAAACACATCATCCACTACTATCCCTTTAAACAAACATGTGTAATCTTACCGGACAGTTGTTGTTGTTGTGACTAATCTTCTATCACCTGCAGACCAGTGGGTGTATGCAGATTTATGGCCTTGTGTGTGTTCTTGTGACAGGTAGCATGAAGGGCACACACCTAACACACACACCTGGAGGACTCGAAAATACTTTTAACGACACTGAAGTCAACAAGAAAAACAAACATTCTCCTTGATTGAAAATCAGTGATGTGCAAAGAAGAGCTTGACCATGTTTACCCAGATGACATCGTGTTTGTGTGTGTGTGTGTGTGTGTGTGAGAGAGAGGGAGAGAGAGAGAGAGAGTTAGTGCCGGTGTCTCTCTGTGTTAGTATATGTGGACAGGTGGAGCCACGTGTCATGGTGATACATGCACAGGAAGGTTAGGGTTTAACTGAGCAAATACTGACACCATCAACGTGTGTGTGTGCGTGTGTGTGTGTGTGTGTGTGTGTGTGTGTGTGTGTGTGTGTGTTTGTGTGTGTGTGTGTTTCTGCACGTGATTGGTGTGGTGTGAAAGTGCAACTGTTTCAGGAGGTGATCAGGAAGCACATTTTGGTGTAGTACACAGTATTTGTGAATTATGTTTATAAAACATAGTAGCAAAATGGTAGCGCATTCACTGTCAACATATCAATCACAAATTATATATAGAATAAGTCACATTGTTTGCCTCAAATCACATGTCCTACGCCACATTGTGGAACATCCTGGTAAACAAAGTTGTACAATTGTTGTCATAAAAAGGAGACTATGCGACTAGATTACATTACTGTTCCCTCAAATGTAATTCTAGCAATGGTTTTTCTTCTTTCTTTTGTTGCTAGTAGGAAACGGGACCTGTGTGTTTGGTGCTGGAGTTACAGTGTGTTACCCGTACCTGCTACTACAACACGTATGAGCTCACATTTGTTGTTGTTGTGATCGCTCCCTTTAGCTTAACCTTGAATGGTCACGGTCATAATCAAGGGAGCATCCTATCAGCTGATGTGTGCATTTGTGCCCTTTTTTCTCATGGGAAAAAAATGATAGTGAATGACGCACACACACACACACACACACACGCACACATGTACACAATAACACACATACAACTCTCTGCAGTCCCACAGTGGGTTGGATGATGTCATTCACCTGTGACAAAGGCCCTTTTGTCTCTGTGCAAACACACACACACACACATACTCACTTTTCTTCCTGTGTGTGGCTCACGTGAGCAGAGCGGATTGAATTGAATGCACATGTGGCTTCCCTATGGGGGGGGGGGGCATGTATCGTTGGTTTGCCCTCTCATTCATCAAGCCATGCTGCTGTGTTGTCATAGGATCACCTCTCACTCTGTAAGGCCAGTTTATGAGAGAGGAGCCGGGCTGGGGGGGTCGCGAGGAGGTCCACAGCTTTCCTTACAGACATCTCAAGAATTTGGGTTTTTGTAAATGAGATATCTGTCTGCCTGTGAAAAAACTACAGAGCCCCCGATCTAGAGACTGTGAAATCAGGACAGTAAGGGAGTGTGGGCAAAGTGCAGAGAGCTGAGTTATTGTAATCTGTTAATGTTTACAGGTGCACAATAATTCATTTAGAAAGGGAAACCTTCACTCTAGATTCATGACACATACAGACCTTTTTTGTTTTGTTTTAATTTAGCTGATTATGGCTTACAGCTCATTTAAATCAGAAATCCAGCATCTCAAAATATTAAAATACTATACTTAAGACCAATCGGAAAAGGATTTGTAATACAGAAATGTCGACCTTCTGTAAAGTAGGTTAATCCGTCCACTCAATACTTGGTTGGATTATGGAAGCCCAGGTTGATTTGCTCTCTTTCTCTCCTTTTCTCTCCATTTCTCTCTCTTTCTCTCTCTCTCTCTCTTTCTCTCTCTGTGTCTCTCTCTCTCTGTGTCTCTCTCTCTCTCTCTTGTACTTATGTTGCATATCCCTAGAGAATTTGCGGTCAAATTAAAATACAGTGAAATGAAAAGATGATGGAAGAGGTATTTAGGGACCCCTCACTGTTTTATTCTAAACAGGTGTTCTAAAAGTGACCTTTAAGCAGATGTATTGACCCATTGTCTCAAAATGTCCCCCATCCTAGCCTAGCTTCCACTTCTCAAAAGGGTGACTTGATCTGTTGTTGATGTTTGGATAAGGAAAGGATTGGTAAACCCGGTATAGCTTCTCCTGAACTCCACACCTGCCCTATCAAACTATGACATCACTTTATTACACATCAGGTGCCAATATATGACCGAGATTAGCCCGCTATTAAACACAGTGGGGGAATGTTAGCCTGTACGTGCCGGCATGCTTACTCGCAGAAACGCACGTCTCACACACAAGCTGTTTTGAGCGTGATTTGAAACACACTAAACCCTGAATGTCTAACACTGACGTCTAAAGCTGTGGACGAATTAGTTCATGAAAATATGTTGTTATATCCTGTCTTTAATCTTTGAACCATCTTAATCAATCTCACTACGTAGCTCCCTGACATTGAGTGTATACAATTCTCCCTTCCCAAAAGTACTCATAAGTGAAAGGCAGATAAAGGCCCATCTCTCATACTCTATGTGTATGTACATCTGTGTTTCATCTATTCAAATGTCAGTTTTATTTAAGGGTTTTGTAGTGTATAGACAAAGATGTATACAGTAAATGTGAGGTCTGTAAAAAGAGATACCAAAGGAGATGAATATTCTATTTAAAGGAAAAATGTGGGATGGGGAGTGGGGGGCATCCATTTTTTTTTAACATGTGAAGTGCTCCATAATAGAGAAATGGTTTTCAGTCAGGGGTCAGTGATACAAATATGTCTTTCAGATCAACTGAGTGATATAAATGTCAATGTTTAAAACACCACACCCATCATCTGTACTATCAGTGTATGACAGGAAAGATAGTTCTCTGGACATTCATAGATATCCTAGTCAGGATTTTATATACGGTATATATACATATATAGTATGGTCAGGATGCATAGTCCTTTATATCTGTGTGTGTATAGAGCGTATCATATCCAACCGTGGACAGTCCAGAAAAGTTAAGCTTATTTATAGCTTTGCATCCAACTACAGTGACACACTGAAAGAATACATTTTTGTAAAATGTTTATAATGGAGCCTATTGTTAACTACTTACATGTATGTCAATTTCTTTGGTAGATTTAGGCTCCACATGTACATCTGAGAAAACACACTTGTTTTAGTGACCAAAGTTCCATTGACCTCCTACTGTCTGAACACTCAGTTCACCTGCTGATAAAAATGTGCAGAGTGGGTGAATATCTCAATGCTGGGCCCTGGAGGTGTCCCGGTAATGGTTGGTGTGACCTCACTTTGGGCACCCCCCTCCTCCTCCTCCCCCCCCCCCCCCCCCCCCAAAGGCCGCTCACATGCGAGGCAGCAGGCCTATGGTTGAGATCAGATGAAAGTATGAGCTCATGTAAACTCAAGCTACATCACACTCACTATATTAGCTTCAGACTGGGAGTGAGTAATGCTGGGGGGTAATCCAAACACTGATAGGGAGGGACCACCCCCTCTCATGAGAGAATACGCCAGAGCTCTTCCACTGAAATAAGGGAGGGTGTGTGTGTGTGTGTGTGTGTGTGTGTGTGTGTGCGCGCGTGCGTGTGTGTGTGTGTGTGTGTGTGTTTGTGTGTGTGTGTGTGCATTTGTGTGCGTGTGGGTGTGTGGATATTGATAAGGTTGGTTGGTTCTAGCAAAACTACATTTGATCAGAGCACAGACAAGTTCTTCGCAGCCAAATTTGGTCTGTTTATCTCTTCAGCGGTCAAGTCAATCGTAGGCCAACTTTTTCAAACGATGCATACTATTAAAAATAAAATGAGTATGAAGTGTGTTCACATCAATGGGTTTGCAATGAAAAAGCCGGATTCTTCAATGTAAAAAAAAGTTGCTTAATGTAATGTCACATTCACAAGGAACATTTTTAGTAATGGATTCCCAAGTTTCATGTGGGCAGAAGTATAAACTTTATACTTCTCTTTTTCATTTGAAGACAAGATCAAAGGAATTCACTTTTTTTTAATACCTTCTTTTAAGGTGCCAGCTATTGGCTACATCACTAAAGACTTATACTTAGCAAGTCAGGTGGACACATGTTTTATTGAAAAGGATCTAAAAGGAGCTAGGAAGTACTTTGTTCCCTGCTCTCTCGATCAAGATATTACGAAAGATCAATTTGCAATACTAGTGTTATTGAATATTTCTCTTTCCACAGAACTATCATATAGGCTAAGTAAAAAAAAATAATTGCCGAAACCTAGAAAGTGACCTCAGTTGCTCTACTAAGGGCACTTGTTTCTCAGTGAAACTCCTTTTTAACTCAGAGGTTGTGAGGTGACATTCTTCTGCGTCTACACTGTGTTTAACCAAGTGAAAAGCCAATACTTGAGATGTTAAGAATGTTTGTTGCAGGTGGAAGCAGCTTCTCACGGTCCCAGCCTTTTTTTCTTTACTGATAAGAGGAGGAAAAGGGTCTGAGTGTTGGAAACGGACCTGTGTTCTATTATCTCACTGGGTTAAAGGCTAACCAGAGTCAACAGAGAACTAGAAGACATTTTACACTGCAAAAAAAGATCAAACGAGTACCGACAATACATCTGCTACTACTGCTTACACTCGTGTTTACTTTTAAAGTGGAATAAAATAAAATAAATCCAGGGCTCTGTATCTTAGTCTTGACATGGGAATGTGAATGTTTGGCACACATTGTTGGTACTGTACTTTAACTAATACAATATGCTGTATGTGTGGGTGGATACTTAAAGGTTACATATTATGCTCATTTTCAGGTTCAAAATTGTAATTTGGGTTTCTACTAAGAAAACTGTTATAAGGGTTTAGTGTCCGAAAAAACCTTTATATTTCTCACAGTGCCATTGCTGAATCTCCTCTATTCAGCCTCTGACTGAAACTCTCTGTTTTTTTCTCGCATTCCAAAAACCCAGTTTGCTCTGATTGGCCCTGAATCTAACTGTCGGTTTGTTAGTTGGTTAATAATGGGTGGGCGTGGCTTCTCCCCTTATGATGTCAGAATTGGAAAGAAATCTTACTGGTGCTTTTGTACACAGGTTTTCTGAAAGGTAAAGGTGGAGAAAAGGAGAGAGGGTTGCTTTAATTCATACGTTAAGAGTCTCTTGACATAAATATTTATCATGGATGTTTTACAGTGCATCGCAGCACCTGGGCCTGATGTAACAGTCTCACCACACAGATATGTAAAAGTACACACACCTAGCACACAAGTGGGAGTAGCCACTCAATGGGTGAGTATTGACCGGCCCACTGTATTGAGAACAATGTGGTGAAAATCTCATTTTCCTGCTCGGCTAACAAAACTAATACATTTGCTCCGCTGGCATTGTTTCATAAGTGTGTAGTTTTTGGCCTACATCGGCCCTTCTTCAACCGACTACTTAACAACCACAGAGCTTCACCACTGTATCCATTAACACAGCTCATACCTGTCATTGTTCACACGGAATTAAGACAATACTTTTGTCCAAATACAACAGAATGACTCATTTTTATACTTTCCAAAGAAAAATGCACTTCATAACAATAGCCTATCACTGCACGTGCTATATGCAGTCATTCCACCACATAATTGTTCTCCATGGGATCAAACCCACTACTCTGAGTCTGTCAAACCCACAGGCTCAACATTATCTCGGGGGTGTTTTTCTTTTGTCTGGGCCGTGGTGTAAAAACATTGGCTTTGATGCGTGTTTGAATCTGTGTGGGTTAGAGGTTCACACACACTGTCTGCTCTACTAATTATACACTAGTATGAACTATACAGTCACACACTGACTCAGGAGTGTAAGCGCTTCACTCACAGCAGATGTGTTTTTTTTGGGGTGGGAGGTTGAGTAGCGGGGAACACACCTGGAAGTGACATCACTCGACGGGGGGGCGTGGCCACACAGAGGCATGTACACTGTATACTATAGGCTTTTTACTGTATACTGTGTGAGTCAGTGAGTTAGAGGTCTGTAAAATACGCTGAAACAAGTGTGAACCGTTTGAAAGTCACGCACACACACGTCACACTGTCACAATGAAAGTGATTTTTTTTTTACTTTCACTTTTATACATTTTCCAGACAGGTAACAGTAAACAGACAGACAGGTAACGGTAAACAGACAGACAGGTAACGGTAAACAGACAGACAGGTAACGGTAAACGCCTTCTTTCATTTGAAGTTTGCGTCAACGAGCAGGACATGATGTGTTCATGCTTGTGAGTTAGATCAGAAGGAGATTTTAACAGGAAATCTAATGACGGTTGTTGTTCAGAGTGTGTGGATCTTGTTGTGTAGCAGCCGGCTGCTGTCTAGGTCAGTGTGACCGTAGTAAGTACCACATGAGTAATTGCTCTCTCCACCCACATGTACAGGTGTGACATTATACAGATGCAGAGAAATGTGTGTGTGTGTGTGTGTGTGTGTGTGTGTGTGTGTGTGTGTGTGTGTGTGTGTGTGTGTGTGTGTGTGTGTGTGTGTGTGTGTGTGTGTAAAGATAAAAAATTGTGTTTTTGCTTGCAGCTTCGAACGAAATCATTTGTACATAAACAGTAGCAGTGCTGTGATAAGCCCCTGGTCTTAGCGTCCAGTTTGTTTTTAGTCACAGTGTTCACAGCATGCTGATTGAGGCAGAGTGCTTTGGAAATGAAACGTGTATTTGAAGCTCCCCCCCCTCTTATGGAGCTGCATTCCTAACTAATCCCGAAGAGATCTGCACTGCAAGACCCCCCCAGATCTACCCAGGCAGGAAAAATAGGGGAGGCAGAGGGAAAGAAAGCTGGGTTAAAGGGTAATTTATTAGCCTTGTCTTTATACACAGTGCATGTTGTAGAATATGTATCCAGAAACTTGGGAGAAAACTGTCTTGTTTTTGCTGAAACAGCTGTATATGTTTTAGTTCATCCAGTGAAGATATGCAGGGCTCCAAGAACTTCAAATGTTCTCGCTTCATAGAGTAGCATGTGATACTTTATTTACAGCTAATACAACATAACCACTGGAGTAAGTGTTTGAGGTCTTCCCTACAACTATGCGTTCATGGTGGAAAATAACATTTTACATTTGAACTCAGCCGTCGATATTTAAAAAAAATGGCTCCGTGAAATCACTTTTATAGAAAACATTTAAGTGACACCCACAGTCCTTTTATTTTTTTATTTTTTATAACTCCTTTAAATACATTTCAATATTTGTATACAACACCAAATATTAACCCTAATCTCACTGTTAATGCATTTAAGTCCCCATACATCTATATAAGTGGCTTACCATTAAACTTCTTCAAGCACTTGAGAAGCCAATATGTGGTATCGTATGGAGACAGTCTAGACCAATTAACCAGATTCCAAACTCACACAATCACTCTACAAATTGCTTTTTTTCCCCTCAAGGCCAAGAGTCCAATGAACCATGATTCAGAGGTTTTGGTTTTAAAAGGGCCGTCCCTAATGTCTCTCTCTCTCTCTCTCTCTCTCTGACACAGGATCCCCTTGCTTTTTTATCAGTTCTGTCTCATTCTCTCCATCTCAGCGCCGGCCCTATAACAATGATACCCCTCCTGTGATGTTGACACAGCAAAAAGCCTTTTCCTTTGATTTGTCTGTCAAAGTGGGTCAAAAAAAAAAAAAGACAACGCAAGGACTGAGAAAAAACTGAAGGGGGGGTATCTTTAGTTTTTATTGCTGAAACTAGATCTCGCTCTCTCTCTCTCTCTCTCTCTCTCTAACTGTCTCTCTTTCTCTCATCCTAAAGTGGGGCCTCTCCCTCTCTCTCTCTCTCTCTCTCTTTCTCTCTGTCTCTCTCTCAAACGGGCCGTGTAGTCCAACATAAAGCCACCCAGGCAGTAACAGCAGCAGTCACAAAGCTTTTTTTAAAAACCTGGTAGTTCACCCTGATCCGTGTGCAAACAGACACCACAGCGCTGTAAACAAAGCCGGGGCGGAGAGAGAGAGATGAGCTCCCTCACAATCCATTAAAGCCTGTAACACAAGGAGCCCTGCACCTGAACAACACTGTCAACTGTAA
This sequence comes from Ammodytes marinus, assembly GCF_949987685.1. Classification (NCBI taxonomy): domain Eukaryota; kingdom Metazoa; phylum Chordata; class Actinopteri; order Uranoscopiformes; family Ammodytidae; genus Ammodytes; species Ammodytes marinus. The sequence continues at coordinate 16,777,148 of NC_137226.1, read as the reverse complement.
ATGAGGCGTGCCGTTGAATATGGACTTGTCTCTAAACCGCGAGTCCTCTTCCACACACACACACACAAAGACAGTGTGTTTTTTTTTCTCAGCCGAGCTAAGGGTCTAAGGGCAAGGTGTCATACTGTATGGTGGAAAGTTTCCAGTACATTTCTGGAAACTTTACGAAAACTTTCCACAGGAACTTTCGCTCGGGAATTTGGGGAATATTCAAAATTGGGAATTATAGGAATTAACTAAATGGCGGTCCTTCCAACTGAGCTAAGGGTGCCCCCTAAACTTGATCAAGTTTTGATAATTTTATGAACAATCAATAATTTCACTGAAAACAAAAAGATGAATATTGAGTAAAATATTACTCATCTGTCTCACCCCATCCATTCAATAAATTAAGTAAATTTTCCCCCCCATGTGATGGAGGAATGCACAGTGCATGTAGGGGGCGTGGCCTCAGTACCCCTGCAGCAAGCAGTGTGTGCAACCTGCCAAGCTTACTTACTTGGCATGAAATCTGATTGTTTTAAGTCAAGATTATGCTAAAATATATGTTCCCAAACTATATTTAAAATCACTGTTTAAGCCTATGTTAACCTAGTCTATTAAAAATCAATATATGATATCAAGTTGGGTTTCTCAATAGGCTTTAAAAAAATCTGATTTGAAATTAAACATTCATAAATATTTTAATACTTAGTTGAAAAAACTGCATTTTACTGTCCAGAACTTTGCCAGGACTGAAATCACATAGCTAGAATGACTCAGTGCATTTGGGTTGCTTTAAATTGAGTAAATTCCCGTTTATTCCGTTAATTCCGTTAATTCCCCAAATTCCCGTTAATTCCCATACATTCCCATGGAAAGTTTCCAACTTTGAAAATTCCCGGAATTTTGCGACCCTATCACTGAGGCAAATGTCTTTAAAACTGATTTGATTTACGGCGGCGCCCTTACCTCAGTTGGTAGGGCGTCCCCCCCATGGGCCTGGGCCAGCAGCGGACCCGGTTTCGATTCCAGCCCGTGGTCGTTCTCTGCATGTCACTCCCCTCTCTGCCCCATTTCACCTCTGTCTCTACACTATCAATAAAGCATAAAAATGCCAAAAAAAATATCTTAAAAATAAATAAATAAATGATTTGATTTGATTTGATTTGACACGTAAAGAAAACCACCTTAGACCTTAGAAGCATACGTCAATAAAATAACATTATCCAAGTACAGAATCCTAAAATGTGAATAGTGTTGCAATGGTTCTTCCACTTCATTTCCAATGCCAATCAACATTAGTGTAAAGCAAAGCATTTATTGGATCAAAAATCATTGCATATTCTTTACTGCTCAATGATCTTACCTTATTTAAATTACTGTGTGGAGGTCTGGGAGACCACTTACAAAAGCTCACTGCTACCATTAGTCACAATACAAAAACGAGCCATAGGAATAATCAATAAAGCTGGATATTATGATCACACCAACCTCCTCTTTTTACATTCCCGTATCATAAAGTTCAATGACCTGGTTGAATATCAAGTTGCACAAATCATGTTCAAAGCTAGAAATAAACTGCTACCAGGTAACATTCAAAAACTTTTTTTGACCGAGAGGGGGGTTACAATTTGAGGCAACAGTTAAACTTTAAGACACTGGCGGTACGCACGACTTTAAAATGTCATTGCATCTCAATTGGGGGTGTGAAACTGTGGAATGGGATGAGCATGGAGCTAAAGCAATGTCCAAACATGATCCAGTTTAAAAAAAGGTTCAAAGCAATGATTTTCAAAAGGTACAGGGATGAGGGTGTGAAGTAAGAAGGAAATTATAATTATATGGATATATATACTGATTGTATAGATATGTATGTAGATATGGATATATTGATTGTTTATAAATATAAATATAGATATATGCATTGTATAAATATATAAAATATAAAAAATGTATAGTATATTAAGTTGTATGTATGTATGTATAGTTCGTAAATGGCAAATATAGTATCGCCAATTGTACAGAGAATATATGGATTAAGAGAAGCGAATATAATAAATATTTTTATTTTTTTTAATTTAATAAATAATATTTTTATTTTTTATTTTTTTACTATGGAAAAGGGGTAGGATTAAATAAGTGTATACTTCTTCCTGCTCCTTTTCAGGCATATCTCAGCAATACAGATAATTTGTTTTCTTTTCTTTTCTTTTTTTTGAGAAAACATAATTTTTGTTTATTGTATTTCCATGCTTTTCATTTTGTTTTGTATGTTTGATATGTCTGAAATAAATTGAATCAAATCAAAACATGTATATGTTCATTTTTACTCACATAGCCCAGTATCACAAACATTCATTTGCATCTTTGAATAACAGCATAACCTCCCCCCCACCCCCCCAGTTATTACACCCTGGATATGGATTAGAAACGTTTTAACAGGGACAAGATTGGGGCTGTGGGGAGGGATCATCCTGACCAGCCAAAACTAAAAACTTCAACTTTGTGAACTCCATTTAAATTAAACTATGAGACCAAATCCAATCATAATTGCCGTCCTATAGTGATCGCAACCAGAAACACAAATACACTGTTCTGGGCATAAAGGGCTGGGGTGGTTGGCCCCCCCTGCAACCACCCCGTATGCACACCACTGCTCTTTAGCAGTTAAAACTCCCAACAGAATGGTTTATGAAAGTGGATGAAACCGCAAAGCTGAGCACTGTTAATTGTTGTGCCAAAGCTCACAATAACTGAACTCTATGCAAAAACATACATTAACTTTTTTCCACTGCAAGTGAATGCACCTCAGCAGCACAGATTGATTACTTTGTTGTAAAACTCAAACCGACTTCCAGTGTAAAATCTTCCAGTGCATATTTGCTTTTTTTTAACATATAAAATGTTCTGTGGGTTTTCCATAAGTGTTTTCCAGCCCCTGTGTATATACGTAGTTGTTGGGGTCCCTGCTGCCTCGGCTGAGAACGCTGACACTAGAGTAGAGGAACAACATTTGAAAGTAGTTCAGCGAGCAGAGCTTTAGGAAAAGCCCTTCTCAGCGTTTTTCACTAAGCCGCTGTTAAAAAAAAAAGAAAAAACTCCCTGGCTCCTGCACCTACAGAGAGCATTTTGTATAACCTTTACACTCACCACAACACACACACACACACACGCACACATGCACACACACACACACGCACATACACACACACACACACACACACACACACACACACACACACACACACACACACACACACACACACACACACACACACAGACCCTCTGTTGAGGCATGTGATCAGGAAGCCTTTGAGGGGGCTTTTTTTTACTGAAACAAGGGAAAGCCTATTTTAGAAAGTCATCCAGCGCGGGACTCAATTAGCACTTCATCTAAAGGCAGGAGCACGGGGTCGGCGTGCGCTCCCTCCCTTTCCCTGTGTTTCCTGAAGGGAAAGCTGGAGTAAGTTGACCTCTGCACAGCGGCCTTTCCTCTTGACCCAGTCTCTCCTGAACACATTTTTATCTGACTACTTATGCTGTACTTTTATTTGTTTCTCAACTGCTGCAGATGGTCTTATTGAAATGTATTGAACATTTTCTGGTACAGGAAGTAAAAAAAATCCTCTATTCCTTACTCAAGCACTGAATAACAATAAAATAAATTACTAATATACAAACTTTTAAATCGTACAATTTCATAATTCTTGCACAATGTCATCGTTAAAAAATGTACATACATTTCATGAATCAAATATAAAGCAGGTTAGTTGTACATGACGTCCCTTGATAAACAACATTTATCCAACCCTATTCTTAACAGCGTTTACTGAAGGCGACATCACCACATCTTATGGAACGAACTTCCATAAGATGACATTTTTTCTCTCTTTTTAGACAAACATGTTTTGGGGTAAAACTTTAAAGAATCCCCTATTACGTAGATCATATCTAGTATTTTAAAAAGTGGATAATAGGCTCAACGGTTTTATCATATATTTCCATGGACAAGCTTATAAACCTCAATCATGTCTCCTCTGTATTGGCCTAACTACATCTCGTCTTCCCCTCTCTCTCTCTCTCTCTCTCTCTCTCTCTCTCTCCTGCACTCTATGTTCCTGCACGCTGTCTCTCACTCACTCTGAAAATGGCCCACATTTGGCCGACTGCTTGCTGTGCTAAGAGCCTTTGTCTGTCTCCACTGCCAAAAGTTCCCCATATGTTCAAGCACGTCTCAGCAGGCGATGACTGTGCTGACTGTCTCATTTTCCTCAGCTATCTCTCTGTAGTTTATGGCATTAAGTACATTTCATGCATCTTGTCTATAGTTGTGTCAGCGCTCCCCTTCTGCCATTTTAGCACAGATTAAAAGAAAAGTTCAAGAAAAAAAGTTAAAACTGTTAAATTGGCATCTCTTGTAATGAGATGATGTATTTCCATTAGGAACCATACATGTGATGGTTAGATGAAGGCCTTCACCCTCAAGCCTAACGTCAACTGACAAGCAAAGCTGGATTATGAATGGCTCAGGAGTCAAGTGATTTCAGCAAACACCCCCACAAAGCTCCAGGCATAAGACTGCTTATGTAATAGAAAATGTGAATATACACTGCTAAAGCATGATATCAACTGACACAATAAAACAAAAACAAAAATGTTGATGCCCTTTCGCAAAAGGGTTGTTGCCGATAACGTTTGATACTAGTTTTTAACTTTCATGTTGCATGTTTTGAAATTCACTTTCGTGAAGTAACTTGAGGTAAATCCCAGGTAGAATACCAACATAGAACAACTCTGTGGACAAAGAGTGGAAGGACTAAGGGGTTAATGGGGGCCCTATATCAAAATTGTTTTACCCCTGGGGGCCAAAGTAGGACAACACTTAAAGGCCTACTTCACCGGTTTGAATATGAAGGTGTATTGAATTCTGAGATCCTATGTAGTATAAATGTGCAAAAAAAATTGAAATCGGTTCATCCTAGCCTGAGAAAAGGCAGAAAGAGTGTTTTTTTAACCCTATATTTCTCTTTCTCGTGACATCACAGAAAGAGAAATATAGGGTTAAAAAAAAACGTACTTTGTAAATATTACTGTGATGTCTTTTACTGTGACATCACAGTAATATTTACAAAGTATGTTTTTTTTAACCCTATATTTCTCTTTCTGTGATAGGGTTAAAAAAAACACTCTTTCTGCCTTTTCTCAGGCTAGGATGAACAGATTTTTTTTTTTTTGCACATTTATACTACATAGGATCTCAGAATTCAATACACCTTCATATTCAAACCGGTGAAGTAGGCCTTTAAGTCACACTAGAAGTAATACACCCATTACCCATTCAGACTAAAATGAATTTTGTTTTGTTGGTTATAAACATTCCTCAACAGATGATCAGATGAGAGTTTGTTTACTACATATGACACATTAACCTCATAGGATATTGTGGCAAAAGGCTCTAAGACTAAGTAATGATCCATTCAAGTCCCAAGATGACAAATGTTTTGATTCAACCCAGGTTAGCATTACCAACACAATATGCAGACACACAAACATTATAATAGGATATATATATATATGCATATAAAACATGGACCTACCTAGCTTACAAGACAAATGGGAGTTTCCACATTTGTAATCAACACTTTAATGTTGACAATGTCCTATGTGCATTAGCCAGTGCCAACGTACAGTTTGTGAGTGGTGTCACTGTGTTCCAACAGACAGCATTATTCGTCTCATAGTGCATGTGTTCTCAGGCAGTTTCCTTAAAGGTGCTGTTCTCTTCAGACTTAAATAGACACCGTGCCCTGCGGATGAAGACTATGCCTAATGCGAGCAGACAGCTTTATATCAACTCATTTCCTATCTTTCTTTTAAGAACTTGGAGAAAAAAAGGACCTCGAGCTATTTTCCTACATCGCCTGAGATGTGAACGCATCATAACAGATTTATTCCTCCAACACAAACTTGTTTCAGGGCATCCGGTTCTTGCTATTGATCTATCCAGGAGCCCTTTGGCGTGTGCACACACACCCAACACTGTGCTCTGTTTGAGTTGTTCCAGGTCCCCACACTCCTTTGTTGTTTTGCCGTATCTGTGTCTCCGCTTTGTCACAGCCTTGTCATGTGTTTGGCACTGTAATGTGTTTGTTAGGAACCTTTCTCTGTCTCTCTGTCTCTCTCTCTCACGTGCCCTTGCAGCCCAAGTCTAATTTTTTCCACTCTTGGCTTCAGGAAGTGTGTGTGTGTGTGTGTGTGTGTGTGTGTGTGTGTGTGTGTGTGTGTGTGTGTGTGTGTGTGTGTGTGTGTGTGTGTGTGTTGCCTCCTCCGCAGGGTCAAAGCAACCTCTACCCCCCCCCCACCCCCTTATACACTCTGACCTGTCAACCTGCCCAACTACACATATGGACTCTCTCACCCACTCACACACACCCTGCCTTTGTTCACTCATCGGTTTGGGGGTCGCGACCTCTCATTTGTGGGTCTCTGTGGGCCTTTTCGTTTAGCCTACGGGCGTGCATTACAGGTAGTTTAACCCCATTCTAGCCTCTGCCCGCGCACCTCACATCACCAGGGCTTGCTATGATTCACAAGGAGATAATGGAGGGCAATTATACCTCTTGATTTAGCCTTAACACGAAATGCTAACACCTGCCAAACAAGACTGAGGGGATAATAGCAGGATAGAGCCGGCGAAGAAGGACTCAATGTACTTTTTTAGCTTCATTGGTAGCGCTCCAGCGTAAATATTATAATTACCCTGTTGTCGGGAGACGCTCTCTCAATCAGAGCACCTTTGAGCGCGTTGTTGTCAAGGTGTTTGTCAAAATGTTAGCTGGTGATTATTGTTTTGGTTGGCTGGTTATACAACAAAATTGAAATAAAAAATAATTGCACTTGCATGTTGCGTCTACATGTAGCACTTAAATGCGGCCCTTTGTAGTTTGAAGATAATGTGCATACGGGATTCTTGCTCATTCTGAGTGTGTACCTCGACGGTTGAACGCACTTATTGGAGGTCGCTTTGGTTAAAAGTGTAAGCTAAATGAAATGTATGGGGAAAAGTCTACAATATAATAATATGATAAAGTACTAAAAATATGTAAATAAGTATGTTTCTCAAATGATAGTGCTGCAAAGTTTGGTGCAAAAAAAGAAAAATTCCCAAACCGCACAATAGCTGCACCGTACACACAAAAAGAAAGATGGATTTCATTTCAGTTTGACTTCAAGATGACAATAATGTGTTCGTGTATAAAAATCGTCTTGCCACCAGATGAAACTTTTTTTTTTGCTGCATACAGTCTTTGCAACCCTGTGGGAATCAGTGGGTGTGAATGGGTGCATGTGTGTGTGTGTGTGTGTGTGTGTGTGTGTGCAATCGTGCGTATGTCCATGTGTGTGTGTGTGTGCATTTCTGTTTGTGTGTTAGTTTTCCGTGGCCTCTTTTCTGTGCCAGTTGTGTAAGGAGCTGGCATGCCATTGAGTACATCTTTATCTGATAAGCTTGTATTGCTCCATACCATCTCCCCCTTTCTCTTGCTTAAACTCCCTATTGGAGGCTGTAAACCGAGCGGTGCACTCCACTCCTAACACACAGAGTCCTCCCTTTGTGAAGCAGCTGGGGCAGGTGAGCCAGAAGTGCCATTTATCTGTCCTTACACAGATTGAGACCTGCCAAAAAAAAAAACTCCGGGGCAACAATGGCCTCCTTCACGGCTAGCCTAGGTTTACAATTAGAGCAGAAAGGCAGGTTACAGCACACACACACACACACAAAAGCTGCCATGATAACAAAATAAAAAATAATCGTTGAACTTTTTAGAATGTAATAACCTTTTAATGACCGTGACCGAGGCCTATAGTGCACTTATATAACATTGCCGGCTTTGTTTTGTTCAAAATGTGTTGTGGTTTTTGTACACCTCAGAGAGAGCCTTCCAGACATAGCCAAAGCTTTTAGGGTGTGTCACTTTAACTTGGCACATACTGCAGTATATTTCATGGTAGGAGCTAGCTAGGGCACATGGACCCAAGTTTTTTAGTAGAATTTTCTTTTTAGCATTTATGTGAATGTTGCAGGTGAGCCAGGTGATCAAGTCAGGCACATGTACCTGAATCAATGGGGATACAAATAGCTCTTGCACCAATTGTTTGCACTTGTTGGCCAACATACTTACTATACAAGTTGCAATCACAATCACAGGCAGTGTCCAGGGGATTTGTACAGTGGGCCATGAAACCCTAACCCATGCAAAATGATTAGGGAAACTGTACCGCTTGATGACAATTCTCTGTTGGTTCCCCAATAAGTTTGATTTTACTTTCCACATTTAATTCCTTGTTGATTAAAAATATATTGATTAGTGGAGCTTTCATTTGATATAAAAACTTTGTACACACTGAATGATATAGGCTATATACTGTATTATGCTTCACCAAAGCAACAGTATATGATAACAACCCTTAACACATTTAAACTACGTTAAATGTGTGCCTTTGAGTACGACCAGGGCCGTCCATAAGGGGTAGAAAGTGGGAAGGCTTTCTAGGGCCCAGCCACTTAGCCAAGAACCTAACTAAGCTAAACTTTATTTTTAGATTTTTAGATATGTATGTCAATATCTATTCAAAGTTGGGTGTTTACACAGAGCCGCGGCTCCGCTTACCGCCATTTAAAAAGCAGTAGAAAAGCAGAAATGTTAAAAACAATCAGATTGAGCACAGCGGAGTGTAACTGTTTCAAACATAATCCATCCTATAAACCCTTTGTGTGCCAAATGGTGACAAGATTGGGTTTTGATATTAAACAGTTTTGTCTGGATTATATTTCCTGAGTCGTTCCTGCTCACGGAAAACACATGTAGGCCTACCTGCTACTTGTGTCTGGGTGTCGTTGTGAAAAGTATTTGGACCCCATGAAAAAACAGGTTGGGTACCTCTTGTAGTTCTTCTACATTCCATAGTTACTCTGTAATTGTCCTGAGTCTACAAATAGGTTTAAATTCTCTCTCCTCATAACGTACATTTTTGTGAAAAAGAATTTCCCTTTGGGGACTGTAACTTCTAAAGGCTTTGACATAAGTATTCAGGTTGACACGACCAGCCAGGTCTGACCAGTTTTTCAGAAACCTGGCCAATTGACCAACCAGCCGGGTCATACCACAATGAAGCTGACGAGCAGCATCATCCTGTTTTAATTATTGCCGTAACCACCAAGGTCCTGCTTTCTGTATTGTTTCTAAAAATTAAAAATAGACCTAAAAGTTCTTAGTGCAAAGAAAGACACAAGGCACAAAGAAGTTGGAAATAATTGAAGGAACAGATTTGAGTTCAAAGATTAAGAACTTTTTTGTAATGATTTCAGTGCTTTTGCAGTGATGAGAGGAGAATGAACTGCCTAAATGTTGCAACCAAACAATGATGTTTGAACAAATGATTTATTCTCATGTGCAGAAATACAAAAAAGTGCAATATTTGGTGCAGTCAATTAATGTACATGTATCTTATACCAGAGACTAGTAGCATAGAAAACATGCAAATTGTGAAAAAACTGTATGCTTTAGTGAATACTAAAGAAGAACAATGTCTCTGTGTGAACTGATTATTTTGTAGAGATCTGTTGATCTGTTAAACAATTGTGTGAGTGTCAGGGAATCAAAATACATTGGTATGCTGGGCTAAGTCAGAAATGTGCTACTATTTAAAAATAATAATGAGCCCTTGCTCCCCCAACTGTCCCTGCAAGTCCCTGGTTGATAAGATAGTTAGTCTCTCTACAAATACATGTATGTGTTTATTGATACACATTGATAGGAGTAAAGCATGGGTAAGGGGGGCCCATTGACTGGCGGTTTTCAGGGGCCCAGCCATTTGTGTGGGCAGGCCTGGGTACGACTACAATAGAGTGACTCAGAATACACTTACCTGCGTGAATGGTGTCAAGTCTATGTCTGCTTTCAGACAGCAGGCAAAAGTGGCCCAGTTCCAATTTTTTTCTCAAATGTGACTCGGGGTTGTTTTTGTCATGACAGTAGAACAGTTAACATGGAATCTGATATTTTTCCCGGGGTATTTGGGGGCGTTGCTTATCACAACATGGAACTAGTGCTAGGTTAGGTTGGTTATGTGGGGGCTTGGCTTCTCCCCTTATGATGTCATGAAGGGAATATAAATCTGAAAGGTGGAGAAAAGGAGAGATTGTTGACGGTTGTTTTACATCGTACTATGGGAGTCTCCAGTCACACCGGGGAGCAATATTAATGTTGGGAAAAACATTTTAAAAAGTAAATTTTGCATGAATTAAGCACTAAAGACTGCAGATTGAGCCTTTATCAGTTGATCCAGTTCAGCCAGTTTCCACAGAACTGGAAGCATGAAAACTGACATTACTCTGAACTTGCTTTTAAGTACTTTTCATCTACATTGGCTTAAAAGTTGGGCTTGAGCACTGGAGTGGATGAGTGTGTGTGTGTGATACGTCCAAAAAGCTCCGGGAAAAAAAAGCAAGTAGGTGCACGTTGATGGAGATTGTTTCACTAGGGTCGAGGACGGCCTGTCACTACCACAATAAAGTTTCAAGTAGGATCTTAAGACTGCATCCCTGCGTTCCAATCCCCATACTTCCCTACTATTTAGTATGCCAGAAAAGAGATTTAGGATGTCCCACATGCACGTCAATTGTAGTCTGCTGAAAATACATAAATGCCCCATTAACTCCAATAGCATGTATTCGTCTTTATTCTTGACATTTCTCGACATAATGAAAAAAAATCTTCCTTATCTGATATTTTTTTCTCTCCTGTGGCCCTAATACTCTTTTGTACTTTAGTATGTAGTGTAGTAAAAAGAAAGAGTATGTGATTTGGAACGCAGGGCATGTTTGCATGTGATCCTGCAATGATGGTGATGTGACCATGAGTGTATACTTGGCAGAGTTTAACAAGGGTGTGTGTGTTCTATCGTGTGGCAATGTTGCATGTGTGGCAAAAAGCACAAATGAATCAACAAGAAATAAAATCAAGTGGACTTATTTTCAACCGAGATACACAGATTGTCCATGGTTTTTTTTTTTGCTATGTGAGTCCGTGCGTCAGTTGAGATGTTTTGCGGCTAGCACGTTGTGTTCTGTTAGCCCGCCCGCAGTTACCCAGGAAACCCTGCTTGCTGTGCCTACGTGCAGACACAGCGCACGTGCCATTACGAGGCAGTAGTAGCCTCTGGCGTTTTTTTGTTTTTGACTTTTCTTTTTAATCCCACACAAGCTTCTTCCATTGCCTTATACTTGTCCTGATTACGCCCGCCTGCCTGCCTTTCCTCTCTGTGTTGACAACTATCAAAAGCCAGGACATGTCAGAAGCAATACGCTGTCAAACTAATGTAAGGGTTATGGTTAGGGTTTTCAAGTCCAATAAAAATACTTACTTTGTGGAACTTGGCGAACAGAGAATGCATTTTTCTTAAGACTGTCTGAAAAAAGCCTTTCCGTCTGTGAAACAAATTGCATCCCATGTCAGGTTTGGAAGCAGTATAGTAGTAAGTTTAAGCATTTGTTCTTCTGGTCTGAACTGTGGTCCAAAACCTTGTCGGCGTGTATCTCTTCTAAAGGTTCATTACAAAGACACACGTGGCTGGGAAGAGTGAATTGTCTAGGACTCCTCCCAAACCCCAGGCAGCTGGCTTAAGACATCACTATCGACACAAGACTCTACATCCTCTCTCTCTCTCTCCATGGATCTCTCCATTTAATGAGCCCCTCCCACCCTCTGCCCAGCCTCCCTCAGGTCCTCAGTTAGTGTGGCTTGGCGCTCTGACAGACACACAGCCCAGGCAGCGCTGAACAATGGCTGGCCTCCGACATACGCTCTGTTGGCCCCGACTGTGGAGCTGTAGCCTAATCAGGGGGATGGAGTAAACCCATGTGTGTGTGTGTGTGTGTGTGTGTGTACTTGTACACGCATCTTTTCGAGGACCAATTTTTTAAACTTTAACCAATCACATCGAAAAAAAATTTAAAAAGTGGGGACATTTTGCCCGGTCCTAATTTTTTCAAAGGCTTGTTCGAGGGTAAAGAGACTGTATAGGTTTTAAGGGTTGGGGTTAGGCATTCAGTTGCGACGGTAAAGGTAACGGTAACGGTAAGGGGCTTAGGGAATGCATTATGTCAATGAGTGTCCTCACAAAGATATAAGACTGAGGATGTGTGTGTGTGTGTGTGTGTGTGTGTGTGTGTGTGTGTGTGTGTGTGTGTGTGTGTGTGTGTGTGTGTGTGCATATGTGTGTGTGTGTGTGTGTGTGTGTGTGTGTGCGCGTGCGCGTGCGTGCGTGCGTGCGTGCATGCGTGTGTGTCTGTGTGTGTGTAAGCAGCCTTGCTCCAGCTACTGTATCTGCTCGTGTGCTCAAAACGTGTGCGTGGGTGTTGGGTAGTTTTTTCCCCAAAAAGTTCCTCTTAGCGCTGGAATCCCTGATCTGGTGTGTGGCTGCTGGGTCTCTTGACAGTAGTCAGCAGACTGAGGTCTATAGCTCTGACGGTTTAGTTAAAGTGATCCCATGGGGGGTCTGGGGGGGCCAGGGGGTGGAGGGCACAGGGCCAGCAAGCTCTCCATCGGCCCCATGCACACGAGCCAAAATACACGCTGGACTCACTTCAACACATCCACAGGGATTGTTCCAGTACAGTAATTCCTTCAGTAAGTCGGCCACTGCAGCTTTATTCTGTCTGTGTCTTGATACTGAATCATATGGTCACAGATTTACATTCAATTGCATTTATTTCCTCAATACACTATTCCTGATCTGTAATGCATAGAGTGCAGGATCCACAGGTCTGTTATGCAATGTCCCTGAGCAAGACACTGAACCCTAAATTGCTCCTGATAGTTAGCCAGCACCCTCCGTGGTAGCTGCTGCTATCGGTGTATGAATGTGTGCACCAGTTGTAAGTCGCTTTGGATAAAAGCGTCTGCTAAATGACATGTAATGTAATGTAATGAACATAGCCCTCAAGAGTAGGGATGGCAAGGGGTGCACATTTTTCCACTGGGTAACAAGCTCGTGACAACACTGGTATTACCGCTTAAACCGACTGGGCATAAACCATAAAAAGGATAAGGCTACGAACGCACATGTCAAGAAAAGACATGTCGCCTCTGCAGTGCACTTACTTTGAACTATAAAGGTAGATTTTTGGAATCTACTTTTTGGACAAAATGCTTAGAAGGTTGGTATATTATTTGTCAATGAAAAACACAGTGATTATTAAACATTGCTATGACAAAACTATCTGAACTTTTATAACAAATAAAGTAAATTCTTGGTCAAGATTTCACTGCTGGTAGCCCCATTTTGGAGACTTCACTCTAGTGGTGCACTTTGAGGTGTGTGTGTGTGTGTGTGTGTGTGTGTGTGTGTGTGTGTGTGTGTGTGTGTGTGTGTGTGTGTGTGTGTGTGTGCGTGCGTGCATGTGTGTGTAAATTAGAAATGTTACCTTGCGGAGCAGACACTTTCAGTTAAATTATTAAAGTATCGATAACTGTAGTATTGCTAAATCATTATTTTTATTCAATGAACATGGGCCCTACCGCTATAAATGAACCAAATGGCTGTTTTATTTTTATTTATTTTAAATACAAAAACAGTGTTGTCGGCGGGCAAGTTATGTAATCTGTGTGTGCCTCAACACTGAGTAAAACAGGTACCAGTAACCCTACTCCACAGAGTCATTCTCCTGCCCTTAATGATGTATTAAAGGAAAAATATTGGTTTGTTGGGTCTAACTTTCATAGCTTTTTCCACCGTGTCTACCCCGTTATGATAACACTGTGCTAACCAAGGTGATTGTTGAGATGTGGGAATACGTCATTGGCTGCAATTATGTTTGACATGGGGCAAGAAACACAAGCGCCTATGAGGTAACTTCTCTAACCACTGTTATTAATCAGATTGCTGACCATTTGAGGACAACTGGCCCCACTGGTAAAACTCTAACAGTCTAATGAGCTAAAGTCTTGGGGAGTTTTTCTTGAAGTGCGTCTCCCTATAGCTGCTGATCTAAGCTCCTTCTCCCACACTCCTCACTGTTTGTCTTTAACCTCCAACGCTCCCTGTCCAAACACACTTTGCACTAATAAGCCTGACACAGCCCACTTTAATTGGGCTTTCATTTCCTATAAGCGGGGGGGAACCACACACACACACATGCACACACACGCGCACACACACACACAAACACACACTGGATCGAACACTGGTAATTTATTTGACCTCATTTTTTCTAATGCTTGCAGCAGACAGGTCTAAAGGCCCTGGCAAGTCCCACATGGTAAATTGACTTACAGCAACCATGAAGAGATTGGGTTTCCTGCTCCTCTGAGAGGCAGCTAATGGACCCACAGATCTGGCACATCAAACGCAACACACACACACACACACACACACACACACACACACACAGTATTTTTCGCCTTGTACGATGGTTACGTGCCACACCGCAACCGCCATCTCTTTTTCCAGTCTTATAGCTTCCAGTTCAACCCCCCCACCCCCCTCCCCTTCCCAGAATGCCCCTGCTAGACCGGCACATGTTCCAGCACCACTACCAGTGTCACGAGCATCAGTGCCGAGCGTGTCCCCTCCCACATAAAATATCCAACTTGCATATTCATCTTCCTGTATTGGTTGGGATGTTGTAAGAATAGTGATGCAGACATACAAGTAGATGCATATAGCACTAGCGGTCTTAAGAATAACACTGACACGTCCCCATAAAGTTGTATTGGTGCGTGAAACACGTCCAGTAGCCACAGAGCAACTTTACCATTCATTTGGAGCCATGTGTACTGTCCACCTGATGAATCTAAGTGGAATATTCACTCTGCCTGAAGCTCGGTTTTGGTCACATATAATGCTCATTTTCAGGTTAAAAAAAACGTTATTCGTGTTTCTACTAGAAACTGTTTTCATGGTGTAGTGTCCGTAAAACCCCATATATTTCTCACGATGCCATTGCTAAATCTCCTTCTTTTCAGCCTCTGTCTGAAACGCTACATTTTAGAGCCTGATGAATATTACATTCCATTTCTACCAGGTCTGTTCTGAAGAAGAAAAAAGACAATTCCCTTCACACACACTGCACCTTTAATGCAGAGACACTCACTATAAACTGTAGTTTCTCTCATTTAAATACCATTCCCTGTTCTTTCTGTAAGAAAAACTACAGTGTGGACACAGAGAGTGGGGAGACAAATGTCGGCTTAAGTGTGGGCCGAGGGCCAAAAAAGATTTCAAAGTTGTCTATCTTTGCCTGGATGCACTCTTTAACTCATATAAGCACTTACTACTTTCCCACAACTCCCTAATATCAAAGATAGCATTAAAGTCTAGCTAAATTGTCTCCTTTTTGGTTACATACATTACTTTAGATGTCTTATCTTACTCCCGGTCACTGAACACATTTTATTCAAAGGGTGTATGTAGCCTTTTGATTTGTGCACACCCCTGAGTGAACCCGCGACCTGTTGGGATTGGATTATTCCACAGAGGGCCCCACTTTGAAGACGGGCTAATCTGCGTGAATGGAAGTGTCTGACACTACACCGGCTGTTGCAGTCCTGTCAAACGTCCTCCCACACAGCCTCTGATCTCAGGGTGGAGATAAGTGAAGGGAAAATCCTCATTGGGGGTTTCAAAAACATATGTGGATTTTTTTCTGGGTATAGATTATTTACGGAATTCCCATGTCATGGCTCATTTTTAGCATTTTTTAGGTATGAACTATACAAGTCAAAGAAAGGTCAGTCGGAGTATTCATAAACACACACACACACACACACACACACACACACACACACATCTTGTTAATTATATACTACGCAGCCGAGATGTGGGTGAGAACAGATTTAGTCGATTAAGGCTTTAATTATGTCGTTTCTTGATGAGGCCGCTAAATGAAAGACTTGTAATTGTTTTCAGCAGTGAGTCCAGAGAATCCTGGTCCTCCACCCAACTCAAGTCTGCTCCCACACTTCCAGTAAAATCCTGCTGAGAAAACCATATACACGTGCCTCTGGATGACAACGCCCGAGGGTAACACACACACACACACACACACACACACACACACACACACACACACACACACACACACACACACACACACACACACACACACACTACACACACTTCAAAAAGCAGCTAGATGACCAAGCCATCTGGTTGTAATTTTTCAAAGGGAGTCCCCCGTTTCTGAAATGGCCCAGTCTCACATTATAGCCTTCAGATTGTAGTCGGGCGGCTTTCCTTCCCAGACATAGCTTTCCCTCTCCGCTCTGTCTGTGTTCCTCAGCTGTCGTGACGCAAGCCTGCTTAGCTTAGCCGTAGTAAAAAGTAATTTTTTTTTCTCAGAAGTTGAACATATAAGCTAAAGGCCTGGTGTGGATCTGGGTGAAGTTGATAGTGACAAACACAACTGAGTTCTGGCACTTTTCATTCAGGCTCCAAAACACAACCTCACTTTAGGCCTTTAAGCCCAGTCACAAGCATTTAAAATGGGCAAATGTCATGATAAAACCCTTTAAAACCCTGGCTGGCTAGCAGGTTAGCCCGTGAGCTACAGTAGCCTGCTGTAGTTCAAAAACTATTCCCTGTATACATGTAGTCACTATCTACATCACCAGGGATATCTGCAGATCTTTACAAAGTCTTAAAAAGGTCTGGATTTTTTTAGAATATACATTTTTTTAAAGTCTCCTTTGTAATTACAAAAGGTCTTTTTTGAGATGGTGTAAAAACAGTTGTTCTTCGGTCTCCACCATGTCCATTTTACCAAGGCTATTCAATTGTATTTGGATAAGGTCTTAAAACACATCCAATTTGATATAAAGAAGTGTGCTTTAACTTGTTGAAGTCTTAGCAACAGACTTGTTTGAATAGCCGAATACATTCCTATTGGGTTGCTTTATCTAGCTCTTTAATATTAGCCACATAGCAACAACAAAAAGTAAAAATAAAGAAAAACATCTTGCATAGCCTACATAGTGTGCTCTACTGAACTCTCAGAGCAATGGGGGGTTGTATAGCACCTTGGCTGGAGGACATTTTCAAAGTAGGAATGACAGAGGGTCTGCTCCTTCGATTTGTCTTCAGTCTTCATGTAAACAAGCTTTTTCTTGGAGACATGATTATCCAACTCCAGAGTCAGTGAATGCAGAGCCATCCTTCAAAAAGATGAAGTGCCCAGGAGCAAGTTTAGCGTCAAAGCATTGAGTAAGCAACAGCAGGGAAGGGAACATAGTATTCTTGAACATTGGTTGGATGTATCTCTTGTTCCCCTCTCTGTCAAATCTTGAAATACCTGGAGGTTAAAATGTCCGCCCATTTAGCGTTCAGCATACTCGCTCACCCCGAGGCATCACAGGCAAAGCATCTGAACAGACCACATGCCGGCAAACTTAATGCTTTTATGAGCGGCTCCTTTTTTGTAGTCCAAATGTTAGAGTGGCTTGCTCAAAGACATCTAGGTCAGTTGAGTAACTAACCTAGGACATAGTTATACAACCCTAATGAAACCTATGGAATGAAAAATAACAAATCGCTGACAGTCAGAATTCACAGAATGTATGTAACCAAATGTGGGACACAGTTAGCAACAAGCTATGGAGTGAAAGAGACAGATTGAGGACTGTCAAAGCTCACAGAATGTAACTAGGATGTTATGCAATGTTCAGTGCTGCTGGGAATTGAAAGAAATGTTAGTTATGGTTTGTTTACCCACTGAGTTGCTTCTAGCTAGGTTATTTATTGCAGCCATTTACTGTGTATTTTACTGCAAGCTATATGCTAACATAATTTTTTCTCTGCTAATTCGTATGTAGGTACTTTGAATGTAACATGTTGTGTCAAGGTATAGGAGAATTTCTGACATCAAGTATTAGCATACATAGCTACATATTAGCAAACAATCCCACCCGCTACCCCTGTCAAGTTAAAGGCATGCACATTTTTTTAAATTAAACTTTGCATTAAAAGAGATAAAAACTAAGTGTAACATAGCAAATAATAGAAATTCAATGAACAGATAACAATAAATCATTGCAGAAAGAGTAGTAAAAACCGTCATTGAAACTATTAAAATACTAAATCTAGCCGAAATAAGAACAGTATGTGCCTGAGTGTAGTATATGTACGTGTGTATCCAATGTATAGTCTGCAAACATTACTTGGAGTCCTAAGTGTGTATGGACTTACATAACCTGGTCTACTAGCCTGTATGTCTGTGCTGGATGATGGAAGGCCATTCTCAGTCTAAATAACAAGTGTAAAGTACAGAATGTGGGTGTTGCTGTGAATTATTTTTAACCTCAGTGACTGAGAGTGTAACAGAGACCTAGTGCATTACAGTCACCCTGCCCTCCATTCCACAAAGTACTAAGTAGTATGTGTCTGTCAGAGAAGAAGAGTGCTCAGGTTTGAAATACTTTGGCCTAGGCCCAGCATGTCCATTAACTTACATAAGGCCTTGCCTAGTTGTTTATTGCCTGTGTGTGTCCTCATGTTTGATTGGTTATGTGCATGTGGAGACAGCTGAAATATGGATTCTGTTAAGTGGTTTAATCCAATGTTTTAAATCGGCGCTCATTAATTATGGGCCTTTATGTAACAAGGGCTAAATAAACACGTCCATGACCTCATTGTTTTATAATTACAAATATAATCATTTTGGCATATTATAAGCGAAGTTACCTAACGCATTGGCTCCAATCGCGCAAGTCACAGACTTTCCTCACTTGAAAAATATGCAGAACAAATAAATGCATATCTACTGTTTGCCACTGACATATTTCCCCTGCAGCAAATGAAGAATTATATAATACATTTTTCTACAGAATTCAGGCTATAGGTTTCATGATGCTAACCCTAGAGAAGTATTGAACTGTTGTGAACATAGAGAGGAGTTGGAATGTGTTTGCAACCTGTATAACATTTGACCATGCTAGTAGTGAGTGATTTTTGTTTCAGTTTACAGATAAGATTAAGTCGATCTGATCTGTCTCCAAGTCAACTCTTGATGCTGGCGTATGGATTATACTTATAAAACCTTATCCTTGTCTAAGAGATCGCCATTGAAACAGACTCTAATCTCCTTAAAGAGTGATTTACAATCCTCTGGGCCCAATACACTGTCAACGCTTGAGGAGGTAGCAGCAGGGAACAGCCCTTTAGCTGGCTGTCAGACCCATCACACATGTGAATAATAAAATGACCTTAAGATGAAATTTTAATTTTTCGTTTTACTTTCATCATAGCTTTTGCGTTATTGAGACACTTACAATGAACATATATAGCACTCTGTGTTTATAAAGCATGCCGCACTAAAGAGGCACCATGTGGATAGAGACCTCCTTGTGGGTGAACTCCTATTAAATTGGAATGTTTGAGGAATATGATTGGTTGTCTTTAACTTTGTCTCTTCAAACCCATCTTGTTTGTATGTTTTCTGATAGTGTTTTTTGGTGACCCTAACCCTTACACAGTTTGCTCTACCATAGGGGCAGACTATCAACACATGAGCCCTTCACTTTTTTTTTTTATCATCTCAAGGGTTGCCCCGATTTGGACACTTTCACGTTCTGGTTCTGCCCTTGAGGTCACATCAGAGTGTGTGTGTGTGTGTGTGTATATCACCTAATTTATCCAAAACTAAAATTTGACACAATACATCTGTCCACACCACTGTGTTGCTGGAGTTTTTGACCTCTTCATACTGCTTTGCCTTTCACCTAGAGGTCCCTACTCTGGGTCATAGGATGTGGAAACCAGGCATGAAGCAAAATGTCAGCATGTCCTGTTCCCTTTTATTACCATTCCCTGCCCGAATTAACCCCCCACTATTAACTTAGAAATAGCAGCCCCCTCCTTAGCTCCAAATCAACCTTCACATACTAGGGCAATCTCTTCCTAACACCTGAGCCTGTTTGTTATGGTGCACTTTGTCCAATAATAGTGTCTGTTTTTTTTGGAGTATCAGTGCAGCAGAAGGTGAGTCCAGGTCAGGTATGTGAAGGGATATATACATTCAGGACATTGTTATAGAAGGTAAACCTGTCAGAGAGAGAAATTATCCAGCACAGCAGAGGTATAGGCTGAGTGTATTGACAGAAAAATGAACCCAAACATTGACAAGCCAAGTTTCACCAAACCCTCACTGCAGTTACCGCAGGCGCGTGTGTGTGTGTGTGTGTGTGTGTGTGTGTGTGTGTGTGTGTGTGTGTGGGTACATCGCGTGGCAACAGCAATAAAAGAAAGTAAGATTCACAGTTGAATAAACAAAGTGTTAAATCACTGGGGGCTCTTTGAGCTGTAATAATAGTTTATAGGAACATGAGATTAAGCCTGACTATTATCCGCCATGGCGCCTGTGTGTGAGGTGCTGAGGAGAAGGCTTTTCACGTGCCTCCACCTCTTTGTATGGGGAGATTAGATGCTTAATTGACTGTCTCCTGTATGTATCTGCTGGTGTTAAGGTGGAACACAGGGAAAGTGGGTGAAGAAACATTCCTGGAGGCACTGAGGCATGCAAAAATCCCACGTCTTGACAAGTGCAGGTAAAAAATTATGATAGTAGTACCCCCTTATTAACAGATGAATGTCAACTAGTACATTACTGTATGCCTCATGTGAATGTAGTGCCCCCTGGGTAATGAAGTTCTTTTCAGTTTAATGGTTAAAAGGGTCGTAATTATATGATACGAGAACCTGATATTATGATGTCAGAGTAGAGTCCTGGCAGCCTGTGACCTGTCTGTCTGTCTGTCTGTCTAATTGTGTCTGTCTGTCTATCTATCTAT